>NC_086445.1:488602146-488939646 GCF_028390025.1 Pseudophryne corroboree | reverse complement strand
ATCGTCCTTTGTTGCCAGAGATAAAGGCAAGGGAAAAAAGCTGCATGCGGCTAGTTCCCAAGAGCAGAAGTCCTCCCCTACTTCCGCAAAGTCCACCGCATGACGCTTGGGCTTTCCGGGGGGGGGTCAGATCAAGTGGGGGCACGTCTTCGTCTTTTCAGCCACGTCTGGGTTCTCTCACAGGTGGATCCCTGGGCAATAGAGATTGTTTCCCAGGGATACAGACTGTAATTCGAAGACATGCCTCCTCGCCGGTTTTTCAAATCGGCTCTGCCGGCTTCCCCGTCGGAGAGGGAGCTGGTGTTAGCTGCAATTCACAAATTGTACATTCAACAGGTGATAGTCGAAGTTCCTCATCTCCAGCAAGGAGTGTGTTATTATTCATCCCTGTTTGTGGTACCGAAACCGGACGGTTCGGTCAGACCCATTTTAAATCTGAAATCCCTGAACCTGTACTTGAAAAGGTACAAGTTCAAAATGGAATCGCTCAGAGCGGTCATCGCCAGCCTGGAGGGAGGGGATTGGATGGTGTCCCTGGACATAAAGGATGCGTACCTTCATGTTCCGATTTTCCCTCATCACCAGGCGTTCCTGAGATTTGCAGTACAGGACTGTCACTACCAGTTTTAGACGTTGCCATTTGGTCTTTCCACGGCACCGAAAATTTTCACCAAGGCAATGGCGGAAATGATGGTGCTCCTGCGCAGGCAGGGCGTCACAATTATCCCGTACTTGGACGATCTCCTCATAAAGGTGAGATCTCGGGAGAAGTTGCTGGACAGCGTGTCCCTGTCCGTGAAGACGTTGCAGAGGCACGGCTGGATTCTCAATTTACCGAAATCCCAGCTAGTCCCTGCAACGCGTCTGGCCTTTTTGGGCCTGATTCTAGACACAGACCAAAAAAGAGTTTTTCTACCAGTGGAGAAGGCTCGGGAGCTCGTAGCTCTGGTCAGGAACCTATGAAGCTGAAAAAGGTTTCCGTGCATCATTGCACGAGGGTTCTGGGGAAGATGGTGGCTTCATATGAGGCCATCCCCTTCGGCAGGTTCCATGCAAGGACCTTTCAATGGGACCTATTGGACAAATGGTCCGGGTCCTATCTACACATACAAACTCGGATCACCCTGTCTCTCAGGGCCAGGGTGTCTCTCCTGTGGTGGCTGCGCAGTGCTCACCTCCTGGAGGGTCGCAGGTTTGGCATTCAGGACTGGATCCTGGTGACCACGGACGCGAGCCTCCGAGGTTGGGGAGCTGTCGCACTGGGAAGAAATTTCCAGGGTCTCTGGTCAAGCCTAGAGACTGGTCTCCACATCAATGTCCTGGAGTTGAGGGCCATATACAACGCCCTACGCCAAGCGGACAAACCGGTTCTGATTCAGTCAGACAATGTCACGGCAGTGGCTCATGTAAACCGCCAAGGCGGCACAAGGAGCAGAGTGGCCATGGCAGAGGCGACAAGGATTCTATGCTGGGCGGAAGGCCATGTAAGCGCACTATCAGCAGTGTTCATCCCGGGGGTGGACAACTGGGAGGCGGACTTCCTCAGCAGGCACGACCTGCATCCGGGTGAGTGGGGACTTCATCAAGAAGTCTTCACACAGATCACGGATCGGTGGGGACTGCTTCAGATAGACATGATGGCGTCCCGCCTCAACAAAAAGCTAAAGTGGTATTGCGCCAGGTCAAGAGACCCTCAGGCGGTTGCGGTAGACGCTCTGGTGACACACCTTGGGTGTTCAGATCGGTCTGTTTCCTCCTCTACCTCTCATACCCAAGGTGTTGAGGATAATAAGAATAAGAAGGGTCAGAACAATCCTCATTGTTCCAGATTGGCCAAGGAGGACTTGGTATCCGGATCTGCAAGAGTTGCTCACAGAAGATCCGTGGCCTCTTCCTCTAAGGCAGGACCTGCTGCAGCAGGGGCCCTGTCTGTTCCAAGACTTACCGCGGCTGCGTTTGACGGCATGGCGGTTGAACGCCGGATCCTAGCGGAAAAAGGGATTCCGGAGGAGGTCATTCCTACCCTGATCAAGGCTAGGAAGGACGTGACGTCGAAACATTATCACCGTATATGGCGAAAATATGTTTCTTGGTGTGAGGCCAGAGCTGCTCCTACGGAGGAGTTCCAGTTGGGCCGTCTGCTTCACTTCCTTCAAACGGGAGTGAATTTGGGCCTAAAATTAGGGTCCATAAAGGTTCAAATTTCGGCCTTATCCGTTTTCTTTCAAAGAGAATTGGCTTCTCTTCCTGAAGTACAGACTTTTGTGAAGGGCGTGCTGCATTTTCAGCCTCCCTTTGTACCTCCGGTGGCGCCTTGGGACCTTAACGTGGTATTAAGTTTCCTCAAGTCACTTTGGTTTGAACCACTCAAAACAGTGGAGTTGAAATACCTCACTTGGAAAGTGGTCATGTTGTTGGCCTTAGCTTCTGCAAGGCGGGTTTCGGAATTGGCGGCTTTATCATATAAAAGCCCATACCTGATTTTTCACGTGGATAGGGCAGAGTTGAGGACTCGTCCTCAATTTCTGCCCAAGGTGGTCTCATCTTTTCATATGAACCAACCTATTGTCATGCCTGTGGCTACACTGGACTTGGAGGATTCCGAGTCCCTGGATGTGGTCAGGGCTTTGAAGATTTAAGTGACCAGAACAGCTAGGATCCGGAAGACCGAAGCTCTGTTTGTTCTGTATGCGGCCAACAAGGTTGGCGCTCCTGCTTCAAAGCAGATTATTGCTCACTGGATCTGTAACACGATTCAGCAGGCGCATTCTTCGGCAGGATTGCCATTGCCTAAATCGGTTAAGGCCCATTCCACTAGGAAGGTGGGTTCTTCTTGGGCGGCTGCCCGAGGGGTCTCGGCACTACAACTGTGCCGAGCTGCTACTTGGTCGGTGTCAAACACCTTTGCAAAGTTCTATAAGTTTGATACCCTGGCTGAGGAGGACCTCCTGTTTGCTCAATCGGTGCTGCAGAGTCATCCGCACTCTCCCGCCCATTTGGGAGCTTTGGTATAATCCCCATGGTCCTTACGGAGCCCCAGCATCCTCTAGGACGTTAGAGAAAATAAGATTTTTCTTACCGGTAAATCTATTTCTCGTAGTCCGTAGAGGATGCTAGGCGCCCGTCCCAAGTGCGGACTTCTTCTGCAAGACTTGTATATAGTTATTGCTTAAATAAGGGTTATGTTATAGTTGATCGGGTTTGAACCGAGGCTATGTTATTGTTCATACTGTTAACTGGGTAGTTTATCACAAGTTACACGGTGTGATTGGTGTGGCTGGTATGAATCTTGCCCTTACTTTTACAAAAATCCTTTCCTCGTACTGTTCATCTCCTCTGGGCACAGTTTCTCTAACTGAGGTCTGAAGGAGGGACATAGAGGGAGGAGCCAGTGCACACCCAGAATCCAAAGCTTTCTTAAAGCGCCCTATCTCCTGCGGAGCCCGTCTATTCTCCATGGTCCTTACGGAGTCCCCAGCATCCTCTACGGACTACGAGAAATAGATTTACCGGTAAGTAAAATCTTTTTTTTTTTTTATTGTTAATAAATTTATAAGAAAATTTCTCTAACGTCCTAGTGGATACTGGGAAAAAGTAGTTACACATGGGGTATAGATCGAGTCCACTGGAGCCTGGCACTTTAAGAAACCTTTAGTGTGTGCTGGCTCCTTCCTTCTATGTCCATCCCTCCTACCAGACTCAGTTTAGAAAAATGTGCCCAAGGAGCCAGGTACATTCCTCTGGAGCTCCAGAGAGTTTTCTTCAAATCTTTATTTTAGTTTGTTATTTTCAGGTAGTACTGGTTGGCAACCAGTCTGCCTTCATTGTGGGACTTAGAGGGGGGACTGAACCAACTTCCTGAGGGTTAATGGTTCGTAATCCCAGCTGACAGGACACTGAGCTCCTGAGGCGCTATTTTGCATACCACACTGTGTGTGCACACGCAGGCAGCATGCCGCGACCCCATAACAGATGCTGAAGTAGACGCCAGTGCGGTGGACTGGGGTCCCGGTTAGCGGATCCCCGGTGATATATGGCGGCATAACGGAGCGGCGGTCTTGGGCTGCGAGCTGCGGTGCCCGCCACAAACCCCAGACTGGCACACATAAGGGGGTTATTAAACTTCCTTTACATGGTAAGAGAGGTTATTAAACTCCTTTTTATATAAATGCCAGTATAATCTTGTGAGGGATGCGCACCATTGAAGGGCCGGGGATTCCCGGAGAGCGGGACTAGACACTGAAAGGTGCCATTTCCAGCTGCTGCTGATCTCTAGGCTGCATGCAGGCGCTGCTCCTCCGCAGACCCTGTTAAACACAGTTGTACTGATACAGGGGTTTTTTTACTGTAAGGGGGAAGCCTATAGTTTCATATACATTTTGGTATGCCTTATAAGCTCGAAATTATATCCAGCAGAGCATGGCTTTGACTTGGGTTGTGTATTAGTCTCATTCCTCTCTGTGTCACTCCAGTCACTGGGGTTGCCTGTGTTAATTAACTGCACTGTGTGTATTTCTCCTGAAATATAGGTTGTGTGTACCTCACAATGTTTTCCCCTGTCACAAAGGGGATCTCTTCTATATATTTAGCGACCTTTGCAATGTAGTAGGGTACAAGTGCCAGAATGGATTTGAATCATTTCAAGGAATGATTTCAAATAAATAGAGCTGGTTATTATCAGAAAGTAAGCAAACTCTTACAAATTCTGTGTATGTTGTTTTCAGTCAGATACTGACTGAAGGCAGGCTCCTCAGTCCCACCTAGTGGTCTCTCATAGAAACACACTCAACATGTACTCCAATCTGACTCTAATGGGCCCTACACATTGCCCGATCTGCCACTGAGCTGCCCGACGGCGGATACGGTCGACGGGCGACCCGGCGGCGGGGGGTGAGTGACTGGGTGAGTGAAGTTTCTTCACTTCCTGCCCCGTCACCCGGCTCCATAGCACTGCATGCTAATATGAACAAGATTGTCCATTTTGGCCTGCATGCATAAGCGACGAGACACCAACAATGAATGAGCTCTGGGCTGGCATCGTTCATCATTGGTGCCTACACACTGAACAATGTGAACGCGTTCTCGTTCATATCATTCAGTTATATCGCCCAGTGTGTAGGGCCAATTACAAGGACGTGCCAGATTGTGTTTAAGGGGTCTAATTCAGAGATGATTGCAGCAGCACATTTGTTAGCAGTTGGGCAAAACCATGTGCACTGCAGGTGGGACAGATGTAACATGTGCAGAGAGAGTTAGACTTGGGTGGGGTGTGTTCAAACTGAAATCTAAATTGCAGTGTAAAAATAAAGTTGCCAGTATTCACCCTGCACAGAAACAAAATAACCTACCCAAATCTAACGCTCTCTGCACATGTTATATCTGTGCCCCCCTCTGCAGTGCACTTGGTTTTGCCCAACTGCTAACATATTTGCTGCTGTGATCATCTCTGAATTACCCCCAAGGTGCGGTGGACATGGAGTGGGATGATACTTTGTTTCATGGTGTGGAGGCCCTAGTTTATTCTATTAGGAAGGCCCTCCTCATACCGACGACAGGATATGAGAATGACTTGTTATCATGAAATTTAAAACAATCTTCTCCTCCCTGTCTCTAAGAATTAAACTGAAGAGGACTATTGTGTAGCCTAGTGGGCTGATAACAGATCTTACTAACCATGGGGTCAAGTCACGGTCTGGACAGTTATCTCTTTTAAGAGCGTGTGTAGAAATAAAAATCTAAAAATCCCGAACCCCCCCGTGGGTGGATACCTCATTGTTCAGGCTGTCACGCAAAATTGTACTACCTGTACCTGGGACTATTTCTCTCAAAGACCAGCTGGTAGCAAAATTGAGACCACTCTTAAATAATTTTATACAGCAGCAGGAGTAGCCCAACGCTCTACCATAGTGTGCGGCTGGATTTCTAGATCCATGGTAAAATGGTCTGATGATATTTTGGAAGGGTTGCTTACACTTCCTCAGGATGGTATAGTTACATTACTACAACATATCCAAGATGCTGCAAACTTTGAGTGAGGCTGTTAAGAAACCGAGTATCATTAACAGCCGTACCACTGCTATTGCAGTATCGGCTTATAGAGCCCCTTGTGGCTGCGACAATGGTTAGCAGGGGTTGATTCTAATAAAGGGGTTGAGAATCTTCCTTTCTCTAACGTCCTAGTGGATGCTGGGGACTCCGTCAGGACCATGGGGATTAGCGGCTCCGCAGGAGACAGGGCACAAAAAGTAAGCTTTTAGGATCACATGGTGTGTACTGGCTCCTCCCCCCATGACCCTCCTCCAAGCCTCAGTTAGGTTTTTGTGCCCGTCCGAGCAGGGTGCAATCTAGGTGGCTCTCTTAAAGAGTTGCTTAGAAAAAGTTTTTAGGTTCTTTATTTTCAGTGAGTCCTGCTGGCAACAGGCTCACTGCATCGAGGGACTTAGGGGAGAGAAGTGAACTCACCTGCGTGCAGGATGGATTGGCTTCTTAGGCTACTGGACACCATTAGCTCCAGAGGGAGTCGGAACACAGGTCTCGCCCTGGGGTTCGTCCCGGAGCCGCGCCGCCGACCCCCCTTGCAGATGCTGAAGATTGAAGAGGTCCGGAACCAGGCGGCAGAAGACTTTCAGTCTTCATCAGGTAGCGCACAGCACTGCAGCTGTGCGCCATTGTTGTCAGCACACTTCACACAGCGGTCACAGAGGGTGCAGGGCGCGGGGGGGGGCGCCCTGGGCAGCAATGTATAATACCTGTATGGCGAAAAATACATCACATATAGCCCTTGAGGCTATATGGATGTATTTAACCCCTGCCAGATATCACAAACTCCGGAGAAGAAGCCCGCCGAAAAGGGGGCGGGGCCTATTCTCCTCAGCACACAGCGCCATTTTCCCTCACAGAAATGCTGGTGGGAAGGCTTCCATGCTCTCCCCTGCACTGCACTACAGAAACAGGGTTAAAACAGAGAGGGGGGGCACTGATTTGGCGATATGAATATATATTAAATGCTATAGGGGAGGAACACTTATATAAAGGTTGTCCCTGTATAATTATAGCGTTTTGGTGTGTGCTGGCAAACTCTCCCTCTGTCTCCCCAAGGGGCTAGTGGGTCCTGTCCTCTATCAGAGCATTCCCTATGTGTGTGCTGTATGTCGGTACGTGTGTGTCGACATGTATGAGGAAAATGTTGGTGAGGAGGCGGAGAAAATTGCCTGTAATGGTGATGTCACTCTCTAGGGAGTCGACACCGGAATGGATGGCTTATTTATGGAATTACGTGATAATGTCAACACGCTGCAAGCCGGTTGACGACATGAGACGGCCGGCGAACAAATTAGTACCTGTCCAGGCGTCTCAAACACCGTCAGGGGCTGTAAAACGCCCATTTACCTCAGTCGGTCGACCCAGACACGGACACTGATTTTAGTGTCGACGGTGAAGAAACAAACGTATTTTCCTTTAGGGCCACACGTTAAGGGCAATGAAGGAGGTGTTACATATTTCTGATACTACAAGTACCACAAAAAAGGGTATTATGTGGGATGTGAAAAAACTACCTGTAGTTTTTCCTGAATCAGATAAATTAAATGAAGTGTGTGATGATGCGTGGGTTTCCCCCGATAGAAAATTATTGGCGGTATACCCTTTCCCGCCAGAAGTTAGGGCGCGTTGGGAAACACCCCTTAGGGTGGATAAGGCGCTCACATGCTTATCAGAACAAGTGGCGGTACCATCTACAGATAGGGCCGTACTTAAGGAGCCAGCTGATAGGAGGCTGGAAAATATCCTAAAAAGTATACACACACATGCTGGTGTTATACTGCGACCAGCGATCGCCTCAGCCTGGATGTGCAGAGCTGAGGTGGCTTGGTCGGATTCCCTGACTAAAAATATTGATACCCTTGACAGGGACAGTATTTTATTGACTATAGAGCATTTAAAGGATGCATTTCTATATATGCGAGATGCGCAAAGGGATATTTGCACTCTGGCATCAAGAGTAAATGCGATGTCCATATCTGCAAGAAGATGTTTATGGACACGACAGTGGTCAGGTGATGCAGATTCCAAACGGCACAAAGATGTATTGCCGTATAAAGGGGAGGAGTTATTTGGGGTCGGTCCATGGGACCTGGTGGCCACGGCAACTGCTGGAAAATCCACCGTTTTTTACCCTAAGTCACATCTCTGCAGAAAAAGACACCATCTTTTCAGCCTCAGTCCTTTCGTCCCTATAAGAGTCATATCTGTCCAGGGATAGAGGAAAGGGAAGAAGACTGCAGCAGGCAGCCCATTCCCAGGAACAGAAGCCCTCCAACGCTTCTACCAAGTTCTCAGCATGACGCTGGGACCGTACAGGACCCCTGGATCCTACAAGTAGTATCCAAGGGGTACAGATTGGAATGTCGAGACGTTTCCCCCTCGCAGTTTCCTGTAGTCTGCTGTACCAATGTCTCCCTCCGACAGGGAGGCAGTATTGAAAACAATTCACAAGCTGTATTCCCAGCAGGTGATAATAAAATTACCCCTCCTACAACAAGGAAAGGGGTATTATTCCACATTATATGGTGGTACTGAAGCCAGAAGGCTAGGTGAGACCTATTCTAAATCTGAAATATTTGAACACTTAAAAAAGTTGAAATCCAGATGGAGTCACTCAGAGCAGTGATAGCGAACCGGGAAGAAGGGGACTATATGGTGTCCCGGGACATCAGGGATGCTTACCTCCATGTCCCAAAATTTGCTTTTCTCACCGAGGGTACCTCAGGTTCGTGGTACAGAACGGTCACTATCAGTTTCAGACGATGCCGTTGGATTGTCCACGGCACCCCGGGTCTTTACCAAGGTAATGACCGAAATGAGGATTCGTCTTCAAAGAAAATGGACGACCTCCTGATAAGAACAAGGTCCAGAGAACAGTTGGAGGTCGGAGTAGCACTATCTCAAGTAGTTCTACGACAACACGGGTGGATTCTAAATATTCCAAAACCGCAGTTGTTCCAACGACACGTCTGCTGGTCCTAGGGATGATTCTGGACACAGTCCAGAAAAAGGTGTTTCTCCCAGAGGAGAAAGCCAGGGAGTTATCCGAGCTAATCGGGATCCTCCTAAAACCAGGAAAAGTGTCAGTGCATCATTGCACAAGAGTCCTGGTAAAAATGGTGGCTTATTACGAAGCGATTCCATTCGGCAGATTTCACGCAAGAACTCTTCAGTGGGATCTGCTGGACAAATGGTCCGGATCGCATCTTCAGATGCATCAGGGGATAACCCTATATCCAAGGACAAGGGTGTCTCTCCTGTGGCGATTACAGAGTGCTCATCTTCTAGAGGGCCGCAGATTCGGCATTCAGGATTAGATGCTGGTGACCACGGAGGCTAGCCTGAGAGGCTGGGGAGCAGTCACACAGGGAAAAAATTTCCAGGGAGTGTGATCAAGTCTGGAGAATTCTCTCCACATAAATATACTGGAGCTAAGAGCAAATTTATAATGCTCTAAACTTAGCAAGACCTCTGCTTCAAGGTCAGCCGGTATTGATCCAGTGGGATAACATCACGGTAGTCGCCCACGTAAACAGAAAGGGCGGCACAAGAAGCAGGAGGGCAGTGGCAAAACTGCAAGGATTTTTCGCTAGGCGGAAAATCATGTGATAGCACTGTCAGCAGTGTTCATTCCGGGAGTGGACGACTGGGAAGCAGACTTCCTCAGCAGGCACGACCACCACCCGGGAGAGTGGGAACTTCATCGGGAAGTTTTCCGCATGATTGTGAACCGTTGGGAAAGACCAAAGGTGGACATGATGGCGTCCCGCCCGAACAAAAAACGGGACAGGTATTGCGCCAGGTCACGAGACCTTCAGGCGATAGCTGTGGATGTCCTGGTAACACCGTGGGTGTAACAGTCGGTGTATGTGTTCCCTCCTCTGCTTCTCATAACCAAGGTATTGAGAATTATGAGACGTAGAGGAGTAAGAACTATACTCGTGGCTCCGGATTGGCCAAGAGGGACTTGGTACCCGGAATTTCAAGAGATGCTCACAGAGGACTAATGGCCTCGGGAGCTAAGAAGGGACTTGCTTCAGCAAGTACCATGTCTGTTCCAAGACTTACCGCGGCTGCGTTTGACGGCATGGCGGTTGAACGCCGGATCCTAAGGGAAAAGGCATTCCGGAAGAGGTCATACCTACCCTGGTCAAAGCCAGGAAGGAGGTGACCGCACAACGTTATCACCACATGTGGTGAAAATATGTTGCGTGGGTGAGGCCAGGAAGGCCCCACGAAGAAATTTCAACTAGGTCGATTTCTGCACTTCCTGCAAACAGGAGTGTCTATGAGCCTCAAATTGGGGTCCATTAAGGTTCAAGTTTCGGCCCTGTAGATTTTCTTCCAGAAAGAATTGGCTTCAGTTCCTGAAGTCCAGACATTTGTCAAGGGAGTATTGCATATACAGCCCCTTTTGTGCCTCCAGTGGCACCGTGGGATCTCAACGTAGTGTTGGGATTCCTCAAATCATATTGGTTTGAACCGCTCAAATCTGTGGATTTGAAATATCTCACTTGGAAAGTGACCATGCTGTTGGCCCTGGCCTCGGCCAGGCGATTGTCAGAATTGGCGGCTTTGTCTTACAAAGGCCCATATTTGATTTTCCATTCGGACAGGGCAGAACTGCGGACTCGTCCCCAGTTTCTTCCTAAGGTGGTGTCAGCGTTTCACCTGAAACAACCTATTGTGGTGCCTGCGGCTACTAGGGACTTGGAGGACTCCAAGTTGCTAGACGTTGTCAGGGCCCTGAAAATATATATATATATATATATATATATATATATATATATATATATATATATATATATATATATATATATATATATATATATATATAATTCCAGGACGGCTGGAGTCAGAAAGTCTGACTTGCTGTTTATATTGTATGCACCCAAAAAGCTGGGTGCTCCTGCTTCTAAGCAGACTATTGCTCGTTGGATTTGTAGTACAATTCAGCTTGCACATTCTGTGGCAGGCCTGCCACAGCCAAAATCTGTAAATGCCCATTCCACAAGGAAGGTGGGCTCATCTTGGGCGGCTGCCCGAGGGGTCTCGGCTTTGCAACTTTGCCGAGCAGCTACGTGGTCAGGGGGGAACACGTTTGTAAAATTCTACAAATTTGATACCCTGGCTGAGGAGGTCCTGGGGTTCTCTCATTCGGTGCTGCAGAGTCATCCGCACTCTCCCGCCCGTTTGGGAGCTTTGGTATAATCCCCATGGTCCTGACGGAGTCCCCAGCATCCACTAGGACGTTAGAGAAAATAAGATTTTACTTACCGATAAATCTATTTCTCATAGTCCGTAGTGGATGCTGGGCGCCCATCCCAAGTGCGGATTGTCTGCATTACTTGTACATAATTATTGTTACAAAAATCGGGTTATTATTATTGTTGTGAGCCGTCTTTTCAGAGGCTCCTTCGTTGTTATCATACTGTTAACTGGGTTCAAATCACAAGTTGTACGGTGTGATTGGTGTGGCTGGTATGAGTCTTACCCGGGATTCAAGATCCTTCCTTATTGTGTACGCTCGTCCGGGCACAGTACCTAACTGAGGCTTGGAGGAGGGTCATGGGGGGAGGAGCCAGTACACACCATGTGATCCTAAAAGCTTACTTTTTGTGCCCTGTCTCCTGCGGAGCCGCTAATCCCCATGGTCCTGACGGAGTCCCCAGCATCCACTACGGACTATGAGAAATAGATTTATCGGTAAGTAAAATCTTATTTTTACAGGTGATGCCTTGTTTGGGGAAAATCTGAACAAGTGAATATCTCAGGTGACTGCTGGTAAATCTACATATCTGCCGTGTGCTGCGCCTCCTGCTATAGGTCCCTACCCTGGGCCCTCTAGGCAGTTTTTCGTGTAAACAGGTTTAGAGGCAAAATCAGGTTAGCCTCAGATGCTGCCATAGGAAATCGAGATGAGTCCCGTACACCAGCGGCTGCTGGATCTCTGGACCAGACCCCGGATCCTCATCCACGAAGCCCTCCGCGGGACGGTTGGCCCCAGCAGCAAGGTGTCTTCCAGGTAGGTGCTCGACTTCAGCACTTCGCCTAGATATGGGCACTGACCTCATATCCCAAGGATACCGTTTGGAGTTTAAAACACTGCCTCCTCTCAGATCTCCATTGCAAGTGTTACCTTGCAAGACGCCAATCAAAAACTACTACTAACGGGATTGTAGTCCCATCCTCCGTGGCACAGCAGGGGTTTACTTTAGTGTATTTGTTGCATGAAACCAGAGCGGGAGATATAGATCTATCTATCTATCTATCTATCTATCTATCTATCTATCTATCTATCTATCTATCTATCTATCTATCCTGAACCCTCATCTGCGGGTGTTCAAAATTCAAGAAGGAATCCCTGCGGTTGGTGTCTCCGGTCTGCAGGAGAGGGGATTGCTAGTATCCCTGGATGCCAAGGATGCTTACCTACATTCCCTTTTGGCATCCTCATCAGTCTTGCCTCCGGTTCCCACTACGGGACTACCAGTTTCAGGCCTTACCCTTGGGTCTTTCCACAGCTCCAAGGGGATTCACAAAAGTCGTGGCGGAGATGATGCTGCAATTTCGCAGAATGGGAGTCGTCTTTGTTGCCTACTTGGACGATCTCCTGGTAAAGGTTATGTCCAGGGAGAGTATGCTACACAGATTCGACCTGACGACTCGCCTGCGTACGGATCAGGGGTGGATCCTGAATTTCCGGAAGTCTCACCTGATACCGTCGAATTCAGTTCCTGGGAATGATACTGGACACAGTGTCTCCGAAGGTGTTCTTTCCAATGGACGAGGCCTTGACTGTCCAGGCTATGGTCCGCTCTGTGCTCTGACCCCGAAAGATCTCTCTTCATTTTTCTGTTTGCTTACTGGACAAGATGGTGGCCTCGTACGAGGCAATCCAGCACGGCAGGTTCATGCCCGTCCATTCCAGCTGGATCAGCTGGACAAATGGCCCGGGTTTTCTTCTGCATGTGCACCAGAGTGTACCTCTATCGCCAAAAGCAGGGATTTCACTGTTATGGTGGCTACAAGTCCCTCACATTGTTGGAGGGTCAGAATTTCAGTACCCAGACATGGATACTACTGACAACAGATGCCAGCTTCTGAGGTTGGGGGGGCTGTGACTAGGGGGCCCAGTTCCGGGGGAAATGGTTGAGTCAAGAATCTGCACTCCCTATAAATATACTGGAACTCAGGGCAAATTACAATGCTATTCTGCAGGCCTCCTCTCTTCTCCGGAATCAAACTTTCCTGATGCAGTAGGACAACGCCACAGCGGTGGCATACGTGGACCAACAGGGAGGAACAAGAAGCAGAGCCGTAATGAGAGAGGTGTCAAAGATTCTCCCCTGGACGGATGCCAACCCAAGGGCCATTTCAGCTACATTCATTCCAGGAGTGGAAAATTGGAAAGTGGACTTCCTCAGCAGGCTTGACCTCCTTACAGGAGAATAGGGTCTTCACCCTCTGGTGTTTCAGCCACTAGTTCACAGGTGGGCTATCAGCAGATAGACCTGATGACTTCTCGTTTCAACAAGAAGCTACATCGTTACTATTTCAGAACGAGGGATCCACAGGCTGCAGCAGTAGACGTTCTGATGGAGCCAAGGGCTGACCAGTTTCTATACCCGTTCCCTCCAATCCCTTTCATTTCCAGAGTTGTAAGACGTCTAAGAAGGGAAAGCGTTCAGGCGATTCTGAGGGCGTTCTTCGAATTCAGCCACCTTTCGCACCTCCCACTGTTCAGTGGGATCTCAATGTGAATTTGACTTTTCTCCGTCTGACTGGTTTGAACCCTTGCACAGGGTGGACTTTAAATATCTCACTGGAAGACTGTCATGTTGCTGGCATTAGCCTTTGGAAGACGTGTATAAGGTTTGGGGGTCTTATCCTATAAGAGCCCGTATTTGATATTTCACGAGGATAGGGAGGAGCTCAGTACTCGCCCGCGGTTTTGCAGAGGGTAGTGTCGGCCTTTCATGTAAATCAACCTATTGTGGGTCCTTTGTTGTTCGACACTTCGGTTGTTCCTAAGTCCTTGGATGTGGTGAGGAGCTTTGAAAAAGTTACATAAAGAGGTCTGCTCGTCATAGGAAGCCTAACTCGCTTTTTGTCCTTTATGGTGTTACCAAAATTGGTCGTCCTGCTTCCAAGCAGTCCATTGCTCGTTGGCTCAGGTTTTCCGTTCAACAAGCCTATACTTCAGCAGCCCTGCCGCTGCTGAGTCCTATACAGGCCGGCTGCACTAGCTTGGTGGGTTCTTCCTGGGCGGCTGCCCGGGGTGGCTCGGCCTTACAGTATTGCCGAGTAGTTACTTGGTCTGGTTCGAACACGTACGTAAAGTTCTACATGTTCGATACTTGGCCAGTGATGACTTTGTTTGGTCAGGAGGTTTTGCAGGGGTCTCAGCTCTCTCCCACCCATTCTGGGAGCTTTGGGACGTCGCCATGTGTAACTGCTATTCCCCAGTATCCACTAGGACTTTAGAGAAAATAGGAATTTGATACCTACCGGTAATTCTTTTTCTCGTAGTCCGTAGTGGAAACTGGGCAGCCGCCTCAGTGCTTCGACTTCCTACTTACCTGGTGTAAGTGTTATTGGTTGGTCCGCCGTTTCTGTCCCTTTTCCTTGTTGGGTTAGCTTTTCTATCCTTAGTTATAGTTAGCGTGGCTATCCTCTGTTCCGGTTAGCATTGCTTTTCTATATTATGGTTGTGTTGACTCGTGGCCTCACCGCTGTTTATACATGTGTATATGTATCCGCCTCTCATGGTATGTCCGTCTCCTCGGGCACAGTTTTCCTAGGCTGAGTCTGTTAGGAGGGGCATAGAGGGAAGGAGCCAGCACACGCTAAAGGTTTGTTAAAGTGCCAGGCTCCAGTGGACCCGATCTATAACCCATGTGTAACTACTGTTCCCCAGTATCCACTATGGACTATGAGAAAAGGAATTACTGGTAGGTATTAAATTCCTATTATTTTATTAAAAATACTATTTAAACTTTATTAATCTATAATTAAAAAAAACACAATTTCTGAGTGGTTTTATGGGAAAAAAATTCAGTTAAATGGATAGCAATCTCATTTTTATCTGCAAGTTGTGACTACAGTCATACTTTGTAAAAGGAAAATGAAATTTCTTTATCATCCACTAGGGGTCACTGGAGTACTCTTGGGATATGGACGGGCTTCCGCAGGAAACAGCACTGAATATTTAAATTAGTAACACTCCACCCCTCCATATCCCTGAGCACTTACTCAGTGTTTTTTCTGTGCTGAACGTGGTAGCAGCTTAATACCTGAAGTCACGGTTTTGTTGAAGAAACTTTTATTTTTATTTTTATTTTTTCTACTATTTGTACACATCCCTTTCCCCCTTCCAAAAGGCAGGGTCAGGGATCGTGCAGCTGCTGATAGCAGCACGGGCGTGTCGGGCCTCTCTGAAAGAGCTCCCTCACAGCCCTCACATCCTCCTGCACTGGCTAGCCGGCGCTTACTGAAAAGCCCCGTCGGAGCCTCCGCACGTCTGCGGGAGTAAGGTATGTGAAACGGGGCGGTCAGCTCCCGCTGCCGCCCCGACGTGTGGGGACATAGTGCTTGGTGACGGCAGAGGGATTGTTACGCGGCTCTCCCCTCTCAGCCTCCGGCAGGTACCGCGGCTCTCCCCGCTCAGGCGCCCGCACGTTCGACCGCGGTTCTCCCCGCTCAGGCGCCCGCACGGTCGGCCACAGACCTCCGTGCAGGCACCGCGGCTCTCCCCGTTCAGGCGCCCGCACGGTCGGCCACAGACCTCCGTGCAGGCACCGCGGCTCTCCCCGTTCAGGCGCCCGCACGGTCGGCCACAGACCTCCGTGGGGGCACCGCGGCTCTCCCCGCTCAGGCGCCCGCACGTTCGGCCACAGACCTCCGTGCAGGCACCGCTGATCGATTCTTACAGGCCGCCGCCCGCCGCAGCGCTACCTTGATTAGCTGACGCCGCTATTATACACGAGGCCACCGCTGGGACACACGAGGCACATAGCGCTCTACGATACCCGCTGGGGGCCCACACGCTGCGCTGCCGCTGTAATAAGCTAAAAGAGCAGGCAGCCATTACAGGGGGGACAATAATAATGTCGCAGAGAAATACTGCAGCAGCAGAGGAGATTGTTACAGTATAATCAGTGAAAGTTGTACCAGCACGGTGATTATATGTATAAGTTAGCAGGGCAGACATTTTTAACATGCTTCCTGTGTTTTCCTGCTGTGATTCCAGAACGTTCCTGCCTTACATCTCTACACCACCGGAAGGCGCAGGGGTGTTAGTGGGAATTTGGGATCAAATTTCTTAGTACTGGCCACGTGTATTGCACTGGGCCAGATATATATACAGAGCCACCTTATTGCTATTTTACTGAGTCGTGCAGGTGTCTGTTTTTTGTGTATTGTATTGTCTGTCGCCATGAGTAAGGCACCAGCAAAAACTAAAAAGCATATTTGCAAAGTATGTGGCAGTGTGTTACCGGATGCATCTACCACATGTAACGTATGTTTTGTGGATTCCGTTCAGAATACCATTTCTGCTCCGGTTTTGCAACCAATTTCCTCACCGGACCCTCCGTGGGGTATGTTAGTAAATGTACTGGAGAAATTTCAGACAGAAATGACCGCTGCTCGTCTGGAGCGAGAAACGTTAAGATCTGAGTCTAGGGTGAGACCGCCAGAACTACCGGAGGCGTCTCAGCCTTGCGTACGGTCCAAATCCATTTTGGGCAAACGGGATAATTTTCATATGTCTTATGATTTTCCAGTGTCTGCTATGTTGCATTCTGACGATTCCATCCCAGACCTCACGGAACACGATGAGGGGGAGGAGGGCGAAGTGGAGTCAGATGGCGAGGATGTTAACAGTTCCGGCATTGATGATCTCATCAGAGCGGTACGGCAGTCGCTGAGGTTTCCTGAAGCTGAGCAGCCTCTCACCAATGATCAGGTCGTATTTACTAAACGACGGAAGACGCCAGTAAGTTTTCCTGTGTCGGATTCTCTAAATCAGATGTTAGTAGAAACAAGACAGAATCCAGATAAACGGTTTTCTATACCTCGCAGATTTAAGTCTAGTTATCCGTTTCCAGACTCGGTAACGTGTACATGGGAGAATCCACCAATAGTTGATTCTTCAGTGTCAAAGCTTACCAAGAAATTAACCATACCAGTGCCATCAGCTACTACGCTTAAAGATCCTTCAGATCGTAAGATAGAAACTATGCTAAAATCCATGTATGTAGCAGCAGGTGTGATGCTAAGACCTGGATTGGTTGGCATTTGGGTCACTAAGGCGCTCATAATATGGCTTACAGAACTCAAATCTGCTTTACATGACGAAAACCTGATAATTCAGGTAAATCAAATGATTGAGGCTGTAGAGTATCTCTGTACAGCGTCTACTGACGTCTGTCAGCTCACTTCTCGTATTTCATCTTCGCTAGTTACGGCACGAAGAGCACTCTACCTGCGTACTTATCAAGCGGAGGCAGAGGTCAAACGAAGTATAGAGGCGTTGCCTTACGATGGCAAGAAGTTGTTTGGTCCAGAATTGGACGCATGGCTTAAGGAGGCTACGGGAGGTAAGTCTGTGTTCTTACCAGTGCCTCCACCTGCGCCAAGAAGAAGGTACGCTGGACCTTCGTTCAAATCCTTTAGATCTCAGCCCTTTCGAGGACGTGGCAGAGGATCAGCCACGCCTGCTAGACGTGGTCGAGGACGTGGTTTCCATCAAACCAACACAACTCGCCAAGACGCTAAGGTTACCGACAAGCCAGTGGCATGACGGCCTACCAGCCCATCTCGGTTCTCCAACTGTGGGAGCACGCCTTCAGACGTTCCATGGGGCGTGGTTCCACACATCCGCGGAGGGCTGGATTCGCAATTTAGTGTTAAAAGGTTACAAAATAGAGTTCGACTGTCTGCCGCCTCTGCGGTTTTTCAAGACAGGCTTGCCTCTGTCGGACGACAAGAGGACAGTTTTGCAAATTGCCATTCAGTCCTTACTGGATTCGGCAGTGTTGATTCCGGTCCCTGTACACCAACAGGGTCAGGGTTATTATTCAAGTCTATTTGTGGTCCCGAAGCCGGATGGCTCAGTCAGACCAATATTGAACTTAAAGGGCCTCAATCAGTACGTAACTTACTACAGATTCAAAATGGAGTCTCTACGGTCGGTGATTGCGGGGTTAGAGACCAAGGAATTTATGATTGCGCTAGACCTCAAGGATGCGTACTTACACATTCCAATTTGGCAGCCTCATCAGAAATTCTTACGATTTGCAATACGCCAGAACCATTACCAGTTTCAGGCTCTGCCGTTTGGCCTGTCATCAGCGCCTCGGGTATTCACCAAAGTAATGTCTGTGATGATAGCTCACCTCAGATCCCTGGGAGTGACAATAGTTCCGTATTTAGACGATCTGCTCATCAAAGCTCCGTCTCCACAGATACTTACCCAACATGCGCTGCTAACTTACAATGTACTGGTTCACCACGGTTGGATTGTAAATTTCAAGAAATCACATCTGATTCCGTCTCAACGCCTTCAGTTCCTAGGTATGATTCTCGATACGGTCAATCAAAGGATTTACCTACCACAACAAAAAGTACAAATGCTACGCCATCTAGTACAATTAGTACTCACACCACGCACAGTGTCGGTACACTTGTGCATTCGCCTGTTAGGCACAATGGTGGCAGCTTTCGAGGCGCTTCAGTTCGGAAGATTTCACTCTCGTCCATTTCAGCTGAACGTGCTTGCCCAATGGTCGGGCTCGCATCTGCAGATTCACCACAGAGTGAGGTTGTCACCAATAGCAAGAGTTTCTCTGCTATGGTGGCTCAAGGAACACAATTTAACCGCAGGAAGACGGTTCGGAGTTTGCAATTGGATAATTCTAACTACGGACGCCAGTCTCAGAGGTTGGGGAGCGGTAATTCAAAATTGTCAGCTCCAGGGTCTCTGGGCGGATCACGAGAAATTGCTGTCTATAAATGTTCTAGAACTCCGCGCAATTTACAATGCGCTACGACAAGCAGTGCACATGATTCGCTCTCAGCCTGTCCAAGTGCAGTCAGACAATGCGACGGCGGTCGCATACATCAACAAACAAGGAGGAACGAGAAGCCGCATGGCAATGCGGGAAGTAGCTCGAATCCTCAATTGGGCGGAATGCCACCAGGTGATATTGTCGGCCGTGTTCATTCCGGGAGTGGACAACTGGGAAGCGGATTATCTCAGTCGTCGGGATTTTCACCCAGGCGAATGGTCATTAAATCCAGAAGTGTTTCACATGTTGGTTCAGCGATGGGGTTATCCTCAGGTGGACCTGATGGCATCTCGACACAATCATCAAACGCCCCAGTATGTGTCCAGAACAAGAGATCCAAAGGCAGTCGCGGTGGATGCTCTCACTGTCGCGTGGCCGTACAGTCTTGTGTATCTGTTTCCACCGTTTCCGCTGCTCCCTCTGGTGCTAAAACGGATCAAAAGAGAGTCGCTCACAGTCATACTAGTGGCGCCTCATTGGCCTCGGAGAGCTTGGTTCTCGGATCTTCGAGGATTACTCGCAGACGATCCGTGGCCGCTCCCGATACGTCCAGACCTGTTACAACAGGGTCCGTTTCTTTACCCCGATTTAGCGCGGCTGCGTTTGACGGGGTGGCTGTTGAGACCGCCCTCTTAAGAAGAGAGGGCATTCCAGATTCAGTTATACCAACCATGTTACGAGCTAGAAAGCCGGTTACGGCAGCTCATTATTACAGAATATGGCGTGCCTATATAGGTTGGTGTGAAGCTCAGAAATTTCCGACATCAGCTTTCAAGTTATGCCGCCTTTTGTTGTTTCTACAAACAGGCTTAGATGGAGGATTGCGTTTATCTACACTAAAGGTGCAGGTATCTGCTTTGTCAATTTACTTTCAAAGACGATTGGCTCTATTGCCGTCTATACGCACTTTTCTCCAAGGTGTACTCAGGGTACAGCCTCCATTCATACCACCTACAGCGCCATGGGACTTGAATCTGGTTTTGGAGTTCTTACAGTCTTCATATTTTGAACCCTTACAACAAGTGGATATAAAGTTTCTCACTTGGAAAACAATTTTTCTCTTAGCCTTAGCTTCCGCAAGGCGTGTTTCGGATTTGGGTGCCTTGTCATGCAAGCCACCGTATTTGGTGTTTCATGATGACAGAGCGGAACTTCGGACGAATCCCGCCTTCTTACCAAAGGTAGTGTCATCTTTTCACATCAATCAACCAATAGTAGTTCCTGTGTTGACAGCACATTCTGGAACTCTGGATGTGGTTCGCGCATTACGCGTTTATGTATCCCGAACGTCTTCAGTTCGTAAGACGGATACGTTATTTGTTCTCTATGATGCTGCCAAGATGGGTTGGCCAGCATCTAAACAAACTTTATCCAGATGGATAAAACTGACCATACGCCAGGCTTACCTTCATGCTAGGTTACAACCGCCTACGTCAGTAACCGCTCATTCCACACGTTCTGTGGGAACTTCATGGGCAGCTGGTCGTGGGGCTTCTGCGACGCAGCTTTGCCGGGCGGCTACATGGTCTTCCGTGCACACGTTTGTGCGCTTTTACAAGTTTGATACTTTTGCGGCATCAGCATCTAGCTTTGGCCGCCTAGTTTTACAAGTGCCAAACAGCTCTCCCGCCCACGGGGGAAGCTTTGGTACGTCCCAAGAGTACTCCAGTGACCCCTAGTGGATGATAAAGAAAATAGGATTTTGGTACTTACCAGGTAAATCCTTTTCTTTGAATCCATAGGGGGCACTGGACGCCCACCCAGAGCAGTTTTACCTACTTGTGGTTAGTTCTGAGGATCTTATGGTAACACACTTTCACCGGCTGGTTCAAGTTACAAGTGCTGGTTAGGGTGTCAACTGTTAGTTGTCAGTAACGTTATGTGTTAACTTCGTTATTGTCAGTTATGTTATATGTAATACTCCATTATTAACCTCTCTTAATTCCTGTTCGGCTCAGTAAAAAACACTGAGTAAGTGCTCAGGGATATGGAGGGGTGGAGTGTTACTAATTTAAATATTCAGTGCTGTTTCCTGCGGAAGCCCGTCCATATCCCAAGAGTACTCCAGTGCCCCCTATGGATTCAAAGAAAAGGATTTACCTGGTAAGTACCAAAATCCTATTGTTTCTTTTAGCTTTCCTCTTCTCTCATGTGTTTATCCTTTTCTTACTTTAACCATCTTCTACTGCACCAAAACCTGCAGTTTTCTGCCACCCTTTCAGGGTCATCTGTACCTATGTTTATGTACCTTGTGCTTGTCCTATATTGTCTTCAACTGTAAGTCACGGTTTTCCTGTTTTGATTATTTGTTTATGTACTCTAATTGGGCTCTGCGGATCCCTTGTGGCACCATATAAATAAAGTACAATAATAATAAAGTGCCTCATTCTCTATTGGTTGTTTAGAGGTATTATTAGGAAGCCCTACCCCAAACTAGCTGTACGTGCACAGTAAGGCTTTTGTGTACTGATAATGTATTACATAAGTAGGAACAGTACTTGCATAGCGGTCTTTCCTTTTATATAGTGTATGCTGCAGGAATGACATGCTATTTTAGAATGAGCGTGTTCATCTTTTCTCCCCGCCTTTTAATAAATGTAAATTGTGCTTGTCCGGTTAATTTTTGAGCATGATGTTCAGAAGGAGAAATTATAGTAATTATTTTCCTTCTAAAGTTTTTGACCTTCTATTCAGCTTGCGCGCTACTTCCAAAACTCATAGAATAGTAGACTTCCTGTTCTTATTCCTTCTGAAGGTTCCAGGTTCGCTCACCTACATTCTTTCAGAAGAGTCGAGACCAGAACTGGTACATCTCCCAGCTGGAGGCAGCCCAGACCAGCTATGTTCAACAAATAAACAACCTGAAAGAAGTAAGTTAGTAGTTTTTTGCATTGCTTTTCGCTCCATTCTATATCTTTGTGGTATCAACATTTGAACATAATAAATTCTATTAATGCCTGCTGACAACATAATATGTGTGCATCTGCTCCTTTGCACTATGTCATTGCACTGTATGTTAGCCAAATAATATTACGAAGTGAATCAAGTCACATGCACATAGTTAACAATCGGTTTGTCCAATTTTTCTTTGAGTCATGAATATAGGGGTCAGACCACCCCTAGGCACAACATTAATGACTGTCCCCTTAATTTATTATTTTCAATTTTGGCTTCAAAGCCCTAATTTGGAAATTGCCATTATAATAAAATGAGAGTGGGGTGACACGATCATTGGCTATGATAAAACAAGCTGTTAGTCGTTTCCTAGTAACTACAAGATAGTTCCAGTGTACAATACCTTACAGTACACCCACTGCATTTGCAGCCCAGTCGGAGAAATGCCTCTTACTGGGCAGGCATCTGCTTGGCCTACCTGCTTATTGGCCAGCCCCCATGTCGGGGGCGTTTTAAGAGAGGAGAGGGCCTGTGTGCAGGATCTGAGCAGGCCCCCTCCTCTCTAACAGCACAGTAGACTCTACTGTTCATGCGGGATCAGTACTAAATCCCGATGGACGGGATCCCGGCGGTCAAAATACCGACGCCGGAATCCCGACCACACATTCCCGACAGGGGTGGCGAGCGGAACGCAGCCCCTTGCGGGCTCGCTTTGCTCGCCGCGCTGTGGGCACGGTGCCTCGCTGCGCTCGGCACACTAATTTATTCTCCCTCTATGGGTGTCGTGGACACCCACGGAGGGAGAATATGTCGGGATTGTGCCGGTCGGGATTCCGGCGTCGGTATTTTGACCGCCGGGATTCCGTCCGTCGGGATCTTGACCGCATCCCGTTCATGCACAGGTCCCTGGGAACATGGGTCTCAAGCCTCATTCCCAGGGTCATCTTTAGTTCTCTAACTTCCTAGTGGATACTGGGAATGTACTTTAGTACCATGAAGTATAGACAAGGTCCCCTGGAGCCTGACACTTTAGGAAAACATTAGTGTGTGCTGGCTTCTCCCATCTATGCACCTCCTAGCAGACTCTGTTTAGAAAAATGTGCCCAAGGAGCCGGGTGCATTCCTCTGGAGCTCCAGAGAGTTTTCTTCGAAAAAGTTATTTGGTTTGTTATTTTCACGTGGTACTGGTTGGCAACCAATCTACCTGCGTCGTGGGACTTAGGGGAGGTACCGAACCAACCTCCCTAGGGTTAATGTTTCGTAATCCCAGCTGACAGGACATTAAGCTCCTGAGGTGCTGTTTCACATACCACACTGTGTGTGCACACGCCAACAGCACGCCGCCACCCCTAACAATGCTGAAGTAGACGCTGGTGCGGTGAGTGATCCCACCGGGGTCCTGGTTAGCGGGTCCCCGGGGACATGTGGCGGCATTAAGGGCGTGGCGGTCACAAGCTGCGGTGCCCGCTGCGGACCCCAAATTGTCGATGACAAAGGGGGTTATTAAACTTCCTTTCTCATACGTCCTAGAGGATGCAGGGGACGACATCAAGACCATGGGGGTATAGACGGGATCCGCAGGAGACATGGGCACTTTAAAGACTCTTCATTGGGTGTGAACTGGCTCCTCCCTCTATGCCCCTCCTCCAGACCTCAGTTTTAGAAATGTGCCTAGGTCGACTGGATGCACTCTGAGGAGCTCTACTGAGTTTCTCTGAAAAGACTAATGTTAGGTTTTTTATTTTCAGGGAGATCTGCTGGCATCAGACTCCCTGCTTTGTGGGACTGAGGGGGCAGAAGCAGAACCAACTTCCTTAGAGTTTCATGGCTCTGCTTCTGGCTGACAGGACACCATTAGCTCCTGAAGGGAACTGAACGCTAGCCGTGTCTAGATGCTCACTCCCACAGCACGCAGTCATCCCCCTCACAGAGCCAGAAGTCAGAAGACAGGCGAGTATAAGAAGAATGATCTTCTATCAAGTAATTGACGGCTGAGGTACGGCGCGGCTGGCGGGAGCGCAGCACGCCATTGCTGCCAACACAGGCACTACAGGGGGAGGGGGAGGGGAGGGGAGGGGGGGCGCCCTGGGCAGCAATAAAAATACCTCAAACTGGCTTACTGCATAAGTTGCCGCTGGCACAGCCCTACCGCAGCCAGTATAAATATTACAGTGTATATATGAGTGTAAGGACGCACCATTGCGGGGGCGGAGCTTTTTCCTCAGGCAGCCAGCACACTACTCAGCGCCATTTTCTCTCTCTCCTCAGGCTGCAGAGAACACGCTGGTCCTCTCCTCCACTTTTGACAAGTACAGGGTGCTATTAAGGGGGGCACAAAGTGATTGTGGTGCATTTGATAGTGTATATTACTATTTAAAAAGCGCTGTTAGGCTGTGGACATACTGTGTTCACAGGAAATAATGGCGCTGGGATTGTGAGCTGGCTGCTCCTATCCTGTGTCCCTCTGACAGATTTTACTGTGGGTCTGTCCCCAAAATAAGTCCCAGTGTGTCTGTTGGTGTGCTGTACACGTGTGAGGCATGTCTGAGGCAGGGAGTTCCTCCCCGGAGGAAGCCATTTTAGGGACACAGAGTTGTAATGTAGTGGCGCTACAGGCACACCAAGAGCCTGCATGGGTGAAAGAGTTACGTGACAGTATGCATCTGATTAACCGTAGATTAGATAAGTCTGAATCTAAGGCTGCATGCTGGAGAAAATCTGTGGAAGATGTGATTTTTCAGGATGCTGTTATAACTTATGCGGGCGGCCCCTCTGGGTCACATAAGAGACCATTTGCAAATGTTGTAAACACTGATACCGACACGGATTCTGACTCTTGTGTCGACAATAGTGAATCCAGAGAGAGAGATCATAAATTGGCAAAAAATATACAGTATATGATTGTGGCTATAAGGGACGTGTTGGAGGTTACAGAAACCACTCCTGTACCTCAGGAGAAGGCTTATTTATGTAAAGAAAAGAAGTCCAAAGTCACGTTCCCCCCTTCACATGAACTAAATGCTCTGTTTGAAGGGATGTGGGTGAATCCTGATAAAAGATTTCGTATACCCTTTTCCGGCTGAGGACAGGAAAAAGTGGGAGTTACCCCAGTGTTAGACAGTGCACTTTCCAGGTTGACAAACGTCGACACTGAAATGTCAAGGAAGCTATAAATGCGGTACCTGCATAATCTGTAAACTAGTGCATAGGAACCGAAAAACGTTCTCGAACAGCGACAATTCACAAGAATACACTATCAAAACTTTCATCAATTGTAACTCCACTATGGTGATTTATTTGTTGGAATGTACGTGTGGCAAAAAATATGTTGGAAAAACTAAGAGATGTTTAAAAATTCGCATTCAAGAACACGTAAGAAATATAAAAAATAAAGTTTCCACACATGCGATCTACAGACACTTTCATGAAGTACACAACTCCAACCCAGATAACCTCACCTTTAAAGGTATAGAAAATGTGACCTTGGGTGAAAGGGGCGGGGATATCTTGAATAAACTGTCGCAAAGAGAGATGTTCTGGATTTTCGAATTAAGAACTATGGCACCCCTAGGATTCAACGAGGGATTCGAAATTGCTCCTTTTTTATGAACCCCCTTTTTTATGAACCCGGCCCTTACCTCCACTCCCCTCCCCCCTTCTATATAAAAAAAGATATATATTTTTTAAAAATTATATATTGTATATACATTACTTTATGCTCTTAGTCTTCACTTCTATTAATGTCTATACACAAATAATCATTGTTTTAAATAAAACACTGCCTCCTAAGCACTTTATCACAAGTCACTTTATGGTATCTTCACAAGTTTTAATATTTATATTTTTGTAAATATCTATGAACATAAGACTTCTTGCGTTTCAACATTCACAGAATAGAACCTATTTGGTAAAGATGGCTGTGCGTTCCAATAACCGGATATGACGTCAGCGGAAATGAACTGTCCATATCATCCAGGCCGGAAATAACGTCGCGCAGCGACGGTTCTTGTGAGACAATATATATAACTACATTGGACATTGAACCTTATGGATTGTCTCATATGCCCCTACCAAAGACTGTGTCGTCTCCCCCGTTTTCCTTTGCTCGAATTGACTTTCATCGCCGGCGGAAGTGACGTAATGCGTTCCACCGCGATAAGCGGAAGTGACGTTTTTTGCGTTCCAAACTCGCTCTACACTATTCTTTAACATTCGTTCTCTTTGTAAACTTATTTTAAAGATATACAAGTTACGTTTACCTCACCCTCGCTATATATAAATTATAGATAACTTAGATTTATGTTTTAGATTTAATCCAGTCACATCCGGAAGGATACACAGAAAGTGAGGTCACTTCCTTACATGTGACCACTTTTTCCAGTATAAAAACCCTCACAATTCCCACAGTATGTTATCCCCTTGAAGAAGTCCTTATACCAGGACGAAACGCGTTGGGACAGGGATTGGATACTCACCCCTTTGACTTCCCATTCGTGGACAGATAAGCTATGCTTTTACATTTTATCTTGTACGTTTGATACTTGCATTTACGGATGAATTCTATCCCAAAATTTCTATACGAGGACAGATAAGCCTGTTATACTTCTTAATCTTGTACGATTAATACCTACATTTATAACTGAATGTGCTGCTATATACGTCCTTAAAATTCTTTTTACTGTTTATTGTCTATATATGTAACCTGCATGTACGGCAGGAGTGTGTTTATTAAATTGGTATTGTTTTTAAAAGATACAGTTTTTTACTAAAAATTGGAACTAGCACAGTTCCTAAACTGTTTTTTAACACCTGTGAAATGTTAAAACAGTACACACTATGTCAAATTTATCTCTACTTTACATGTCCGGCTTCTAAGAGTCATCTACCAGAAATATCCACAGCTAAGTTGTTATACTTTGTCTGTTTTATTATCACGTTTACTTTTCACTAAGAGTGATTCACTGACACTATAAGGCGCTTTTTATACTTCATTTTTTAAAAAGAAAGTAATTCTCCCTGCTCCTGGCACGGCTTCTCTTAAAGAGCTGGCAGACCGCAAAATGGAAACGACATTGAAATCCATTTATGTTGCCAATGGTACACTGATTAGGCCCACTATTGCCTGCGCATGGGTGAGTCGCGCTATTGAGAGATGGTCAGAAAGCGTGTTATCAGAAATTGACACGATTGATAAAGATGAGATACTCCTTAAATTAGGGAATATCAAGGACGCTGCCGCCTACATGCTGGAAGCAATGAAGGATATTGGACTCTTGAGTTCACAGGCTGCTACCATGGCAGTATCGGCTAGACGGGCGTTGTGAATTCGCCAGTGGAACGCGGATGCAGATTCCAAAAGAAACATGGAGGCTCTCCCATATAAAGGTGAGGCCTTATTTGGCGATGACCTGGATGCGTTAGTCTCGGCGGCTACCGCAGGTAAGACGACATTTTTGCCCTCTGCGCCTGCACCGGCAAAAAAGACCTATCACCCGCAAATGCAGTCCTTTCGGCCCAATAAATACAAAAAAGCAAGAGGTTCCCCCTTCTTTGCAGGTAGGGGAAGGGTAAAGAAGCCCACAGCGGCTCCAGGTTCCCAAGAGCAGAAGTCTCCCCCTACTTCTGCCAAATCCCCAGCATGATGCTGGAGCTCCCTTGCGGGAGGCCGCTCGGGTGGGGGCACGTCTCAAACTCTTCAGCCAAGGTTGGATTCTGTCTGGCCTGGATCCCTGGGTGTTGTAAATAGTATCCCAGGGATACAAACTGGAGTTTCAAGACGTGCCTCCATGACGATTTTTCAAATCGACCTTGCCAGCTTCTCTGCCAGAAAGAGAAGCAGTAACAGCGGCAATCCAAAAATTATGTCAAGACCAGGTCATAGCCCTGGTACCGTCGTCTCAACAAGGGAGGGGTTTTTATTCCAGCCTCTTTGTTGTACCGAAGCCGGACGGCTCGGTCAGACCGATCCTAAATCTAAAAGATCTGAATTGTTACCCAAAAAGGTTCAAGTTCAAGATGGAATCACTTCGGGCAGTGATTGCCAGTCTGGAGGAGGGGGACTACTTGGTGTCGGTGGACATAAAGGATGCTTACCTGCATGTTCCCATTTATCCTCCTTACCAGGCTTATCTGAGATTCGCGGTCCAGGATTGCCATTACCAATTCCAGACGTTGCCTTTCGGTCTCTCCACTGCGCCGAGGGTATTCACCAAGGTGATGGCGGAGATGATGGTCCTCCTTCGTCAAAAAGGAGTCAATATAATTCCTTATCTGGACGATCTCCTGACAAAGGCGAGATCCAGGGAGCAGTTGTTACAAAACATATCACTCTCTCTGTCACTACTCCAACAACACGATCATAAATTACCCAAAGTCAAAGTTGGAACCGACGACAAGGTTGTCTTTCCTCGGGATGATTCTGGACACAGAAGTTCAGAGAGTATTTCTTCCGCTGGAAAAGCCTCTGGAAATCCCGAAAATGGTAAAACAGATGTTGAAACCATCAAGTGTGTCCATCCATCAGTGCATTCGGGTGTTGGGGAAGATGGTGGCGGCCTACGAGGCCATACAGTTTGGCAGGTTCCATGCCAGAATATTCCAGTGGGACCTGATGGACAAGTGGTCGGGGTCACACCTACACATGCACAGGAAGATAATTCTGTCGTCAAGAACCAGGATTTCGCTCCTATGTTGGTTGCACAGCTCTCACCTGAAGGACTGCACTTCTCTTGGGAGATTCCATTATTAGAGGAATACATCTGGGAAATGCAAATGAAGTAGAGAAACAAGTAAGGTGCTTACCTGGAGCCACAGCTCCAAGGGATAAAGAGCGCATGCTAAGAATTGTAAAGGCAGCAAGAAAAGATGGGGAGGTGGATGTCATTGTCCACCTAGGGACAAATGACCTGGCAAATGCTGAACTCCTGGCTATAAAAGATGAATTTAGGAAGTTAGGGACTGCTCTGAAGCAGGTGGCAACCACTGTATCTTTTTCAGAAGTATTGCCAGTACACAGAGGGGAAGACAGAACTCATTGCATCAGAAACTTCAATGTTTGGCTAAGGACATGGTGCAATGAGGAGAGATTTGGATTTATAGGCCACAGTCACACCATCATGGCAAGATAGGAGCTTATACAAAAGTGACGGTCTGCACCCATCTGCAAGGGGAACAAGAATACTAACTGAACAGTTTGGATGCTTCATCAAGAACTATTTAAACTAACAAAGGGGGGCAGTGAACCAAACAGGAATAAAGAAATCTGCTCCCCCAACACAGAGGTATTGTTTCTGCAGGCAAAGGGAATAGGAAGCATATCCACAGCAACAGAAGATAATTCAGATCAAAACCAAATAAAAATAGGCAGAGAGAAGAACATAGCTAGGAACAGAAAAAGCACAAACAAAACTCTAAAAGCTATGTGTGCAAATGCTAGGAGCTTAGGAAATAAAATCCCAGAACTAACTGCAATAATGACAAGGGATGATCTAGACATTGTGGCAATTACAGAGTCATGGTACAATGAAAATCATGACTGGGACATAGCTATACCGGGATATACTTTATTTAGGAAGGACAGAATTGGAAAAATCGGAGGAGGGGTAGCAATGTATGTAAAAAATACCATAAATACTACATTAATACACAGTATTAAAGAAAAAACTGAGGCCCTTTGGGTGACCATAGAAACAGGGGAAAAGTTGATTATTCGTATTGGCGTGATATACAGGACACCAGGTCAGGAAGAGGAACTTGACAAGAACCTATTGCAGGACATAACTAAAATAGCATTAAAAGGAGAGGTAATAATCATGGGAGACTTTAATCTTCCTGATGTAAACTGGGAGGTGTCTGTTGCTAGTTCCACTAGAAGTAGGAACATTTTAAATTCCCTTCAGGGAGCATCCCTCCACCAATTGGTGAGGGAGCCCACTCGGAAAGACGCAATATTAGACTTAATACTTACAAATGGAGACAGATTATCGGACGTAAAAGTGGGTGAAAACCTGGGATCCAGTGATCATCAAGCAGTATGGTTCAGCATTAAGACAGAGACTGACTCGTCCCATACAAAAACAAAGGTGTTGGATTTTAGGAAGGTTGATTTTGTAGGGATGGGAAAATGTGTAAGCGATTCTATGGCAGAGTGGAGGAACTTGGAAACAGTGCAGGAGAGGTGGGAAACATTAAAATGTGCAATATTGAAGGCAACAGACCTTTGTATCAAAACTGTTAGGAAAAACACAAGGAAAAGGAAGCCAGTGTGGTTTGCAAAAGAAGTAGCAAATATTGTGAGAGCAAAAAAGATGGCTTTTAGGAAATATAAGCAGACACAAAATAATGAAGACAAAAAGATATATCTTGTTAGACAGAAGGAGACAAAGAAGGTAATCAGATGTGCAAAGGCACAAGCTGAGGAGAAAATGGCCCAGTCAGTGGGTAAAGGAGGCAAAACTTTTTTTAGGTATATAAGCGAAAGGAAAAAAACAAAAGGCGGAATTATAAAACTAAAGACGGACACTGGGAGTCTTGTTGAAGGAGACAATTTAATAGCAGATCATCTTAATGATTATTTTTGCTCAGTATTTACTACTGAAAGAGAGGGGAAGGGGCCACAGTTAAGTTGCAGGGATATTCAGAAAAATGAAACAAGTACATTTACAGAGGAGAAGGTCCTAACAGAACTCTCAAAGCTGAAAGTGGACAAATCTATGGGGCCAGATGGGATACATCCAAGGATACTAAAAGAGGTGCTGGTAGCACCATTGACAGAATTATTCAACCAGTCATTAGCTACAGGAGTAATTCCAGGGGACTGGAAAAGAGCAAACGTAGTCCCACTGCACAAAAGTGGAAGCAAGGAAGAGGCAAACAACTACAGACCAGTGAGTCTTACATCAGTAGTAGGGAAATTGATGGAAACACTCTTAAAAGAAAGAGTTGTAGATTATCTCAAATCCGGCAATTTACTGGATCCCAAACAGCATGGATTCACTGGGGGGAGATCATGTCAAACAAATCTTATTGACTTTTTTGATTGTGTGACTAAAGTGATGGATAAAGGTGGAGCTATGGATATAGCTTATCTAGACTTTAGTAAGGCTTTTGACACAGTTCCACATCGCAGACTGCTAAATAAACCTGAAAGTTTGGGATTGGATATTAGGATTATTGAATGGATAAGATCTTGGTTGTAGGATAGAAAACAGAGAGTTGTGGTAAATGGAGTGCATTCACAGGAGGGAAATGTTACCAGTGGAGTACCCCAGGGATCTGTACTTGGACCAGTGCTTTTTAATATCTTTATTGGTGACATTGCAAATGGCATTAAAGGGAAAGTATGCCTTTTTGCAGATGACACAAAGGTATGCAACAGGGTAGACACACCAGGTGGGGTAAAACAAATGATTGAGGATCTAGGTAGACTAGAGGAATGGTCAAGAGTCTGGCAATTACAGTTTAATGCCAAAAAATGCAAAATCATGCACTTGGGTCTCAAAAATCCTAAAGCTAAATACAGTATTAATGGCACTATACTGGAAACTACTGAGCAGGAAAGAGATCTAGGAGTCACTATTTCAGATGACTTAAAGGCAGGTAAGCAATGTAACAAGGCAATGAGGAAGGCTAGTCAGATGCTTGGCTGCATTGGGAGAGGAATCAGCAGCAGAAAGAAAGAAGTAATAATGCCACTGTATAGGTCATTGGTACGGCCTCATCTAGAATACTGTATTCAGTTCTGGAGGCCATATCTTCAAAAGGATATTAATACATTAGAAACTGTACAAAGGAGGGCAACTAAAATGGTGCATGGCCTACATCACAAAACATACCCAGAAAGACTAAGAAATCTCAATATGTATAGTTTGGAGCAGAGAAGGGAAAGGGGGGACATGATAGAAACTTTCAAATATATCAAGGGTTTTAACAAAGTCCAGGAGGGAAACATTCTCCAAATGAAGAGAAGCAATAGGACACGAGGACATGCACTGAGACTGGAGGGGGGGAGGTTCAGGGGAAATTTGCGGAAAAATTATTTCACAGAAAGGGTAGTGGACAAGTGGAATAGCCTCCCATCAGAGGTGGTAGAGGCTAAGACAGTAGAGCAATTTAAACATGCGTGGGATAGACATAAGGATATCCTTACAAAGATATAAGGATCAAATAAGGTTAGAGATAAAAATAATATAAAAAAAAAAAAGGGGCAGACTAGATGGGCCAAGTGGTTCTTATCTGCCGACAAATTCTATGTTTCTAGGTTCGGTATTCAGGACTGGGTCCTGGTAACCACGGATGCATGTCTCCGAGGCTGGGGAGCAGTCTCTCAGGGAGAAAACTTCCAGGGACGTTGGTCACATCAGGAAGTCTGCCTTCACATAAACGTTCTGGAAATAAGAGCCATTTACAACGGCCTTCAACAAGCGGTACATCTTCTTCAAGACCGTCCCGTGCAGATCCAGGCGGACAATATAACAGCAGTCGCATACATAAACAGGCAGGGCGAAACTAAAAGCAGAGCGGCAATGGCAGAGGCGACAAAAATCCTCCGCTGGGCAGAAAAACATATACAAGCTCTGTCGGCAATATTCATTCCGACAGTAGACAACTGGGAAGCAGACTTCCTCAGCAGACACGATCTCCATCCAGGAGAGTGGGGCCTCCACCAAGAAGTCTTTGCAGAGGTGACAAGTCTTTGGGGAGTTCCTCAAATAGACATGATGGCGTCTCGTCTCAACAAGAAGCTTCAGAGATACTGTTCCAGGTCGAGAGACCCTCAAGCAGTAGCAGTGGATGCACTGGTGACCCAGTGGGTGTTTCCGTCAGTGTATGTCTTCCCTCCACTTCTGCTGATCCCAAAAGTACTCAGGATCATAAGAAAAACAAGGGTTCGAGCAATCTTCATTGCCCCAGACTGGCCAAGGAGGACTTGGTACAATGATCTTCAGCAGTTGTTCATAGAAGATCCTCAGCCTCTTCCTCCTCGAGAGGACCTGCTGCAGCAGGGGCTGTGCGTGTACCAAGACTTACCGCGGCTACGTTTGACGGCATGGCTGTTGAGCGCCATATCCTAGCCAGGAAGGGTATTCCCAAGGAAGTCATCCCCACCCATATTCAGGCCAGAAAAGGAGTAACGTTGAAACATTACCACCGTATTTGGAGAAAATATGTGTCTTTGTGTGAATACAAGAAAGCTCCTACAGAAGAGTTTCACTTAGGACGTTTTCTCAATTTTTTGCAGGATGGTGTGGAGGCGGGCCTCCGATTAGGATCAATCAAGGTCCAGATTTCAGCCTTGTCAGTGTTCTTCCAAAAACAATTGGCCTCTCTTCCAGAGGTTCAGACCTTCGTGAAAGGGGTTCTGCACATCCAGCCTCCATTTGTGCCTCCAGTGGCACCATGGGACCTTAATGTGGTATTGCAGTTTCTTCAATTGGATTGGTTTGAGCCCCTACAAAAGATAGAGTTGAAGTTTCTCACTTGGAAAGTGGTGATGCTTTTGGCATTGGCATCCGCGCGGCGGGTGTCTGAATTGGGGGCCTTGTCTCATAAGAGCCCTTACCTGATCTTCCATGAAGATAGGGCAGAGTTCAGAACTCATCTGCATTTTTCTTACGAAGGTGATTTCATCTTTCCACATAAACCAACCTATTATAGTGCCAGTAGTTACTGAAACATTCACTGATTCAAAATCTCTAGATGTGATTAGAGCTTTGAAAATCAATGTTGCTAGAACGGGTCGTATACGGAAAACAGAGGCTCTGTTTGTCCTGTATGCTCACAACAAGATTGGCTGTCCTGCTTCCAAGCAGGCTATTGCACGTTGGATTAGGAATACGACTCAGCAAGCTCATACTACGGCTGGATTGCCATTGCCGACATCGGTAAAGGCCCACTCCACTAGGAAGGTGGGCTCATCCTGGGCGGCTGCCCGGAGGGGTCTTGGCATTACAACTTTGCCGAGCAGCTACTTGGTCAGGGTCAAACACATTTTCTAAGTTCTACAAGTTTGACACCTTGGCCGATGAGGACCTAAAGTTTGGTCAATCGGTGCTGCACGGTCATCCGCACTCTACCTCCCGTACTGGAGCTTTGGTATAGACCCCATGGTCTTGATGTCGTCCCCAGCATCCTCTAGGACGTATGAGAAAATAGGATTTTGATAACCTACCAGTAAATCCTTTTCTCCTAGTCCGTAGAGGATGCTGGGCGCCCGTCCCAGTGCGTACTTTACCTGCAGTTTAGTTATTAGAGTTACACAAGTTGTGTTATCTTGGTTTCAGCATGTTGCTGCAATTAGTTTATGCCTGTTGGCGTGTGTTATGTTGAATGCCATGTGTGCGGTATGGTTGAGGGTGTGAGTTGGTAAATGTCTCACCACTAGTTAAGTAATTCCTTTCCTCGAAATGTCAGTCTCCCTGGGCACAGTTCCTACAACTGAGGTCTGGATGAGGGGCATATAGGGAGGAGCCAGTTCACACCCAATGAAAAGTCTTTAGAGTGCCCATGTCTCCTGCGGATCCCGTCTATACCCCCATGGTCTTGATGTCGTCCCCAGCATCCTCTACGGACTAGGAGAAAAGGATTTACCGGTAGGTTATCAAAATCCTATTTTTACACTATAAGGTGGTTATTAAACTTTTTTTTATATATACATAAAGCCAGTATAATCTTGTGAGGGACCACGTGCCATGGAAGGGGAGGGGCTTCCCAGGGATCGAGACTAGAGGCTGAAAGGTGCCATTTCCTGCTGCTGCTGCTGACTAAAAGGCTGCATGTTGGAGCTGCTCCTCCATAGACCTTGATGAACAACTAATACTACTGGTACCAGGGGGTTTTATAGGAAGGGGGAGCATATTAGCAGCGGCGACATTGCTGCAGTACAAAATTGATTTATATTGAATATTCCCAGCGGAGTGCTGCTTTGCCTGGGTATTATATACTGGTCCCAATCCTCTCTGTATCACTCCATTTGGACTGTCTGGGGTTGCTGTGGTGTTTCACTCTCTGTGTTGTCACTACACTATGTTTATTCACATAACACTGTGTGTTTCTACATTAGTCTGGGGAAAAAGACGGTGTCCCCCTCATGTAACACTAAGTTTACTCCTTCCCCAGAAGCTTCGCTCCTGTGTAAACAATGCTCTATACCCTCTCAGGATAGCAGTGTGCAGAAACCTGAGTGGTTAGAATCATTCAAAAACATGATTCATAATATCAACGCATAGTTAGCTACTGCTAGACAAGAAAGGCAGACACTTAAACAATCTGTTGATGATAACATGTTTGTTAAAGCTGATGATTACAGACAGGCTCCTCAACTCCTCAGCGGTTATTAAATTCCTTTCCTTTTCCTCCTGAGGATAGGAACCTATGGGTAACTTCCCCCGTCAGTGGATAGATACTTCAGTGTTCCAGGCTGTCACGTAAACTAGTACTGCCTTTACCTGGGGCTTTCTCTCTCAAAGACCCAGCTGACCGCAAGATTGAGACTACACCCAAATTAATATATACTGCGGTGGGCGTAGCACAAAGGCCCACTATTGCATGCGGCTGGATTTCAAGGGATTTCAAGGGACATGGAAAATGGTCTGATAATATAATAATTGGGTTTGACTCTCTCTCCCTCAGGAGGAGGTCTTTACACTGCTGCATCATATCCAGGATGCTGTGAACTTTTGAGTGAGGCTATTAAAGAATTGTTTCATTAATGGCCGTACCACGGCTATGGCGGTCTTGGCCCACAGGGCTCCGTGGCTGCGACAATGGTCTGCGGATGCTGATTCAAAGAAAGGCATGGAGAATCTTCCTTTTACAGGTGAGGCCTTATTTGGGGAAGAACTGAACAAGTGGATTTCTCAGGCGATGACTGGAAAGTCTACCTATCTGCCGTCTGCTGCACCTCCTGCTAGATGTCCCTACCCTGGGCCTTCTCTGCAGTCCTTTTGTATGGCCAGATTTAGAGGCAGAGCTAGAGTAGCCTCAAATGCCGCCAGAGGAAATCGAGGTAAGTCCCGTAAACCAGCGGCTGCTGGATCTCTGGACCAGATCTCCGGATCCTCATCCACGAAGCCCTCCGCGTGACGGCCCCAACAGCATGGAGATTTCCAGGTAGGTGCTCGCCTTCAACACTTCACCCATGTGTGGGCGCAATCCTGCCGGAATCCTTGGGTGTGGGATCTCATATCCCAAGGATACCGTTTGAAATTTCAAGCTCTATCTCCTCCCAGATTCTTCAAGTCAAGCTTACCAGCTTCACCCATTGCAAGGGTTACCTTGCAAGACGCCATTCAAAAACTGCTACGAACGGGGGTTGTGGTCCCAGTACCTCCCCGATTGCACAACAGGGGGTTTTACTCTAGTCTTTTTGTTGTACCGAAACTGTACGATTCGGTACGGCCCATCTTGAACCTAAAATCTCTGAATCCGTATCTGCACATGTTCAGATTCAAGATGGAGTCCCTGAGAGCGGTGGTCTTCGGTCTGGAGGAGGGGGAGTTCCTAGTATCCCTGGATGTCAAAGATGCTTACCTACACGTCCCCACATAGCCTCCTCATCAGGCTTACCTCCTGTTCGCTGTACTGGACTACCACTTCCGGTTTCAGGCCTTATCTTTTGGTCTCTCCACAGCCCCAAGGGTATTCACAAAAGTTATGGCGGAGATGATTCTGCAATTGTGCAGGATGGGAGTCAACATAATCCCCTACTTGACAATCTCCTGATAAAGGCAGTCTCCAAGGAACGTTTGCTACTCAACATAGACTTTACTACTCGTCTGCTTATAGTCCACGGGTGGATCCTTAATTTCCAGAAGTCTCACCTGGTACCGTCACAAAGTATCCAGTTCCTGGGCATGATACTGTACACTAGCTCAGAAGGTGTTCCCCCACATTGACAAGGCTTTGACAATCCAGGTTATGGTCCGCTCGGTGCTCAGACCTCGCAAGATCTCGATTCATCTTTGCATTCGCCTACTGGGCAAGATGGAGGCCTTCTACGAAGCAATCCAGTATGGCAGGTTCCATGCTCGCCCGTTCCAGCTGGATCTGCTGGACAAGTGGTCAGGGTCTCACCTGCACATGCACCAGAGTATAGCTCTGTCGCCAAAAGCACGGATCTCCCTGTTATGGTGGCTACAAGTCTCTCACTTTGTGGAGAGTCGGAATTTCAGTACCCAGACCTGGACTCTACTGACAACGGATAGGTAGGGTGGCCGTGACCCAGGGGGCTCAGTTCCAGGGAAAGTGGTCGTGTCAGGAATCTGCACTCCTGATAAATGTTCTGGAACTCAGAGTAATTTACAATGCTCTTCTGGAGGTCTCCTATCTTCTCCGAAATCCAGCCATTTAGGTACAGTCTGTGTCGTACATAAACCTTCAGGGAGGAACAAAAAACAGGGCCACAATGCGAGAGGTGTCACGGGTACCTCTCTGAGCGGAAGCTAACACAAGGGCTATCTCAGCCATATTCATTCCAGGCGTGTACAATTGGGAAGCGGACTTCATCAGCATGCACGACCTACATCCGGGGGGAGTGGGGCCTTCACCCTCAGGTGTTTCAACAACTGCTTCACCGGTGGGTCTGTCCGCAGAGAGACCTGATGGCTTCTCGTCTCAACAAGATGCTCCATCGTTACTGTTCCAGGACGAGGGATCCGCAGGCTGCAGCAGTGGATGCTCTGACGGCTCCGCGGCTACGTTTGATGGCTTGGAAGTTGAGAGGGAGATTCTAGCCGGGAAAGGTCTTATGTTCAAGGTTATCTCCACTATGGTCCAGACCCGTAAGGTGGTCACGTTTAAATATTACCACCATATCTGGAAGAAATAGGTTTCCTGGTGTGAAGGTAGAAAATATTCTCCTGCGGAGTTTCGGCTTGTCCGTTTTCTGCTATTCCTGCAAGCAGGCGTGAATATGGGCCTAAGGTTAGGCTCCATCAAGGTTCAGATTTCTGCTCTCTCCATCTTCTTCCAGAAAGAGCTGGCGGTGCTTCCGGAAGTACTGCCATTTCTGAAGGGGGTTCTCTGCATTCAACCACCCTTTGTTCCTCCCACGGCTCCATGGGATCCTGATGTGGTCTTAAACTTTCTCCAGTCGGACTGGTTTGAACCGTTGTACAAGGTGGACCTGAAATATCTTACTTGATAGACTGTCATGTTGCTGTCTCTAGCTTCTCCTAGACGGGTGTCTGAATTGGGGGCCTTATCTTGTAAGAGCCCGTGTTTGACATTTCATGAGGATAGGGCGGAGGTCAGGACTCGCCTGCAGTTTTTGCCGAAGGTGGTTTTCGGCCTACCACGTAAATCAGCCGCTTGTGTTTCTGAAAATGTCGGATACGGCGGTTGCTCGAAGGTCCTTGGATGTTGTGAGAGCTTTGAGAATTTATGTCAGGAGGACAGCCCGTCACAGGAAGTCTGACTCGCTATTTGTTTTTTATGACGCCACCAGAATTGCATGTTCTGCCTCTAAGCGGTCTATTGCTCGTTGGTTTAGATTGACCATTCAACAAGCCTATTCTTCGGCAGCATTGCCGCTACCGAGTTCTGTCCAGGCCCACTCCCCAATATAGGTGGGTTCTTCCTGGGTGGCTGCCCGGGGTGCCTCGGCCCTGCAGTTGTGCCGTGCAGCTACCTGGTCAGGGTCGAACACGTTTGTTAAGTTCTGTAGGTTCAACACCTTGGCCAGTGATGACCTTCAGTTTGGTCAGGCGGTTTTGAAGGGGTCTCAGCACTCCCCCATTTGTTCTGGGAACTTTGGGACTTCCCCATGGTACTAAAGTACCTTCCCAGTATCCACTAGGACTTTAGAGAAAATAGGAATTTAATACCTACCAGTAATTCCTTTACTCGTAGTCCGTAGTGGAAACTGGGCGCCTGCCTCAATGCTTCGTGTTCCTGCTTACCTGGTTGTAAGTGTTCTTGGTTGGGTCTGCTGTTGCTCTCCCTGTTCCATGTTTTAGTTAGCGTTGCTATCCTTGTTATAGTTAGCGTGGCTATCCTCTGTTCTGCTTAGTGCTGCTATCTTTTGTTACTGTTGTGTGTTGGTTCGTTACCTCACCGCTATCTTGTTGTATATTCCTTCTCTCATGGTATGTCCGTCTCCTCAGGCACAGTTTTCCTAGGCTGAGTCTGCTAGGAGGGGCATGGAGGGGAGGAGCCAGTACACACTAATGCGAGGTATGGTGCCTCTGGACTGGCTGAGCTTGATGTCTTTAGTGTGGCATACTTTTACATTCTATTAACACTTTTCACTTACTCATTTTTTTAACACTATTTCTCTATTTTAATTACATTTTATGTTTGTATCACCCTCTATAGCTTCGGCTTCCTAAATACTAATTTATTAACACTATAGTTTTCTCTAACGTCCTAAGTGGATGCTGGGGACTCCGTAAGGACCATGGGGAATAGCGGCTCCGCAGGAGACTGGGCACATCTAAAGAAAGCTTTAGGACTATCTGGTGTGCACTGGCTCCTCCCCCTATGACCCTCCTCCAAGCCTCAGTTAGATCTTTGTGCCCGAACGAGAAGGGTGCACACTAGGGGCTCTCCTGAGCTTCTTAGTGAAAGTTTTAGTTTAGGTTTTTTATTTTCAGTGAGACCTGCTGGCAACAGGCTCACTGCATCGAGGGACTAAGGGGAGAAGAAGCGAACTCACCTGCGTGCAGAGTGGATTGGGCTTCTTAGGCTACTGGACATTAGCTCCAGAGGGACGATCACAGGCCCAGCCATGGATGGGTCCCAGAGCCGCGCCGCCGGCCCCCTTACAGAGCCAGAAGACAGAAGAGGTCCGGAAAATCGGCGGCAGAAGACATCCTGTCTTCACCAAGGTAGCGCACAGCACTGCAGCTGTGCGCCATTGCTCCTCAGCACACTTTACACTTCGGTCACTGAGGGTGCAGGGCGCTAGGGGGGGGCGCCCTGAGCAGCAATAAAAACACCTTGGCTGGCGAAAATACATCACATATAGCCCCCAGGGCTATATGGATGAATTTTAACCCCTGCCAGAATCCATAAAAAAGCAGGAGAAAAGTCCGCGAAAAAGGGGCGGAGCCTATCTCCTCAGCACACTGGCGCCATTTTCCCTCACAGCTCCGTTGGAGGGAAGCTCCCCTGGCTCTCCCCTGCAGTCACTACACTACAGAAAGGGTTAAAAAAGAGAGGGGGGCACTAATTAGGCGCAGTATTAACAATACAGCAGCTATAAGGGGAAAAACACTTATATAAGGTTATCCCTGTGTATATATATATATAGCGCTTTGGTGTGTGCTGGCAAACTCTCCCTCTGTCTCCCCAAAGGGCTAGTGGGGTCCTGTCCTCTATCAGAGCATTTCCTGTGTGTGTGCTGTATGTCGGTACGTTTGTGTCGACATGTATGAGGAGAAAAATGATGTGGAGACGGAGCAGATTGCCTGTAATAGTGATGTCACCCCCTAGGGGGTCGACACCTGAGTGGATGAACTGTTGGAAGGAATTACGTGACAGTGTCAGCTCTGTATAAAAGACAGTGGTTGACATGAGACAGCCGGCTACTCAGCTTGTGCCTGTCCAGACGTCTCATAGGCCGTCAGGGGCTCTAAAGCGCCCGTTACCTCAGATGGCAGATATAGACGCCGACACGGATACTGACTCCAGTGTCGACGGTGAAGAGACAAATGTGACTTCCAGTAGGGCCCCACGTTACATGATTGAGGCAATGAAAAATGTTTTACACATTTCTGATCATACGAGTACCACCAAAAAGGGGTATTATGTTCGGTGAGGAAAAACTACCTGTAGTTTTCCTGAATCTGAGAAATTAAATGAGGTGTGTGATGATGCGTGGTTTCCCCCCGATAACAACTGATAATTTCTAAAATGTTATTGGCATTATATCCTTTCCCGCCAGAGGTTAGGGTGCGTTGGGAAACACCCCCTAGGGTGGATAAAGCGCTCACACGCTTGTAAGGGCTCTACCCTCTCCTGAGATGGCCGCCCTTAAGGATCCTGCTGATAGAAAGCAGGAGGGTATCCTAAAATGTATTTACACACATACTGGTGTTATACTGCGACCAGCAATCGCCTCAGCCTGGATGTGCAGTGCTGGGTTGGCGTGGTCGGATTCCCTGACTGAAAATATTGATACCCTAGATAGGGACAGTATATTTTGCCTATAGAGCATTTAAAAGATGCATTTCTATATATGCGTGATGCACAGCGGAATATTTGCCGACTGGCATCAAGTCTAAGTGCGTTGTCCATTTCTACCAGTAGAGGGTTATGGACACGTCAGTGGTCAGGTGATGCGTATTCCAAACGGCATTTGGAAGTATTGCCTTAATAAGGGGAGGAGTTATTTGGGGTCGGTCTTTCAGACCTGGTGGCCACGGCAACAGCTGGGAAATCCACGTTTGTACCCCAGGTCGCCTCTCAACATGAGAAGACGCCGTATTATCAGGCGCAGTCTTTTCGTGGACAAGCGGGCAAAATGTTCCTCATTTCTGCCCCGTGACAGAGGGAGAGGAAAAAGGCTGCAGAAATCAGCCAGTTCCCAGGAACAGAAATCCTCTCCCGCCTCTGCCAAGCCCTCAGTATGACGCTGGGGCTTTACAAGCAGAATCAGGCACGGTGGGGGGCCCGTCTCAATGAATTTCAGCGCGCAGTGGGCTCACTCGCAAGTAGACCCCTGGATCCTTCAGGTGATATCTCAGGGGTACAAATTAGAATTCGAGACGTCTCCCCCTCGCCGTTTTCCTAAAGTCGGCTTTACCGATGTCTCCTTCTGACAGGGAGACGGTTTTGGAAGCCATTCACAAGCTGTATTCCCAGCAGGTGATAATCAAGGTACCCCTCCTGCAACAGGGAACGGGGTATTATTCCACACTGTTGTGGTACCGAAGCCGGACGGCTCGGTGAGACCGATTCTAAATCTAAAATCTTTGAACACTTACATACAGAGGTTCAAATTCAAGATTGAGTCACTCAGAGCAGTGATTGCGAACCTGGAAGAAGGGGACTACATGATGTCTCGGGACATCAAGGATGCTTACCTTCATGTCCAAATTTACCCTTCTCACCAAGGGTACCTCAGGTTTATGGTACAGAACTGTCACTATCAGTTCAGACACTGCCGTATGGATGGTCCACGGCACCCCGGGTCTTTACCAAGGTAATGGCCGAAATGATGATATTCCTTCGAAGGAAGGGAATTTTAGTTATCCCTTACTTGGACGATTCCCTGATAAGGGTAAGATCCAGGGAACAGTTGGAGGTCGGTGTAGCACTATCTCAGGTAGTGTTGCGGCAGCACGATTGGATTCTCAATATTCCAAAATCGCAGCTGGTTCCGACGACTTGTCTTCTGTTCCTAGGGATGATCCTGGACACAGTCCAGAAAAAGGTGTTTCTCCCGGAGGGGAAAGCCAGGGAGTTATCCGAGCTAGTCAGGAACCTCCTAAAACCGAGCCAAGTCTCAGTGCATCAATGCACAAGGGTTCTGGGTAAAATGGTGGCTTCCTACGAAGCAATCCCATTCGGCAGATTCCACGCAAGAACTTTCCAGTGGGACCTGCTGGACAAATGGTCCGGGTCGCATCTTCAGATGCATCAGCGGATAACCCTGTCACCAAGGACAAGGGTGTCCCTCCTGTGGTGGTTGCAGAGTGCTCATCTTCTAGAGGGCCGCAGATTCGGCATTCAGGACTGGGTCCTGGTGACCACGGATGCCAGCCTGCGAGGCTGGGGAGCAGTCACACAGGGAAGGAATATCCAGGGCTTATGGTCAAGCCTGGAGACATCACTTCACATAAATATCCTGAAGCTAAGGGCCATTTACAATGCTCTAAGCTTAGCAAGTCCTCTGCTTCAAGGTCAGCCGGTGTTGATCCAGTCGGACAACATCACGGCAGTCACCCACGTAAACAGACAGGGTGGCACAAGAAGCAGGAGGGCAATGGCAGAAGCTGCAAGGATTCTTCGCTGGGCGGAAAATCATGTGATAGCACTGTCAGCAGTATTCATTCCGGGAGTGGACAACTGGGAAGCAGACTTCCTCAGCACGACCTCCACCCGGGAGAGTGGGGACTTCACCCAGAAGTCTTCCACATGATTATAAACCGTTGGGAAAAACTCGACCGGTATTGCGCCAGGTCAAGGGACCCTCAGGCAATAGCTGTAGACGCTCTGGTAACACCGTGGGTGTACCAGTCAGTGTATGTGTTCCCTCCTCTGCCTCTCATACTCAAGGTACTGAGATTGATAAGATGGAGAGGAGTAAGCACTATATTCGTGGCTCCGGATTGGCCAAGAAGGACTTGGTAACCGGAACTTCAAGAGATGCTCACGGAGGATCCGTGGCCTCTACCTCTAAGATGGGACCTGCTCCAACAAGGACCCTGTCTGTTCCAAGACTTACCGCGGCTGCGTTTGACGGCATGGCGGTTGAACGCCGGATCCTGAAGGAAAAAAGGCATTCCGGATGAAGTCATCCCTATCCTGATCAAAGCCAGGAAGGATGTAACCGCAAAACATTATCACCGCATTTGGCGAAAATATGTTGCGTGGTGCGAGGCCAGTAAGGCCCGACGGAGGAAATTCAACTGGGTCGATTCCTACATTTCCTGCAAACAGGAGTGTCTATAGGCCTGAAATTGGGGTCCATTAAGGTTCAAATTTCGGCCCTGTCAATTTTCTTCCAAAAAGAACTAGCTTCAGTCCCTGAAGTTCAGACGTTTGTAAAAGGGGTACTGCATATACAGCCTCCTTTTGTGCCTCCAGTGGCACATTGGGATCTCAATGTAGTTTTTTGGGTTCCAAAAGTCACATTGGTTTGAACCACTTAAATCTGTGGAGTTAAAATATCTCACATGGAAAGTGGTCATGCTGTTGGCCCTGGCCTGGGCCAGGCGCGTGTCAGAATTGGCGGCTTTATCCTGTAAAAGCCCTTATCTGATTTTCCATTCGGACAGGGCGGAATTGAGGACTCGTCCTCAGTTTCTCCCTAAGGTGGTTTCAGCGTTTCACCTGAACCAACCTATTGTGGTGCCTTCGGCTACTAGGGACTTGGAGGACTCCAAGTTGCTAGACGTTGTCAGGGCCCTGAAAATATATGTTTCCAGGACGGCTGGAGTCAGAAAATCTGACTCGCTGTTTATCCTGTATGCACCCAACAAGCTGGGTGCTCCTGCTTCTAAGCAGACTATTGCTCGTTGGATTTGTAGTACAATTCAGCTTGCACATTCTGTGGCAGGCCTGCCACAGCCAAAAATCTGTAAATGCCCACTCCACAAGGAAGGTGGGCTCATCTTGGGCGGCTGCCCGAGGGGTCTCGGCTTTACAACTTTGCCGAGCAGCTACTTGGTCAGGAGCAAATACGTTTGTAAAATTCTACAAAATTGATACCCTGGCTGAGGAGGACCTGGAGTTCTCTCAATTGGTGCTGCAGAGTCATCCGCACTCTCCCGCCCGTTTGGGAGCTTTGGTATAATCCCCATGGTCCTTACGGAGTCCCCAGCATCCACTTAAGACGTTAGAGAAAATAAGAATTTACTTACCGATAATTCTATTTCTCGTAGTCCGTAGTGGATGCTGGGCGCCCATCCCATGTGCGGATTGTCTGCAATACTGGTACATAGTTATTGTTACCAAAAAATCGGGTTATTGCTGTAGTGAGCCATCTTTTCTAGAGGCTCCTCTGTTATCATGCTGTTAACTGGGTTCAGATCACAAGTTGTACGGTGTGATTGGTGTGGCTGGTATGAGTCTTACCCGGGATTCAAAATCCTTCCTTATTGTGTACGCTCGTCCGGGCACAGTATCCTAACTGAGGCTTGGAGGAGGGTCATAGGGGGAGGAGCCAGTGCACACCAGATAGTCCTAAAGCTTTCTTTAGATGTGCCCAGTCTCCTGCGGAGCCGCTATTCCCCATGGTCCTTACGGAGTCCCCAGCATCCACTACGGACTACGAGAAATAGAATTATCGGTAAGTAAATTCTTATGTTTTCACTGGTGTGCTACGCTGGGCTTTCTGGCTTATGCTGGTGTTTTGAGGTGCCACACCCTGCACTAGGGACCCCAAATATACTGAGACGCCTTGATGCGGCTTTGGGGCTTAACCACACATTTGCGCAAATATGTGTAACATGGATCTCTGAATTCTGTTATTATGTGGGATTTATATCTGGTTGCTGTTATCATTCAGGGTGCTGGGGGAAACCAAATGCCTTTTTTTCTTGCACAGAAATACCCCTCCCTTTCGAGCACCTGAATTATATCACTAAGCTAATTGAGCATCTGCCAATCTATGACTAATGTTTTCTTAAAGTGCCAGGCTTCAGTGGACCCGATCTATACCCCATGGTACTAAAGTACATTCCCAGTATCCACTACGGATTGAGAAAAGGAATTACCGGTAGGTATTAAATTCCTATTTGCGCACGTCATTGGTAAAATGACTGCCACTCCATTTTCCCAGTGATTTCTGTCTGCAACATCGACTGCCATGGAACTTCGGAAGGGTAAGTATAATTTAGGAATGTGTGGTGTGGACCCACCCAGACCTAGGGAACACACCTTGCACCCATTATGTATACGAAAATACCCCAGTCCCAGATACGCACAGATTGATCCATCCATTTCCCAGCAACTACTGTTCCATATCATATGCTGTATTCATTGGAGTGTGGGTGGTAGGACGTGTACACTGAAGATGGCATAAGGTAATGAAGAGTTAACCTAGATATGCTCAGTAAAAACATTAATGATTTATTTATACAGTGCACATAATTTTATTTATTTACCTATTTCTATTTGCTTAAGTAATAGTGAGCTGCTTTCTCAGCATTTGTAATATTAAATATCCGATATAGGCTATGAGATAGACACTGTATAATTGGAAGTATGCTATAATATTTGCTTGATTTTATTAGTTTCTTTTCAGCTAAACATAACGTAAACATTGATCTAACATTGTACTATGGGTAGTCCCCATCCTGGCGGTCAGCATACAGAATGCCGGCAGGGGGCCGAGGACTATTCCCTTTTGTGGGTGACCACAACATCCATAGAGTGGTAATAGAACCTGTGGCGAGCCACCGGGCCTGCAAGAGGCTCCGTTGCGCTCATCCCCGGTCACCCATACCGTTGCCCTTAGCCGCCGGTCACCCATACCCAACGCATACCATGATCTTTCTAAATATATGTACTTTGTGTATATGTGTATGCATAATATATGGTTTTAAAATTCTGTACTGTTCAATATGATGTTCCTTTAATCTGATGCCTTCTATGTTTTGCAGAGACTCGCTATTGAACTGTCAAGGAACCAGAAATCTAGAGGTATGTCTCCTCCAGACAGTCATCTAAGCCCGCAAAATGATGAAAGCTCTGAAGTTAGGTCCAAAAAGGCAGAAGTAAATCTTGAGAGCATTGCTTCTTTATCTGCTCCACGAGAGGCTGAGGAGGATGATGACAAAATCCTTCATGATGTGTTTAATGTAAGTGTCTCCTCATTGAGTTAACATTTATTCTTTAAGGAAGCAATAGAAAGTGCACTAGCACAGAGGTTTGAATATTAGTTTCGTATTACTGTATGATAGTACTCGATGTGTTTTATATGAACTTATTTATTACCTATAAATTTAAAAACACAAGTAAGCACCAAAAATGGTATGTAAAAAATGGTATAGCAGTGTCAATTATCTGTTTACTTTGCTTCATGGTAATCGTCCACTATTTCTTTACCGCATTGAAAGCATTTGGTAATAAACATTTAGCAGTGCTTGTAAAGGAATTTTCTTGATTGAGCATATATATAGGAGCTCCACTTTTTCAATCCTTTTCTTAATAGGAAACAACTAATGTTGCAGGGAATCCAGCCCCAATAAACTCAAAATAGGCCCAGTATTGTCGCACACAGAAGGAATAGTAAGATGAAAGATGTAAGCTTAGATAGTGTGTTATGAAGGCGTAAGCTTTAGAAAAGAATACAATACCAGTTGGTCAGTGCTGATCCTCTCTCCGGATAATGCTGTAGCATTTATATGTCTTTGCCAACGGCACGGTTGTGTGAAACATGGTCATGAGTCCAGCTAGCATTTTGGATTGTGAGAAAAGAGTTCCCCTTTTAAACCATGTATCTGGTGCAATATTGTGTGTGAATGATATACCAGCGACACTGAGTTTTACAGTAATGTATGAACAACAATTGCTTTATAGAAGTGTCAATCAAAATCCTGGCTCTTGATGATTTGCCCTGATCTCTCCACACTGAGTCTCTGATGCAAGAAGGCCCAGCAACAGTTATGTTGTTGGAAAAAATTGCAGGTATATGTAGGGAGTCTGTTGTATGATAGAGGGTGTTCTGACCTATCGCATGTTATGTAGTATGGGATCTGTACAGCTGCTGATCACAGATCCTTTGAGAGGGTGGTCAGGAATGCATTATGCATGATTGGAATAATGTTGCCAAGTGTCCAAGAAATCTGAGAAGAGGATTTTAAGGAATACTCAGAATACTTACTGATTAGCTATAATTTGAATGGTAATTATTTAATACATTGCTCTAAATGTATAGGTCAATATTGTCATACTACTCAACTAAAAACTAGTTTCTTTTCAACGGTTCTAAAAAGGCTGATCAATAATGGTGCCCGGAGCCGGACTTTTTGTATAATTTGTTTTCATGTTTTATGCTTGAAGATGCATGTGTTTCCTTAGCAATTAGTGTATGTGAACTTGTTAGTGACAATGAAGCTATTTATTGATCTGACATCAGCCATTGGTAGAAAATGAGATCACTTTATTACGTTTGGCTGCTGAGACAATCATTTGTATTCGGTCATAATGCAGCAGATGTATCAAGGGGGGGGAGGGTACACACGGGGCAATTTTTGCCTCATTTCTAAGCAATCTGACTAGATTGCTTAGAAATGAAGCATACATCGCTCCATGTGTATGCCCCATAGTGATAGCGATGTGGGGCCCCATGCATGCAGGCACAATCTAGTCAGGTCACTCACTTCACCGCTGTGTGAAGGGAGCGCCCCTTTCCGCTCAGCACACGTCGCGCTAAGTGCTGAGCAGGGGGAGAGATGTGTGTACCCCACTTAAGTCTGGAGAAGTGATAAAGCAGTGATAAGTGCAAGGTGATAACACACCAGCCAGTCAGCTCCTAACTGCCAATTTACATATTGGAGCTGATTGGCTGGTGCATTATCACCTTGCACTTGTTACTGCTTTAATCACTTCTCCAGGCTTAATAAGTCTGCCCCTTTTGAGAGATGTGGTTGTGAATAAAGGTATTCCACTGCAAGATCAACCTTTGATGCAGTGTTTCATCACTGTTTAAATCCTTTACGATCACAGATTTATAAATCTGATTAATTGAATTACCGTATTTTTCGGTCCATAAGACGCACCTGACTAAGACGCACCTGACCATAAGACGCACCTAGTTTTTAGAGGAGGAAAACAGGAAAAAAAATATTCTGAACCAAATAGTGTAATATAAGATTTTTCTGGGACAGTGTGTGACAGAGGCAGCCACACAAGCACAGCCATAGTCACAGTACAGAGCAGCTTTTTAAGGCAGATGAGAACCTTTTTACCTCACAACATACAGTATAAGGAACTTAAAAAAAAAATCCCCATTCATTATAAATTGAAGCAGCAGAAATATTGCTCATCATGGCTCTTCACTTACTACCACTAATATACCAGTACTGTATGGTAGTATATGGGTACCTTATTACGGCAAATATTACGCTGCCCAAAGCACTCTGAGGAAGAAGGAGGTGAGGGGGGGGGGGGTGGGAGTCACTTTATTGTGGCAAATATTATACATGTACTGTGTATACGAGGTTCCCCGCATCCAGCCTGTTAGTTTACGCTGCCCGAGGACTCGGAGGAGGTGAGGGGAGGGAGCGGGGGAGTCACGTGATGCCGGCGCTCTGCTGCCGCGCTCTCAGATGACGGCAAAGCAGCAGCAGCAGACAGGACCCGCCGCTACCCGCACTCGATAACTGCTGCCTCTCCCACCCAGTGCGCTCCCACCCAGCGCATTGAGAGCGCTCCATAAGGTTTTTATTGCTCTGCATATGCATTATTCGGACCATAAGATGCATGTACTTTTCCCCCCACATTTTTGGGGAGAAAAAGTGCGTCTTATGGTCCGAAAAATACGGTAGTTGTCATAAGGCATATACCATGGGACTCTACAGAAATGCATGCTTACGAACAGTAAAATTACACCCATATATATTTTCTAAGTGGCGTATTATTGGCCTTCTCTTGATTTACTGCAATACTGTCTGAAAAAAATTACTATTCTATGAACTAGAAACACTATATTCCTTTCGGAGAAATAGAAGAAGTATGCCCCCCATATTATTTTATACAATTGACACAATTCTTTTGTTTTTAACATTTTTATTTTTTTTATTGAAGAGTTGTTATAAAACATGAACAATAAAATCATGGACATCAGTATATCCAATAATTATACAAAAAAACAGTACAAAACTAATTTAGTAGGAAACATGTACATAGGGTTTCAAGTGTAATCAAGACGTTCGCCAGAGAGTATATAGCATTTTTAACCACTTTTTTTTACTCTATCTGCACATTTTCTATATCTTTATGTTATTTCTCTAGTTTTAATATTAAGTAGAAATAATAACAGTTCCATTTTCTGTTTAGTGTGCACCACACATAACAATTCTCTTCTTCTCTCTTTACATTTTGGAAATAAGCAATAAACCTCTTGGGACGTAACCATTACCTGGCACTTTACTTGTAAAATGAAGTATGTACCTCTATGTGCTTTGGAGTCCACTTAAATAGATTGTATAATATTTTAATTTTTATAAGTATTTTAGCTTTTTTGTGGGGTATTTATCAAAGCTTGAGGAGAGAGAAAATTGTGAGTACTAGCCAATCGGCTTCTACTTTACATGTTACAGGGGGAGTGTTTGACAATTAAAAGTAGCTGATTGGTTGGTATTTTATCTCACAATTTTAACTTTCTTCAAACTTTGATAATTACACCCCTTCGTATTAATTGTTTATAGTGTATGTTACGTGAAATATTAAATTCTAGGCTTAATATAACTTATATAATTGACATTCATTGCGCTCCTTTGGGTGTTTTAAGCAAGTGTTAACCCCCCCATTTCTTTGCATCCTAAAAAGTAATTGTCAAAATGGAAGTATTCCGAAGCTGGTGACACTTCAGTATTTTTCACTGCAAACTAAGAGCAGAGAGCAAGAAAGGGGCAAGAACTTTACTTCCACCTCCCCCCTCCCCTTTTAGGTGGACACCTGGATGCTTACAGTCATCCACCCTTTAAACCATTTTTCCATCTCTAATAGCACAGCCTGCTTGCTGTGATGCATCTTGTAGCTCCTGGCAGCCTCCTTGCATAACATTGAGTATAGGAAGTTTCTACCCATTCTAGCGTATTACCACTGCACAATAATGAGAATTGGTTCTGCTATATTACTCCATTGTTCATATTACTTCTAATTCCATTGTATTAATTTCTTGCTGTGAATTATATTCTACTGGGTGTCATCCCTTGCATGTTATACTCTACATTATTGCTGGTAGACTTCACTATGCAGTGCATTTATACCAGCTTATTGCATGCTATTGGACATTATGATTTACATAATACTACTTGACATTGACCTTGATATATTATATCTTGGTACTCATTATACCAGGTCAATTGCATCCTACTGGGCATTATCACTGGCATATTATACACTATATTGTTTAGCTTTAGAATTGGTATGTGATAACTTACCGGTGTAATATTAGTGACCTGCTGCAACATCATGATGTATTATTACTGACTTATTATACTTCGCTTTACGTAATTACTGGCATATTCCACTTTCCTTCTATTATGTTGATCTGGGACTCCCCCTATTCACAGTAATTAGAGGACTCCAGTTGCTGTTTTCCTGGCGATATGCTCAGTAGTCTGACGTGAGATGGGGGATGGGGGCCACACACAGACTTCATAGGATCCTCTTCCTCTCATGCATGGAGGTACTGGGTACCCTCGATTAGTATATAAAGTTGCTTTGGCAGACAAGATAGGATAAATGGGTGAAAGAGCTGCGCATAAGCCGGTACCTTGACACAATGTGACTTACAGATGTCCAGCTATACCAAAGTGCCGAGACCATTCTAAATACAACAAATGCTGTAATCCCCAGTAGAAACTCATTTTAATTGTGTAACTTTTATATCCCCTATCATTCACATCTGTTTTTGGAGTGCGTTCTGACAACTCTCATGTTCTATGATTAATAAGTGCTGGCATTTACATAAAGCCAGGACCTCTGATGTAGGCACGATTTGACCGACGCCATTTCAGTACAGATTGGATGTAGCACTATTAATAAAAACAGGTGCGTGTGTGTGTGCGAGACCTCAATCGAAGTAAAAATTTAGGGAATGGATTTACTAGTAATATTATTAACATAGAAAACGTTTGTTACAGACATTAAAATTTCAAGTGAGTTCTTCCTGTCGTAAACAAGCTGTTTAAGTGCATGTAAAAGCAAAGTGATATTTTATTTTATTTTATTTTACTTTTAGTTAATTTTTGGTAATCTATTGTCCGTGTACTACTTTGACATATATTGTGTTTGTGTAAATTGGTGGATTGTGCTGCTGTTTAGCTGACCCCACAGGCCACTAACTGGGTGCTTCTGTTAGCAGCAGGATCTCTCTGATGGAGACTTGGATGTAGACCTGGTTGGGGATGATGAAGTGAACCATTTAGAGGGCAGCTGTTCCTCTGCCAGCTCCACTGCCACCAGTAACACAGAAGAAAATGATATCGATGAGGAGACTATGTAAGTAGAGCGGCTAATCCACTAATGATGATTGAGTATTTTGTATAGTAATGAAGAAAATGTCTGTGCACCTGTCTTTCCATACTTTATTTTCCACTTTACTGTTTAACTCTGAGCCCACTCTTTAAGCTGGGTACACACTAAGCAAAATATTTGTAAGATATATAGTTCTGACATGGATCTTAATGATCTATCGTACACAATACATACTGGGGGTCATTCCGAGTTGATCGCTAGCTGCATTCGTTTGCTGTGCAGCGATGAGGCAATAAACGGCACTTATGCGTATGCGGCGCAATGCGCACGCGTGACGTACTATTACAACGAACTATGTAGTTTCACACAAGGTCTAGCGAAGCTTTTCAGTCGCACTGCTGACCGCAGAGTGATTGACAGGAAGTGGGAGTTTCTGGGTGTCAACTGACCGTTTTCAGGGAGTGTTCGGAAAAACGCAGGCGTGCCAAGAAAAATGCAGGCGTGGCTGGGCGAACGCAGGGCGTGTTAGTGATGTCAAGACAGGAACTGAACAATCTGAAGTGATCGCAAGCGCTGAGTAGGTTTAGAGCTATTCAGAAACTGTACAAAAAAAATTGTAGCCGCTCTGCGATCCTTTCGTTCGCACTTCTGCTAAGCTAAAATACACTCTCAGTGGGCGGCGGCATAGAGTTTGCACGGCTGCTAAACACTGCTAGCGAGCGATCAACTCGGAATGACCACCACTGTGTACACATGATCGGCCGGTGGTCGTTTCCTGGGTTGTCCCATCTGATGTGCTGCATGTCGGTTAGGCCAATCCCGCGGGCGACGGCATGCAGTTATATGTGGCATGTAACGATACATCGAGCTGTTGTACGATATATCGTGCAGTGAGTACAGCAGCGCAATGTTTTGTTACGTCACATCGCTCCATGGGTTATGACAGACATCATGTAGTGCAAATCCTGCTTTACTTAATCGAGATATTCAATCTGATATCGGAACTACACCATTTGATCATTGTCTTACTTATTTGCAATTTGGATCCAGGTACTACCCTTCATAATGATAACATAACTGCATGCATTATATTTGAATTATTCACAACCTATTTTCTCTTACGTCCTAGAAGATACTGGGGTTCCATTTAGTACCATGGGGTATAGACGGGTCCACTAGGAGCCATGGGCACTTTAAGAATTTGATTTGGCCAGCTCCTCCCTCTATGCCCCTCCTACCAGACTCAGTTTAGAAAATGTGCCCGGAGGAGCCGGTCATGCTTATGGAAGCTCCTGAAGAGTTTTCTGCATTTATTTTATGTTTGTTATTTTCAGGCCGGGCTGGTTGGCACCAGCCTGCCTGCTTTGTGGGATTTGGAAGGGGAGGGGGAAGGGAGGGGGAGGGAAGGCCCAACCTCTTGAAAGGTTAATGGTCCAGTGCCCCGCTGACAGGACACTGAGCTCCTGAGGAAACTATTCACAAGCCCCACCACGGCAAGCGTACATTCCCGCAGCACACCGCCACCCCTAACAGAGCCAGAAGAATGAAACGTGGTGAGTGCTAAGCCGGCATCTCAGCTAGCGGGTCGCCGGCCATTATGGCGGCATGAGGGTACGGAGACGCACGGCTTCTAACCGGGGCAGAATGCGTCTCCAGACACAGTACACAGCTGCCTCTCAGTACACAGTACCCACACTGGCAAAAACAGCCTGAAAACAGTTTTCTCTCCATTTTAATCACCAGATTACCTCAGCCAGAATAAAAAAAAGCGGGAAGACCGCGTGCCATTGAAGGGGCGGGTCTTCACTATGAGCGGATTCAGCGGCTCACCAGCGGCATTTTCCCTCTGCAGTGGACACAGACGCTGACTGACAGGGACGCGCAGCTCCTCCGGAGAGACTACAGATTACCTCAGCGGTACCAGGGGGACATAGTAAGGGGAAAGCGCTTATTAGTGTAATAAGTCCCCTATCAGGGTACTTGGTCTGCGACCCGGCTAAGCTTGGCATTTAGCGATAAGGGCGCGTGGGGGCTGGCTCCAAATAACTCTTTGTCTCCCTGAGGGGCTCTTTGTGGGTTAATTGTGCTTAACCTTTTTCTGTGTGTGTGTGTGTGTGTGTGTGTGTGTGTGTGTGCTGTTACATTTACATTATGTCAGGCAAAGAGTTTGTTTCTTGTACAGTGGAGTGTTCCGCTTCACCAGGGGGCTCATTACTGGGTACTCAGAGCAGTGCACCTTCCCAGAATAGCGGGGCTGAACCAGAGTGGGTTAATGCCATTAAGGGAATGATCTCAAATATTTCTACAAAACTATCCAGCAATGAGAAAGAGACGCAATACTGTAGACAGACTGTGGAGGAGAATATGGATAGAGACTCAGTCCCCAAACCAGCGTCTCAATCCCCTCCCATTTGTCCGCAAAAACAATCTCTGGCCCATATCCTGCAGTCTGACTCTGATGGGTCAGACATGGTGGATTTGGAGGGGGGGATGCTACTCTGTCACAGGGAATAGAGGCTCTTATAAAGGCTAATCAAAGAGGTTCTGCAAATTCCTGATAAAGTGTCAGAGGAGTGTGAGGAATCTTATTTTAATGTAAATTAGAAGTCCTCAGTCACTTTTCCTGTGTCAAAGGAATTGAACACCTTGTTTGAAGAACCGTGGGTTAATCCTGATAAGAATTTTCAAATCCCTAAAAGGTTGCTCTCATCTTTTCCTTTTCCTCTGCAGGATAGGAAAAATGGGAAAATCCACTGATAGTGGACGCATCAGTCTCTAGTCTGTCACGAAAAATTGTATTGCCTGTCCCTGGTGCAGCCTCCCTAAAAGATATGGCTGATTGTAAAATTGAGACTACACTCAAATCATTGTACACAGCTGCTGGGGTGGCCCAAAGACCCACTATTGCATGTGCGTCGATCACAAAAGCCATTGCTAAATGGTCAGGTAACCTTATTGAGGGGTTAGATTCCTGTCTATGGGGGATGTTTTACTCCTGCAGCATATAAAGGACTCTGCCAACTTTATGGTGGAAGCCCCTTAAAAATGATTGGTTTGCTTAATGCGCGCACCACCGTTATGGCAGGGTCAGCACGCAGGGGCTTGTGGCTACGCCAGTGGACTGCTGATGCGGGCGCCAGGAAAGCCGTGGAAGGCATACCATTCACAGGAGAGGCCTTGTTTGGAGACAAACTAGACAAATGGATCTCCAAAGCTACTGCGGGTAAGTCTACATATCTTCCGCAGCTCCCCATGCTAAGAAAAGTTATTAAGCTTCAAATTTACAGTCCTTTCAGACAGCCAAGTTTAAGGGAAAATCCAGAGGTTCTTCTACGGCCGCCAGAGGTGCAAGAGGTAAACCATGCAAACCAGCAACTGCAGGTGCTCAGGAACAGAGCTCAGGCTCTGCTTCCTCAAAGCCTTCAGCATGAGTGGCTAAAGTAGAAACTGAAAAACTAGTAGCAAAGGAAAGCAAAGCTAATCCTAAAAAAATATTTAAATACATCTACAGCAAGAAATTAAAGAAGGAGAGTATAGGCCCTTTAAAAGACAAGTTGGGAGTCTTAGTCAAAAATGATAAGGACATAGTGGACAAACTAAATTAGTTTTTTTCAACGGTATTTACAAGAGAGGACCAAATTCAGAGACTAACACACAATCTCAATAATGATAATGTCCCACTGATAAGTGCTTATTTAAGTGAGGAGGTAGTCTGTGACCGATTAAAAAATGTAAAGAGTAATAAGTCACCGGGTCCTGATGGAATTCACCCAAGGGTTCTAATGGAGCTTCACTCTGAACTTGCCAAACCGCTATTATATTGATCTTTAAAGATTCACTTATAGCAGGTATGGTTCCCAAAGACTGGCGTATAGCGGAAGTAGTGCCAATATTCAAAAAAGTTAGTAAAGCTGAACCTGGTAATTATAGACCAGTTAGTCTTACATCTATAGTGGGGAAAATATTGGAAGGTATTCTAAGGGATAGTATTCAGAAGTTCCTTGAAGTCAATGAGGTCATTAAAAGGAATCAACATGGATTTGTGAAGGACAGATCATGTCAAATCAACTTACTTGGCTTTTATGAAACAGTAAGTGCGAACCTTGATCAGGGTAAGGAGGTGGATGTAATCTTTTTAGTCTTTGCCAAAGCTTTCGACACTGTACCACACATGACTTATCTATAAGCTACAAGAAATAGGGCTAGGGAGCACAATATGCATTTGGGTCAAAAATTGGTTCGATAATAGGGAGCAGCGCGTTGTGGTTAATGGATAATTTTCAAATTGGACTGAAATGCTAAGTGGTGTGCCACAAGGGTCTGTACTAGGACCACTTCTGTTCAACATTTTCATTAACGACCTAACAGAAGGTCTAGAGACTATGTTGTCTATTTTTGCAGACGATACCAAATTGTGTAAAGTTATAAATACGGAGGGGGATACTGAGTCTATTCAGAATGACTTAGTTCAGGCATGTCCAAACTGCGGCCCTCCAGCTGTTGTGAATCTACATATCCCAGCATGCCCTGACACAGTTTTGCTGTCAGAGAATGCTGAAGCTGTGTCAGGGCATGCTGGGATGTGTAGTTTCTCAACATCTGGAGGACCGCAGTTTGGAAATGCCTGACTTAGTTAAATTAGACGCATGGGCAGCCAAATTGAGAATGTGCTTCAATACAGGCAAGTGAAAGATAATGCACTGTGGTAGCAAGAACCAAAATTACACCTACATACTAAATGGTGTAATATTAGGGGATTCTGTGCTGGAAAAGGACTTAGGTGTTCACATAGATAGCAAACTAAGCAGCAGTACCCAAAGTAGGATTGCAGCAAAAAAGGCTAATAAGATTTCTCTAACGTCCTAAGTGGATGCTGGGGACTCCGTAAGGACCATGGGGGAATAGCGGCTCCGCAGGAGACTGGGCACATCTAAAGAAAGCTTTAGGACTATCTGGTGTGCACTGGCTCCTCCCCCTATGACCCTCCTCCAAGCCTCAGTTAGATCTCTGTGCCCGAATGAGAAGGGTGCACACTAGGGGCTCTCCTGAGCTTCTTAGTGAAAGTTTTAGTTTAGGTTTTTTATTTTCAGTGAGACCTGCTGGCAACAGGCTCACTGCATCGAGGGACTAAGGGGAGAAGAAGCGAACTCACCTGCGTGCAGAGTGGATTGGGCTTCTTAGGCTACTGGACATTAGCTCCAGAGGGACGATCACAGGCCCAGCCATGGATGGGTCCCAGAGCCGCGCCGCCGGCCCCCTTACAGAGCCAGAAGACAGAAGAGGTCCGGAAAATCGGCGGCAGAAGACATCCTGTCTTCACCAAGGTAGCGCACAGCACTGCAGATGTGCGCCATTGCTCCTCAGCACACTTCACACTTCGGTCACTGAGGGTGCAGGGCGCTAGGGGGGGGCGCCCTGAGCAGCAATAAAAACACCTTGGCTGGCGAAAATACACCACATATAGCCCCCAGGGCTATATGGATGAATTTTAACCCCTGCCAGAATCCATAAAAAAGCAGGAGAAAAGTCCGCGAAAAAGGGGCGGAGCCTATCTCCTCAGCACACTGGCGCCATTTTCCCTCACAGCTCAGTTGGAGGGAAGCTCCCCTGGCTCTCCCCTGCAGTCACTACACTACAGAAAGGGTTAAAAAAGAGAGGGGGGCACTAATTAGGCGCAGTATTAACAATACAGCAGCTATAAGGGGAAAAACACTTATATAAGGTTATCCCTGTATATATATATATATAGCGCTTTGGTGTGTGCTGGCAAACTCTTCCTCTGTCTCCCCAAAGGGCTAGTGGGGTCCTGTCCTCTATCAGAGCATTCCCTGTGTGTGTGCTGTATGTCGGTACGTTTGTGTCGACATGTATGAGGAGAAAAATGATGTGGAGACGGAGCAGATTGCCTGTAATAGTGATGTCACCCCCTAGGGGGTCGACACCTGAGTGGATGAACTGTTGGAAGGAATTACGTGACAGTGTCAGCTCTGTATAAAAGACAGTGGTTGACATGAGACAGCCGGCTACTCAGCTTGTGCCTGTCCAGACGTCTCATAGGCCGTCAGGGGCTCTAAAGCGCCCGTTACCTCAGATGGCAGATATAGACGCCGACACGGATACTGACTCCAGTGTCGACGGTGAAGAGACAAATGTGACTTCCAGTAGGGCCACACGTTACATGATTTGAGGCAATGAAAAATGTTTTACACATTTCTGATAATACGAGTACCACCAAAAAGGGGTATTATGTTCGGTGAGGAAAAACTACCTGTAGTTTTCCTGAATCTGAGAAATTAAATGAGGTGTGTGATGATGCGTGGTTTTCCCCCGATAACAACTGATAATTTCTAAAATGTTATTGGCATTATATCCTTTCCCGCCAGAGGTTAGGGTGCGTTGGGAAACACCCCCTAGGGTGTATAAAGCGCTCACACGCTTGTAAGGGCTCTACCCTCTCCTGAGATGGCCGCCCTTAAGGATCCTGCTGATAGAAAGCAGGAGGGTATCCTAAAATGTATTTACACACATACTGGTGTTATACTGCGACCAGCAATCGCCTCAGCCTGGATGTGCAGTGCTGGGTTGGCGTGGTCGGATTCCCTGACTGAAAATATTGATACCCTAGATAGGGACAGTATATTTTTGCCTATAGAGCATTTAAAAGATGCATTTCTATATATGCGTGATGCACAGCGGAATATTTGCCGACTGGCATCAAGTCTAAGTGCGTTGTCCATTTCTACCAGTAGAGGGTTATGGACACGTCAGTGGTCAGGTGATGCGTATTCCAAACGGCATTTGGAAGTATTGCCTTAATAAGGGGAGGAGTTATTTGGGGTCGGTCTTTCAGACCTGGTGGCCACGGCAACAGCTGGGAAATCCACGTTTGTACCCCAGGTCGCCTCTCAACATGAGAAGACGCCGTATTATCAGGCGCAGTCTTTTCGTGGACAAGCGGGCAAAATGTTCCTCATTTCTGCCCCGTGACAGAGGGAGAGGAAAAAGGCTGCAGAAATCAGCCAGTTCCCAAGAACAGAAACCCTCTCCCGCCTCTGCCAAGCCCTCGGTATGACGCTGGGGCTTTACAAGCAGAATCAGGCACGGTGGGGGGCCCGTCTCAATGAATTTCAGCGCGCAGTGGGCTCACTCGCAAGTAGACCCCTGGATCCTTCAGGTGATATCTCAGGGGTACAAATTAGAATTCGAGACGTCTCCTCCTCGCCGTTTTCCTAAAGTCGGCTTTACTGATGTCTCCTTCTGACAGGGAGACAGTTTTGGAAGCCATTCACAAGCTGTATTCCCAGCAGGTGATAATCAAGGTACCCCTCCTGCAACAGGGAACGGGGTATTATTCCACACTGTTGTGGTACCGAAGCCGGACGGCGGTGAGACCGATTCTAAATCTAAAATCTTTGAACACTTACATACAGAGGTTCAAATTCAAGATTGAGTCACTCAGAGCAGTGATTGCGAACCTGGAAGAAGGGGACTACATGATGTCTCGGGACATCAAGGATGCTTTCCTTCATGTCAAAATTTACCCTTCTCACCAAGGGTACCTCAGGTTTATGGTACAGAACTGTCACTATCAGTTCAGACGCTGCCGTATGGATGGTCCACGGCACCCCGGGTCTTTACCAAGGTAATGGCCGAAATGATGATATTCCTTCGAAGGAAGGGAATTTTAGTTATCCCTTACTTGGACGATTCCCTGATAAGGGTAAGATCCAGGGAACAGTTGGAGGTCGGTGTAGCACTATCTCAGGTAGTGTTGCGGCAGCACGATTGGATTCTCAATATTCCAAAATCGCAGCTGGTTCCGACGACTTGTCTTCGGTTCCTAGGGATGATCCTGGACACAGTCCAGAAAAAGGTGTTTCTCCCGGAGGGGAAAGACAGGGAGTTATCCGAGCTAGTCAGGAACCTCCTAAAACCGAGCCAAGTCTCAGTGCATCAATGCACAAGGGTTCTGGGTAAAATGGTGGCTTCCTACGAAGCAATCCCATTCGGCAGATTCCACGCAAGAACTTTCCAGTGGGACCTGCTGGACAAATGGTCCGGGTCGCATCTTCAGATGCATCAGCGGATAACCCTGTCACCAAGGACAAGGGTGTCCCTCCTGTGGTGGTTGCAGAGTGCTCATCTTCTAGAGGGCTGCAGATTCGGCATTCAGGACTGGGTCCTGGTGACCACGGATGCCAGCCTGCGAGGCTGGGGAGCAGTCACACAGGGAAGGAATATCCAGGGCTTATGGTCAAGCCTGGAGACATCACTTCACATAAATATCCTGAAGCTAAGGGCCATTTACAATGCTCTAAGCTTAGCAAGACCTCTGCTTCAAGGTCAGCCGGTGTTGATCCAGTCGGACAACATCACGGCAGTCACCCACGTAAACAGACAGGGTGGCACAAGAAGCAGGAGGGCAATGGCAGAAGCTGCAAGGATTCTTCACTGGGCGGAAAATCATGTGATAGCACTGTCAGCAGTATTCATTCCGGGAGTGGACAACTGGGAAGCAGACTTCCTCAGCACGACCTCCACCCGGGAGAGTGGGGACTTCACCCAGGAGAGTGGGGACTTCACCCAGAAGTCTTCCACATGATTATAAACCGTTGGGAAAAACTCGACAGGTATTGCGCCAGGTCAAGGGACCCTCAGGCAATAGCTGTAGACGCTCTGGTAACATCGTGGGTGTACCAGTCAGTGTATGTGTTCCCTCCTCTGCCTCTCATACCCAAGGTACTGAGATTGATAAGATGGAGAGGAGTAAGCACTATATTCGTGGCTCCGGATTGGCCAAGAAGGACTTGGTAACCGGAACTTCAAGAGATGCTCACGGAGGATCCGTGGCCTCTACCTCTAAGAAGGGACCTGCTCCAACAAGGACCCTGTCTGTTCCAAGACTTACCGCGGCTGCGTTTGACGGCATGGCGGTTGAACACCGGATCCTGAAGGAAAAAAGGCAGTCCGGATGAAGTCATCCCTATCCTGATCAAAGCCAGGAAGGATGTAACCGCAAAACATTATCACCGCATTTGGCGAAAATATGTTGCGTGGTGCGAGGCCAGTAAGGCCCGACGGAGGAAATTCAACTGGGTCGATTCCTACATTTCCTGCAAACAGGAGTGTCTATGGGCCTGAAATTGGGGTCCATTAAGGTTCAAATTTCGGCCCTGTCAATTTTCTTCCAAAAAGAACTAGCTTCAGTCCCTGAAGTTCAGACGTTTGTAAAAGGGGTACTGCATATACAGCCTCCTTTTGTGCCTCCAGTGGCACTTTGGGATCTCAATGTAGTTTTTTGGGTTCCAAAAGTCACATTGGTTTGAACCACTTAAATCTGTGGAGTTAAAATATCTCACATGGAAAGTGGTCATGCTGTTGGCCCTGGCCTGGGCCAGGCGCGTGTCAGAATTGGCGGCTTTATCCTGTAAAAGCCCTTATCTGATTTTCCATTCGGACAGGGCGGAATTGAGGACTCGTCCTCAGTTTCTCCCTAAGGTGGTTTCAGCGTTTCACCTGAACCAACCTATTGTGGTGCCTGCGGCTACTAGGGACTTGGAGGACTCCAAGTTGCTAGACGTTGTCAGGGCCCTGAAAATATATGTTTCCAGGACGGCTGGAGTCAGAAAATCTGACTCGCTGTTTATCCTGTATGCACCCAACAAGCTGGGTGCTCCTGCTTCCAAGCAGACTATTGCTCGTTGGATTTGTAGTACAATTCAGCTTGCACATTCTGTGGCAGGCCTGCCACAGCCAAAAATCTGTAAATGCCCACTCCACAAGGAAGGTGGGCTCATCTTGGGCGGCTGCCCGAGGGGTCTCGGCTTTACAACTTTGCCGAGCAGCTACTTGGTCAGGAGCAAATACGTTTGTAAAATTCTACAAAATTGATACCCTGGCTGAGGAGGACCTGGAGTTCTCTCAATTGGTGCTGCAGAGTCATCCGCACTCTCCCGCACGTTTGGGAGCTTTGGTATAATCCCCATGGTCCTTACGGAGTCCCCAGCATCCACTTAGGACGTTAGAGAAAATAAGAATTTACTTACCGATAATTCTATTTCTCGTAGTCCGTAGTGGATGCTGGGCGCCCATCCCAAGTGCGGATTGTCTGCAATACTGGTACATAGTTATTGTTACCAAAAACTCGGGTTATTGCTGTAGTGAGCCATCTTTTCTAGAGGCTCCTCTGTTATCATGCTGTTAACTGGGTTCAGATCACAAGTTGTACAGTGTGATTGGTGTGGCTGGTATGAGTCTTACCCGGGATTCAAAATCCTTCCTTATTGTGTACGCTCGTCCGGGCACAGTATCCTAACTGAGGCTTGGAGGAGGGTCATAGGGGGAGGAGCCAGTGCACACCAGATAGTCCTAAAGCTTTCTTTAGATGTGCCCAGTCTCCTGCGGAGCCGCTATTCCCCCATGGTCCTTACGGAGTCCCCAGCATCCACTACGGACTACGAGAAATAGAATTATCGGTAAGTAAATTCTTATTATTAGCTTGCATAAGACGTGGGATTGATGCAAGGGACGAGTGTTATACTCCCATTATATAAATCACTAGTGAGGCCACATCTTGAATACTGTGTGCAATTTTGGGCACCATACTACAGAAAGGATATCCTGGAGCTAGAAAAGGTTCAGAGGCAGGCAACCAAACTAATTAAGGGTATGGAGATGCTGGAATACGAGGAAAGTCTTGCAAGGCTAGGCATGTTTACACTGGAAAAGAGGAGACTAAGAGGGGACATGATCAACATCTACAATTATATAAGGGGACAATACACAAAGCTTGCACAGTACCTGTTTTTGGTAAAATCAGCACAGAGGACACGTGGACACTCGCTTAGGTTAGAGGAGAGGAGATTCTGCACATTGCAGCGTAAAGGTTTTTTCACAGTAAGGACAATACGTGTTTGGAATTCCCTGCTTTAGGGAGTTGTAATTGCGGACTCATTCAACACCTTTAAGAATGGATTAGATAAATTCCTAATGGATAAGGATATTCAGGGTTCTGGTGCATAGTCGCGCACTATAGTTACTAAGAAAAGAGGAATAAAACACAACGGCTGACATTAGCATCGGACAAAATTTAGACCAAAATAATCCTGCATAGGAGACCACAAATAGGTTGAACTCGATGGACAAATTGTCTATTTTCAACCTTAGATACTATGTTACTATGACGGTGGACCGTGATGCCTGGAGGACTGTCAGGTGGGAGCCTGACTAAAATTCTTCAGTCACATCTGGTCAAGTTCGTGCCAGTATCCCTGGGTAATAGATCTTATTTCCCAGGGCTACAGACTGGAGTTCCAAGAGCTCCCTCCTCACAGATTCTTCAAATCAGGCTTACCAGCTTCACAAGAGGCAAGTATAACTTTACAGCAGGCCATCCAAAAACTGGTACAGACTCAAGTCATTGTTCCAGTTCCACCTCATCTGCCCAACAAGGGGTACTATTCCAACTTGTTTGTGGTACTGAAACCGGACGGTTCGGTACGACCAAGTCTGAACCTCAAGTCCTTGAACCCATTCTTAAGCGTGTTCAAGATGGAGTCTCTGAGAGCGGTGATCTCAGTTCTGGAGGAAGGGGAATTCCTAGTGTCTCTTGATATCAAGGATGCATACCTTCACATTCTGAACTGCCCGCCTCATCAGGCTTATCTACGGTTTGCACTGCAGGACTGTCGCTGCCAGTTCCAGGCCCTGCCATTTGATCTCTCCACGGCGCCGAGGGTGTTCATCAAAGTGATGGCAGAGATGATTTTTATACTCAGCAAACAGGGAGTGATCATAATTCCATATGTGGACGATCTTCTGATAAAGGTGCCTTCATGGGGAGGTTGCTGGACAGCATTGGTCTCTCAACCAAATTTCTCCAGGATCACGGGTGGATTCTGAACCTTCCAAAATCTCACCTAGGGCCAACACTGAGGCTCCCATTCCTGGGAATGATACTGGACATGGAGACGCAGAAAGTGTTCCATTGAAAAGGCATTGGTAATCCAGTCGATGGTTCGGAATGTCCTATGCATCTATGCATTCGCCTTCTGGGGAAAATAGTGGCCTCTTACGAGGTGCTTCAATACGGAATATTTCACATAAGACCTTTCCAGCTCGATCTGTTAGACAAATGTCCCGGATAGCATCTTCACATGCACCAGAGGATCTGTCTGTCGCCAAAAGCCACGATCTCCCTTCTGTGGTGGCTACAGATTTCTCACTCGTCGAGGGTCGGTGGTTTGGAATTCAGGACTGGATACTGTTAACCATGGACGCAAGCCTCAGAGGTTGGGGAGCAGTCACCCAGGGGGTGCAGTTTCAAGGAAGATGGTCAAGTCAGGAAGTCATCCTTCCAATCAACATTCTGGAACTCAGGGCCATATACAAAACCCTTCTGCAGGCCTCACATCTCCTTCAAGATCCGAGCCATTCAGGTCCAGTCGGACAGTGTGACGTACATAAACCGACATCGGTCTTTATTCAAGGAGTAGACAACTGGGAAGCAGACTTCCTCAGCAGACACGACCTGCACCCGTGGGAGTGAGGCCTTCACCTGGAAGTGTTCAGGTGCTTGACACGTCGGTGGGGATATACACAAATCGACATGATGGCCCCTCGTCTCAACGAGAAGCTCAAGCTGTATTGTTCCAGGTCGAGAGACCCACAGGCAGTGGCGGTAGACATCCTGATGACTCCATGGGTCTATCGGATGGTGTACGTGTTTCCTCCACTTACTCTGTTCCCAAGAATTCTAAAGTGAATAAAAAGGAAAAATGTTCAAGCAATTCTAATTGCTCCGGACTGGCCAAGAAGGGCCTGGTACGCGTACTTTCTGGAGATGCTCCTCGAAGGTCCGTGGCCTCTACCTCTTCGCGAGGATCTTCTGCAACAGGGCCCGTTCGTCTGTCAGGACTAACTGCAGCTATGTTTGATGGCATGGAAGTTGAACGGCTGATTTTAGCCAGAAGAGGGATCCCTAACAAGGTTATCCCGACTATGATCCAAGCCAGGAAGGGGGTAACGTCTAAGCATTACCACCGTATTTGGAAAAAATACGTCTGTTAGTGTTAAAGCAGAACTGATTCTGCAGTGTAATTTCACCTAGGATGTTTCCTGCTTTTTTGTAGGCAGGTGTGGATGTGGGCCTACGTATGGGCTCCATAAAAGTCCAGATTTCGGCCTTGTCCATTTTCTTTCAAAAACTGGCTTCTCTCCCTGAGGTCCAGACGTTTTTGAAAGGTTTTCTGCACATCCAACCTCATTTTGTGTCTTCCACGGCACCTTGGGATCTCAATTTGGTGCTGTAGTTCCTCCAATTGCACTGGTTTGAACCATTACAGGAGGTGGACGTAAAATATCTTACGTGGAAGACCGTCACACTGTTGGCCTTGGCTTCAGGAAGACGTGTGTCGGAGCTGGGGACGTTGTCTCACAAGAGCCTATATTAAATTTTTCATGAGGACAGAGCTGAACTCAGAACTCGTCAGCAATTTCTTCCGAAAGTGGTGTCTGCGTTTCACACCAATCAACCTATTGTGGTTCCGGTCATCACCGACACTTCTGCTACTGCAAAGTCTTTGGATGTTGTGAGGCCTTTGAAGGTATACTTAAAGAGGACTGCTCGTCACAGGAAATCCGACTTGCTGTTCGTTCTATATGATCCTAATAAAATTGGGTGTCCTACTTCAAAGCAGCTCACTATCCAGCATGCTTATTCCACGGCAGGTTTGCCTGTTCCAAAATCTGTACAGACCCACTCTACTAGGTCGGTGGGTTCTTCCTGGGCAGCTGCCCGGGGTGTCTCGGCTTTACAGCTCTGCTAAGAGGCTACTTGGTCAGGTTTGAACACGTTTGCAAAGTTCGACAAGTTCGATACTTTGGCCTCTGAGGACCTTCAGTTTGGTGAATCAGTTCTGCAGGAACCTCAGCACTCTCCCACACGGTTTGAGCACTTTGGTACATCCCCATGGTACTAAATGGAACTCTAGTATCCTCTAGGACGTAAGAGAAAATAGGATTTTAATTACCTACCGGTAAATCCTTTTCTCGTAGTCCGTAGAGGATACTGGGCGTCCGTCCAATGCTTCGTTCTTCCTGCACTGTTACTTGGTTAAATATAGTTGGTTCAGCTGTTACTGTTCTGTTTAAAGTTGGGTTAGCATGGCTTTCCTCTGTATTTGCGTGTGCTGGTTCGGAATCTCACCACTATCTTTATCTATCCTTCTCTTAAAGTATGTCAGTCTCCTCGGGCACAGTTTCCTAGACTGGGTCTGGTAGTAGGGTCATAGAGGGAGGAGCCAGCCCACACTATTGAATTCTTAAAGCGCCCATGGCTCCTGGTAGATCAGTCTATACCCCATGGTACTAAATGTAACCCCAGTATCCTCTACGGACTACGAGAAAAGTATTTACCGGTAGGTAATTAAAATCCTATTTTGCGGTCTTGTCAGTTTTTACTATATGTGCAGGAATTTGATGATGTATAATTATTGTATCTGACATTGCATAGAGCACAGACTAAAAGATGGTCTATTTAAATCCTCAAGTATTGATACACCTGCTTAATTAGGTGCTATTGTTGGTTACTTATATATGGATATGGCTGTCTTATGTTATGTTTATATTAGTGTTATCATATGTGTAGGAATTCAATAATTTATGTTAATTTCTGACATTGGGGTGTATTGAATTCATGTCGGATCCTTTCTGACTGAAAAGAGTCGGCATTCGTGTATTCAATAGCCGGCCATACCCAACGTGTTTGTCACATTCCCGACAATGGCAATCCGACTTCTTTTAAAGTCGGATTGACATTGGCGGGAACGGAGCTAAAACATGTCGGGTTTGGCCACACTTCCGATAATACAGCCGCTGATCCGCATGCATTTCAACAGGCTTCCGACAAGTCAGATTTCCTGACTTGTCGGAAAAAAAGGGGCCACATTGAATAGTAAGGAACACCGTCCGACCTAAACCTGTCAGAAACTACCGTCTCTCCGACAAGACTGCAGTTTCTGGCAATAATTGAATACACTCCATTGTGGTCAATACATACTAATGGGGCCGTATGTTCTGTCTTTGCTTGGGTCAGGGTGTCAGGGAAATCCAACATGTTGGAAAGCCTTGATTTCGATGAATCTGAGCAAAAAAAAAAAAAGTTCTAAGTGCTTTTCCACAGATTGGCATCATCAGAATCGGTCATTGGCCTGTATATGTATGCGCCTTATAAGTAAAGCTGTCGTATATTGACAATACCACATTGATACAATTATCACAGATGAGCGGTGTTCCCTTCTTGCTCTTTATTATCCTATGATTTCTCTGCACATGTCTGTCTCTCATGCGCTATATATTTTAAGGAAGACTGTTTTATAACAATGTAAAATGTGTTCCGCATGAGCATATACTACTACTTTTATTTTGCTTTAGTCCTTTGGGGTCACAGCCTAATACTGATGCGCTACATCATGCCTCCTGGCTAGCCCCATTGCACATGCATGAGATCTCATGCACAGTTGTACTCCGCCACTGTTCCCCATCGGCCACCGCTGGAAGCGGTACACATACCGGCAGATATCTGGCGATTATGTGAAAAAACAAAGGCTGAGAGGAGCTGCCTCAATACCTTCCATACAGCTGTGTGGCAACAGTGTTATCTCTACATTTAAGCAGAAGCTGTAGAGAACAGTGATTTTTCTTTACAAGTTACTGCCTTAATACGGGTTCGGGTCGATATAAATGTCACATCGCTGAATCTAGCTCAGTTGACGTTTATCTACTGATGACCCGGTACACATGTCCCCCTGGTCTCATTGAGAGCAGATAGCAGTGGGTAGGCTCAGTGATCAGTAATCTGCATACCGTTGGTTGGTTGGTTGGTTGGTTGGTTGGTTGGTTGGCAAGCAATCAAGTCTTAATTTTCATCATGATTTGTTTTATTTATCAACTATTTCAATATTGTAAATCTTAAGCCAGGTACACACTTTATGATGTGTGTACCTGGCGATATCGACGGCAACGGGACCCGGTGGGGTGCAGTCATTGGCAAATGAGAAGCAGTAGTATCGCCTGTTAGCCATGCATATCCGACAGGCGATGTTGCTGACTAAGCGCGGAGTGTGCATTGTCAGCGACATAGTGCATAGACAGTGACACTAGACGATATTGTAAACTATGTGTCTGAATCGCGCACTTCGTCCTCTGTATCATCTAGTGTGTACCCGGCATTAGTTTAAAAATCTTAAAAAAATATATAAATTAAATTAATTGATGGGAAATGGGACAAACAGCTAACCGAAAAGGCCATGCGGAACACTGTAAGAAAAATGGGATGTATGATCTCTGTTTGTGCCCTTATTAAAATGCAGAACTCTTTCTGTCTGTGACTTGCTAAATTGTTTCCTCTTTACAAGCAGGTCAGGTGAAAATGATGTGGAGTATGGTAGTAATATGGATTTAGAAGAGGGAGAGTTGATGGAGGATGCTGCTGCCACGGCTGGGGCCTCAGGTAAGATTTGAAACAACATTGAAACATTATTAAATGTCTTAACAAGCGGAGACCCCCACACATTACAGACTGTTCCTATTTGCAGCTTTTCAATCACACCAGCATGTGCCTTTTCATCACCTGAGAGTACAGTACTGATCAATTGGATCCACACAGAGTTACCACTTTTCTATGCTGGTGCCTCCAGTGCTTTATGTTTTTCTCATTGTATGGCTGACTATAAATAGAACCTTAGGACATGTCTGCCTGGTTTCTAGGTATTGTTGAATTCAAACTTGAATCAGTAGGTTGCCAATTCTCTGCTTCCTCTATACTCATGTACTGTAGATTTTGTTTTCTTTCTTTTTATTTATAAGCCACACATTCTTTCCAAACATAAGTACCTTAGATGAAAATATAGATATTTGACAGCTTAGGCACAGACATATATTTTGTATACGATGTGCACTAACTTTTAAAGATATTTCATATTAAACAAACTCAGCAACTTGATTACAATACAGACAATGCAGTGCGAGTGTGGCACTTCAGTACAGAAAAATTAAAAGCTCTGAGGCATAGCAAGCAAATATAGTGTATGTTCTTTCACAATTATTTCAGGTACAGAGGCAGCGCTCAAAAATAGGATTTTAATTACCTACCGGTAAATGCTTTTCTCTTACGTCCTAGAGGATGCTGGGGACTCCGTAAGGACTATGGGGTATAGACGGGCTCCACAGGAGATATGGGCACCTAAAAGAACTTTCCAGTATGGTGTGCACTGGCTCCTCCCTCTATGCCCCTCCTCCAGACCTCGGTTAGATCTTGTGCCCAGATGAGAGAGGATGCATTACATGGAGCTCTCCTGAGTTTTCTGTGAAAAGAATTTTGTTAGGTTTTTTTATTTTCAGGGAGCTCTGCTGGCAACAGACTCCCTGCATCGTGGGACTGAGGGGAGAGAAGCAGACCCACTTCTTAAGAGTTTAAGGGCTCTGCTTCTTAGGCTACTGGACACCATTAGCTCCAGAGGGAGTCGGAACACAGGTCTCACCCTGGAGTTCGTCCCAGAGCCGCGCCGCCATCCTCCTCACAGATGCCGGAAAAAAGAAGCCGGGTGAGTATTAGAAAAGAAAGAAGACGTCAGGCGGCAGAAGACTTCAGATCTTCCTGAGGTAAGCGCGCAGCAGTAAGCTGCGCGCCATTGCTCCCACATAACACACATGGCGCAGGGGGGCGCGCCCTGGGCAGCAATAAACCTCGTTTTGGCACAAAAGGATGTTATTAGGCTGCTGAGGCAGTAAATAAACGATTCCCGCCATTTTCAGATACAGAACGGGACCGAAGCCCGCCGCTGGAGGGGGCGGAGCTTGATCCCTCAGCACTAACCAGCGCCATTTTCTCCACAGAAGCTGCAGAGAACGCTGGCTCCCCGGACTCTCCCCTGCTGAAGAGCTCAGAGGGCTGAAAAAAGAGAGGGGGGCACATAATTGGCGCAGTGAGTGGGGGAAATCAATGTGTGTGTGTGTGTGTGTGTGTATGTATATATATATATATATATATATATATATACATAATCAACCCCTGCATTCCATACAGCGGCACTCGGAGTCTTGAAGTAGATGTATAAAAAGTGCTTTTAATGTATCATAACATCAATTTGCATCCCAACGTTTCGGGGCATACGCCGCCCCTTTTTCAAGGTGAGCAAACAAGAAGTGTTTGCTCACCTTGAAAAAGGGGCGGCGTATGCCCCGAAACGTTGGGATGCAAATTGATGTTATGATACATTAAAAGCACTTTTTATACATCTACTTCAAGACTCCGAGTGCCGCTGTATGGAATGCAGGGGTTGATAACAATGAATGTCCAGATGGCACCGGAGCACAGTAATACCAGCTAGGTGAGTGCCGATCCGTTTGCAGATACTATATATATATATATATATATATATATATATATATATATATATATATATATATATATATATATATATATATTAAAGCGCTGTCTGGGTTTTCCTGGGTCAGTTTGGCGCTGGTGTGTGCTGGCATACTCTCTCTCTCTCTCTCTCTCTCTCTCTCCAAAGGGCCTTCTTTAGGGAATTGTCCCCTTATAGTTATATCCCAGTGTGTGTGGGGTGTCGGTACATGTGTGTCGGCATATCTGAAGTGGAAGGCTTATCCAAAGAGGAGGTGGAACAGATGAGTGGTGTGTCACAGTTGGCGGTGCCGACTCAGGATTGGATGAATATGTGGCATATGTTAAATGCAAGTGTAGCTTCACTACATAAAAGGCTGGACAAAGCAGAGTCCAGGGTGTCGACAGTTGTTCAATCTACGGATGGCACCGACTCACAGGACCCGTCGGGGTCTCAGAAACGTCCCTTCTCACAAATAGGGGACACAGATACCGACACGGACTCTGATTCCAGTGTCAACTATGATGAAGCAAGATTGCACCCCAGGGTGACAAAAAGTATTCAGTGCATGATTATTGCAATAAAATATGTTTTACATATCACTGATGAGCCCTCTGTGCCCGACACGAGGATACACATGTTTAAGGGAAGGAAACAGGTTATGAATTTTCCTCCTTCCCATGAACTAAATGAGTTATGTGAAAAAGCTTGGGAAACTCCAGATAAGAAGCTGCAGATTCCCAAAAGGGTTCTTATGGCGTACCCTTTCTCTACACAGGACAGGGTACGTTGGGAATCCTCTCCCACAGTGGAAAAAGCCTTAACACGCCTTTCCAAGAGGCGCTACCGTCCCCTGACACAGCGGCCCTCAAGGACCCTGCGGACCGCAGGCAGGAGACTACATTAAAGTCTATTTACACACATACTGGTACTTTGCTTAGACCGGCAATTACGTTGGCATGGGTATGTAGTGCAGTAGCGGCGTGGACAGATACCCTGTCGGCTGATCTGGGTACCCTTGATAGGGATACAATTATGTTAACATTAGCTCATATTAAGGACGCAGTCTTATATATGAGGGACGCTCAAAGAGACATTGGATTACTGGGTACGAGAGCCAATGCTATGGCTATTTCGGCAAGAAGAGCCTTATGGATCCGCCATTGGACGGGGGATGCAGGATCAAAAAGGCATATGGAGGTTTTACCTTACAAAGGTGATGTATTGTTTGGGGACGGCCTCGCGGACCTGGTCTCCACAGCTACCGCGGGTAAGTCTACCTTTATACCTTTTGTTCCCCAACAGCAAAAGAAACCTCCACAATATCAGATGCAGTCCTTTCGGTCGCATAGATCCAGAAGAGGTCGGGGCTCCTCTTTCCTCGCCAGAGGTAAGGGTAGAGGCAAGAGGACACCTGCTGCGGCTAGTTCCCAAGAGCAGAAGTCCTCCCCGGCTTCCGCTAAGTCCACCGCATGACGCTGGGGCTCCCCTGCGGGAGTCCGCACAGGTGAGGGCACGCCTTCGACTTTTCAGCCAAGTCTGGGTTCAGTCAGACGTGGACCCTTGGATGATAGAAATAGTCTCCTAGGGTTACAAGCTGGAATTCGAAGAGGTGCCCCACGTCGATTTTTCAAGTCGGCCTTACCAGCTTCTACCCCAGAACGGGAAGTAGTGCTGGCTGCAATTCAAACACTGTGTCAACAGCGAGTGATTATCAGGGTTCCCCTGAGCCAACAGGGAAAAGGGTATTATTCAACCCTATTTGTGGTCCCGAAGCCGGATGGTTCAGTCAGGCCCATTTTAAATCTAAAATCCCTAGACCTGTACTTGAAAAGATTCAAATTCAGGATGGACTCGCTCCGAGCGGTGATAGCCTGCCTGGAAGGGGGGGGGGGGGATTTTATGGTGTCACTGGACATAAAGGCTGCTTACCTTCATGTCCCCATATATCCCTCTCATCAGGATTACCTGAGATTCGCGGTACAGGATGGTCATTATCTGTTTCAGAAAATGATGGTGATCCTGCGCAAGCAAGGAGTCACGATCATCCCATACTTGGACGATCTCCTGATAAAAGCGAGGTCAAGACAACTACTGGAGAACGTGTCACTCTCTGAGCGTGCTTCAGCAACAGAGTTGGATTCTCAATCTGCCAAAGTCACAGTTGGTTCCGACAACTCGACTGACGTTCCTAGGCATGATACTGGACATGGAACAAAAGAAAGTTTTCCTCACGTGGGAAAAAGTCCAGGACCTCCAGAACATGGTCCGAGACCTGCTAAAGCCAAAAAGAGTGTCAGTTCATCAATGCAATCGGGTTCTGGGGAAAATGGTGGTAACTTACGAGGCCATTCCCTTCGGCATGTTCCATGCAAGGACATTTCAATGGGATCTTGAATGTCATGAATGCCTAGCTATAGGTATGTCTAGTAGAACAACAATCCCCAGCAAGCTGTACTGAGTCTGCTAATTATCATATAGGAATATCATGAATGCCTAGCTATAGGTATGTCTAGTGGAACAACAATCCCCAGCAAGCTGTACAGAGTCTGCTAATTATCATATAGGAATATCATGAATGCCTAGCTATAGGTATGTCTAGTGGAACCACAATCCCCAGCAAGCTGTACTGAGTCTGCTAATTATCATATAGTAATATCATGAATGCCTAGCTATAGGTATGTCTAGTGTATTAAATATTATTAGCAGATTTATTCAAGTTTTATTTGTAGTTATTTGGGGTATGTGTAATGGTTTCATCCCTACACACCATTTGTTTGTTTAAGTTTTATTGCTCCAAATGGGTGATGGGCTAGGGGAGGGTCCAATCAATCAATGTGCTTACATACACATGTTTGGGCTTTATATTAGTGTGTAGTTTAGCTGAATTCGCGTAGCTGAATCATTTTTGGGAGAAAGATTTCAAAGGGAGAAAATTTCTAAGGGTTTCGTCTGGGACTTATACTGGACTTTTACTGGACGAAAACTGCATGGAAACTCCAAACAAAAGCAAATAAATCATCACAATCCACCAATACTTGGACTGCAGCTACAAATGTTTGTACACACCTATTATTCTCCAAACCTCACTTACCCAGGAAACTATACATTCACTTTCTGCAAAAACACCTGCAATACAACTTTTACTCTGACCCTGCAAATACCTGGAAAACAAATGTTTTATTGAGAAGCATATTTGATGAAGTAACACTGACTTGTGGTTTGCCAACACTGTGTAATTTTCCATCTAAAATCAACAAATATTTGATTTACTGGTAATCTGTAGATATTAACATCATTTTAAATACTTGCAAATCGTATTTCTTTCTGCAAACTTCACTGCTCTCTCATACAGCCACCACTCCTCCTCCTATTCTCATTTTACTACCAGTTTTCACCCCATCCACACTATGGCCAGGCTGGCAACCCCCATTACTCATTTGTCTTTCTAATCCTTTATTCTGTCCCCTGTTACCACCTCTATCCCTCTCTCCCAGTCTCCTACATCTCATCCTCTCTCCTCTCCTCTGTCTGCCTCCCTACCCCTCTTCTGTTTACCCATTGCAATTCACTTCTGCCCCTTCACACCATTTATACCCCACCACTCAACCCTGCTCTCTCCCTCCTCTGCCTGTCTCCTCGCCTCTCCTCCACCAGTGTCAAACTGCACTCCCTCCCTGTCTCACTCATGCAGTCTCCCTTCCTAGACAAGGCCCCAGCACCATCATCACACCCTCTTTATCCTTTCCTTCCAAATTACTCCTACCTCAACGCTACAGCAATCCTGATAATCTCATTCACATCTCTCCCACAAACTCATACCCCCTATCCTGTGCACTCTGGAATGCCAGATCTATTTGCAACAAACTGGCCCCCACTCATGACCTTTTCATTACCAACTCCCTGCACCTCCTGGCCATTACAGAAACCTGGATTACTCCTCATGACACCACTTCTCCTGCTGCTCTCTCTGCTGGGGGCCTCACATTCTCACACACCCCCCGACCCGGGTTCGCCATGGGGGTGGTGTTGGGATCCTTTTACCCTCAAGCTACACATGCCAATTTATACCTCCAGAACCTTCTCTTACATTCTCTACATTTGAGGTCCATGCAATACGCCTCTACCAACCTACTAATCTTCGAGTTGCTGTAATTTACCTTCCACCTGGCATTTCCTCCAAATTCCTCGACAACTTTGCTTCCTGGCTACCTCACTTCCTCTCTTCTGACATTCCCTCCATTATTCTAGGTGATTTCAACATCCCTATCGATAACCCCACAAAATCACCTGCCTCTAAACTCCTTAACCTCACCTCTTCACTTGGTCTCTCCCAGTGGACCACCTCATCCTCCCATGTGAACGGGAGCTCACTGGATCTGGTTTTCACTCACCGCTGTGATATTTCTGATTTCTCCAATTCCCCTTTTCCCCTCTCTGACCACCACTTGCTCTCTTTCAACTTATCTATCTCTGCTTCCCCATCTCTCCCTCCTAAGGCTACCATCACGAAGTGTAACATTGAGCTATTGACACCTCATCCCTATCCTCCCTGTTTGACTCCCTTCTCTCTCCTCTTCTCTCTCTTACATGCCCTGAACAAGCCACATTCCTATACAATCCATCTCTTACTTCTGCCCTTGACTCTGTTGCTCCGCCAACCACTTTTCACCCTCGCAGATCAACACCTCAACCCTGGCACACCAAATGCACCAGATATCTACAAAAATCCTCACGTACTGCCGAGCGACAGTGGAGGAAATCACGCTCTAAAGCAGACTTCCTCCATTTCAAATTCATGCTCTCATCCTTCAGTACTGCCCTTTCCCTTGCTAAACAATCATACTTCAAAATCCTCATTTCTCTATCGTCCTAGTGGATGCTGGGGTTCCTGAAAGGACCATGGGGAATAGCGGCTCCGCAGGAGACAGGGCACAAAAAGTAAAGCTTTTCCAGATCAGGTGGTGTGCACTGGCTCCTCCCCCTATGACCCTCCTCCAGACTCCAGTTAGATTTTTGTGCCCGGCCGAGAAGGGTGCAATCTAGGTGGCTCTCCTAAAGAGCTGCTTAGAGAAAGTTTAGCTTAGGTTTTTTATTTTACAGTGAGTCCTGCTGGCAACAGGATCACTGCAACGAGGGACTGAGGGGAGAAGAAGTGAACTCACCTGCGTGCAGGATGGATTGGCTTCTTGGCTACTGGACATTAGCTCCAGAGGGACGATCACAGGTACAGCCTGGATGGTCACCGGAGCCGCGCCGCCGGCCCCCTTGCAGATGCTGAAGTTAGAAGAGGTCCAGAATCGGCGGCTGAAGACTCTGACAGTCTTCTAAAGGTAGCGCACAGCACTGCAGCTGTGCGCCATTTTCCTCTCAGCACACTTCACACGCTGTCACTGAGGGTGCAGGGCGCTGGGGGGGGGCGCCCTGGGAGGCAAATGTAAACCTATATACTGGCTAAAAATACCTCACATATAGCCCCCAGAGGCTATATGGAGATATTTAACCCCTGCCAAACTTCACTAAAGAGCGGGAGACGAGCCCGCCGTAAAAGGGGCGGGGCCTATCTCCTCAGCACACAGCGCCATTTTTTCTCTCACAGAAAGGCTGGAGAGAAGGCTCCCAGGCTCTCCCCTGCACTGCACTACAGAAACAGGGTTTAAACAGAGAGGGGGGGCACAAATTGGCGATATAAATATATATATAAAGATGCTATTAGGGAGAAACACTTATATAAGGTTGTCCCTATGTAATTATAGCGTTTTTTGGTGTGTGCTGGCAAACTCTCCCTCTGTCTCTCCAAAGGGCTGGTGGGGTCCTGTCCTCTGTCAGAGCATTCCAGGTGTGTGTGCTGTGTGTCGGTACGTGTGTGTCGACATGTATGAGGACGATGCTGGAGGAGGCGGAGAAATTGCCTGTAATGGTGATGTCACTCTCTAGGGAGTCGACACCGGAATGGATGGCTTATTTAGGGAATTACGTGAGAATGTCAACACGCTGCAAGGTCGGTTGACGACATGAGACGGCCGACAAACAATTAGTAACGGTCCAGGCGTCTCAGAAACACCGTCAGGGTTTTTTTATAAAAAACGCCCATTTACCTCAGTCGGTCGACACAGACACAGACACGGACACTGAATCCAGTGTCGACGGTGAATAAACAAACGTATTCCTCATTAGGGCCACACGTTAATGGCAATGAAGGAGCTGTTACACATTTCTGATACTACAAGTACCACAAAAAAGGGTATTATGTGGAAGTGAAAAAACTACCTGTAGTTTTTCCTGAATCAGATAAAATAAAATGAAGTGTGTGATGATGCGTGGGTTTACCCCGATAGCAAATATTGGCGTTATACCTTTTCCCGCCAGAAGTTAGGGCGCGTTGGGAAACACCCATTAGGGTGGATAAGGCGCTCACACGCTTATCAAGTGGCGTTACCGTCTCCAAATACGGCCGCCCTCAAGGAGCCAGCTGATAGGCAGCTGGAAAAATATCCTAAAAAGTATATACACACAGACGGTGGTTATACTGCGACCAGCGATCGCCATCAGCCTGGAGATGCAGTGCTGGGTTGGCTTGGTCGAATTCCCTGACTAAAAATATTTTATTGATATAGAGCATTTAATAGGATGCATTCTATATATATGTATGCGAGATGCACAGAGGGATATTTGCACTCTGGCATCAAGATAAGTGCGTTGTCCATATCTCCCAGAAGATGTCATGGACACGACAGTGGTCAGGTGATACAGATCCCATACGGCACATGGAAGTATTGCCGTATAAAGGGAAGGAGTTATTTGGGGTCGGTCCGTCGGACCTGGGGGCCACGGCCACAGCTGGGAAATCCAACCTTTTTACCCCAAGTTACATCTCAGCAGAAAAAGACACTGTCTTTTCAGCCTCAATCCTTCCGTTCCCATGTGGGCAAGCGGGCAAAAGGCCAGTCATATCTGCCCAGACATAGAGGAAAGGGAAGTAGACTGCAGCAGGCAGCCCCTTCCCAGGAAAAGAAGCCCTCCACCAGTGGGGGGGTAGTCTCAAGAGTCTCAGCGCGCAGTGGGATCACTCGCAAGTTGACCCCTAGATCATACAAGTATTATCCCAGGGGTACAGATTGGAGAGTCGAGACATTTTTTCCTCGCAGGTTCCTGAAGCCTGCTTTACCAACGGCTCCCTCCGACAAGGAGGCAGTATTGGGAAAAAAATTCACAAGCTGTATTTCCAGCAGGTGATAATCAAAGTACCCCTCCTACAACAAGGAAAAGGGTATTAGTCCTCCACACTATATTGTGGTACTGAAGCCAGACGGCTTGGTGAGACATAGTCTAAATCTGAAATCTTTGAACACTTACATAAAAAGGTTCAAATCAAGATGGAGTCACTCAGAGCAGTGATAGAGAACCGGAAAAAAGGGGACTATATGGTGTCCCTGGACATCAAGGATTACCTCCATGTCCAAATTTGCCCTTCTCAACAAGGGTACCTCTGGTTCGTGATACAGAACTGTCAATATCAGTTTCAGACGCTGCCGTTGAATTATCCACGGCACCCCGGGCCTTTACCAAGGTAATGGCCGAAAAGATGATTCTTAAAAGAAGAAAGGCATCTAAATTATCTCTTACTTGGACGATATCCTGAAAGGGACAAGTTTCCAGAGAACAGTTGGAGGTCGGAAAAGAACTATCTAAAGTAGTTCTACGACAGCACGAGTGGATTCTAAATATTCCAAAAATCGCAGCTGTTTTCCGATGATACGGCTGCTGTTCCTAGGAATGATTCTGGGCATAGTCCAGAAAGAGGTATTTCTCCTGGAGGGGAAAGCCAGGGAGTTATCCGACCTAGTCAGAAACCTCCTAAATCCAGTCCAAGTATCAGTGCATCAATGCACAGGAGTCCTGGGAAAAATGGTGGCTTCTTACGAAGCGATTCCATTCGGCAGATCTCACGCAAAAACTTTTCAGGGGGATTTGCTGGACGAATGGTCCGGATCGCATCTTCAGATGCATCAGCGGATAACCCTGTCTCCAAGGACAAGGGTGTCTCTTCTGTGGGGGCTGCAGAGTGCTCATCTTCTAGAGGGCAGCACATTCAGCATTCAGGACTGTGTTCTGGTGACCACGGATGCCAGCCTGAGAGGCTGGGGAACAGTCACACAAGGAAGAAATTTCCAAGGAAGTGTGGTCAAGTCTGGAGATTTCTCTCCACATGAATATACTGGAGCTAAGGGCAATTTACGATGCTCTGAGCCTAGGAAGACCTCTGCTTCAAAGACATCATCATGGCAGTCGCCCACGTAAACAGACGGGGCGGCACAAGAAGCAGGAGGACAATGACAGCAAGGATTCTTCGCTGGGCGAAAGATCATGTGAGAACACTGTCAGCAGTGTTCATTCCGGGAGTGGACAACTAGGAAGATTTCCTCAGCATAAATGAATTCCACCCGGAAAAGTGGGAACTTCATCTGGAAGTTTCCACATGTTTGTGAACCGTTGGGAAAGACCAAAGGTGGTTATGATGGCGTCCCACATGAAGCGCCAGGTCTAGAGACCCTCAGGCAATAGCTGGGACGCTCTGGTAACACCGTGGGTGTACCAGTCGGTGTATGTGTTCCCTCTTCTGCCTTTCATACCCAGTGTATGGAGAATGATAGGAAGGAGAGGAGTAAGAACTATACTCGTGGTTCCGGTTTGGGCCAAGAAGAACTTGGTACCCGGAACTTCAAGAGATACTAGAAAGGATCTTGATTCAGCAAGAATCATGTCTGTTCCATGACTTACCGCAGCTGCGTTGACGCCAGGGCGGGTGAACGCCGGATCCTAAGGGAAAAAGGCATTCCGGAAGAGGTCATCCCTACCCTGGTCAGAGCCAGGAAGGAGGTGACCGCACAACATTATCACCGCTTAGGTGAAAATATGTTCCATGGTGTGAGGCCAGGAAGGCTCCACGGAAGAATTTCAACTAGGTTAATTCCTACATTTCCTGCAAGCAGGAGTGTATATGGGTCTCAAATTGGGGTCCATTAAGGTTCAAATTTCGACCGGTCGATTTTCTTCCAGAAAGAAATTGGCTTCAGTTCCTGAAGTCCAGAAGTTGTTAAGGGAGTACTGCATATACAACCCCTTTTTGATGTCTCCAGTGGCTCTGGGCGATATCAACGTAGTTTGGGATTCCTAAAATCACATTGTTTAAACAACTCAAATCTGTGGATTTGATATATCTCACATGGAAAGTGACCATGCTGTTGGTCCTGGCCTCGGCCAGGCGAGTGTCAGAATTGGCGGCTTTATCTCACAAAGCCATATCTGATTGTCCATTCGGACAGAGCAAAGCTGTGGACTCGTCCCCAGTTTCTCCCTAAGGTGGTGTCAGCGTTTCACCTGAACCAGCTTATTGTGGTGCCTGCGGCTACTAGGGACTTGGAGGACTCCAAGTTGCTGGATGTTGTCAGGGCCCTGAAAATATAGTTTCCAGGTCGGCTGGAGTCAGGAAATCTGACTTGCTGTTTATCCTGTATGCACCCAACAAGCTGGGTGCTCCTGCTTCTAAGCAGACTATTGCTCGTTGGATTTGTAGTACAATTCAGCTTGCACATTCTGTGGCAGGCTTGCCACAGCAAAAAATATGTAAATGCCCATTCCACAAGGAAGGTGGGCTCATCTTGGGCGGCTGCCCGAGGGGTCTCGGCATTACAACTCTGCCGAGCAGCTACGTGGTCGGGGGAGAACACGTTTGTAAAATTTTACAAATTTGATACCCTGGCAAAAGAGGACCTGGAGTTCTCTCATTCGGTGCTGCAGAGTCATCCGCACTCTCCCGCCCGTTTGGGAGCTTTGGTATAATCCCCATGGTCCTTTCAGGAACCCCAGCATCCACTAGGACGATAGAGAAAATAAGAATTTACTTACCGATAATTCTATTTCTCGGAGTCCGTAGTGGATGCTGGGCGCCTATCCCAAGTGCGGATTATTCTGCAATACTTGTACATAGTTATTGTTACAAAAATCGGGTTATTGTTGTAGGAAGCCGTCTTTCAGAGGCTCCTTTTGTTATCATACTGTTAACTGGGTTTAGATCACAAGTTGTACGGTGTGATTGGTGTGGCTGGTATGAGTCTTACCCGGGATTCAAAATCCTCCCTTATTGTGTACGCTCGTCCGGGCACAGTACCTAACTGGAGTCTGGAGGAGGGTCATAGGGGGAGGAGCCAGTGCACACCACCTGATCTGGAAAAGCTTTACTTTTTGTGCCCTGTCTCCTGCGGAGCCGCTATTCCCCATGGTCCTTTCAGGAACCCCAGCATCCACTACGGACTCCGAGAAATAGAATTATCGGTAAGTAAATTCTTATTTTCTACCCAGTCTTCCAACCCCCGGCGCCTCTTTGCCACTGTTAACTCCCTCCTCTGCCCACCACCACCTCCTCTCCCTTCCTCATTGTCTGCTCTTGACTTTGCCACTTATTTCACATCCAAGATTGACTCCATACGTCAGGATATCACATCCCACCAGACCAGCAACCAGCCACCACCCATCCCTTGCCACCCCTCCCCTTCCCTCTTACCAACTCTGACATCTTTCTCCCATGTATCTGGCGAGGAAGTCATGGCCCTCATCCGTTCTCCCACCCCCACAACCTCCCCGCTCGACCCTATCCCCTCCCACCTCCTCCGCTACCTCTCTCCTTCTGCCTGTTCCCATCTTGCCCACCTTCTCAATCTCTCCCTTTCATCAGGCACTGTCCCCTCTGCCTTCAAGCATGCTCTTGTCTCCCCTATTCTTAAAAAACCTACCCTTGATCCTAACACTCTCTCCAACTATCGACCCATCTCTCTCCTCCCCTTTGCCTCCAAACTTCTTGAGCGTATTGTTTATAATCGCCTCACTGCCTTTCTTTCCTCTCACTCGCTGCTTGACCCATTCCAGTCTGGTTTCCGTTCTCTCCACTCCACTGAAACTGCCCTCACAAAAGTCTGCAATGACCTCCATGCAGCCAAATCTATGGGCCACTACTCTCTGCTTATTCTTCTTGACCTCTCTGCTGCTTTTGACACTGTGGACCACCCTCTCCTTCTGCAAATCCTTCACTCTCTTGGTCTGTGTGATACTGCCCTCTCCTGGCTGTCCTCCTACCTATCTGATCGTTCCTTCTCTGTCTCCTCTCATGATGCTACCTCCCCCACACTTCCACTAACTGTTGGTGTCCCCCAAGGCTCTGTTCTTGGTCCTCTCCTTTTCTCTCTCTATACGTCCTCTTTAGGTGAACTCATTAGTTCTTTTAACTTCCAATCCCACCTCTATGCTGATTACACTCAAATCTACCTCTCCTCCCCTGATCTCTCCACGGCTCTCCTCACTCGTACCTCAAACTGTCTTTCTGCTATCTCTTCCTGGATGTCTCAGCGCTTTCTTAAACTCAACATGTCTAAGACTGAGCTGATCATCTTCCCACCCTCCCGCACAGCCTCACCTCCCACAATCTCCTTATCCATTGATGGCACGACTATCTCCCCTAGCCCCCAAGTACGCTGTCTTGGCGTAATCCTTGACTCCTCCCTCTCCTTCAAACCACACATTCAGCACCTCTCACAAACCTGTCATTTTCATCTCAAAAACATTTCCAGAATCAGACCTTTTCTCACCCAGGATGCCACTAAGATCATTATTCACTCACTGATTATTTCCAGACTGGACTACTGTAATCTCCTCCTAACTGGCCTCCCTGACAATTACCTCTCTCCACTCCAATCTATCCTCAATGCTGCTGCCCGGCTCATCTTCCTCACCAAACACACTACGTCTACCTCCTCTCTCCTACAGGCCCTCCACTGGCTTCCCTTCCCTTTCAGAATCCAATTCAAACTTCTCACACTCACTTACAAAGCTCTCACCCACTCCTCTCCCATCTACATCTCTGACCTTATCTCCCTTTACTCTCCCACCCGTCCTCTTCGCTCTGCTAATGCACGCCGACTCTCCTGTCTTCTGATTACTTCCTCCCACTCCTATCTCCAAGATTTTTCACGTGCTGCTCCCTTTCTCTGGAATTCTTTACCTCTCCCCCTCAGACTCTCCACCTCTCTACAAAACTTCAAACGGGCTCTTAAGACCCATTTCTTTACGAAACCTAGCCAAATCTCAACCTAACCCTCTGTTCCACGCTCTCTATGTACCCCATCTGTGTCACCCCTGTCTGTCTACCCCTCCCCTTAGAATGTAAGCTCTCACGAGTAGGGCCCTCTTCCCTCATGTGCTTATACATTTCTTACTTTAATAATCCTCAACTGCCCAGATCCCGCAGTTTTTTGGCCACCTGGAACTTATCTCTATGTTTACTGGTGTAGTTATACTTAGTTGCCCTGTACTTGTCCTATATTGTCTTCAACCGTAAGTCACTGTTTTCCTGTTTTGATTATGTGCATATGTACTCTGTAATTGGGCGCTGCGGAACCCTTGTGGCGCCATATAAATAAAGGATAATAATAATAAAATCTTCTGGACAAATAGTCCGGGTCCCATCTACAAGTAAAAAAAAAAAATAACACTGTCCCCCAGGGCCAGGGTGTCTCTTCTATGGTGGCTGCAAAGTGCTCACCTTCTAGAGGGTCGCAGGTTCGGCATTCAGGACTGGATCCTGGTAACCACGGATGCGAGCCTCCGAGGATGGGGAGCAGTAACCCAAGGAAGAAATTTTCAGGGACTGTGGTCAGACCAGGAGTCCTGTCTACACATCAACGTGTTGGAACTAAGGGCCATATACAACGGCCTTCGACAAGCGGAGGGTCTTCTTCGCAACCTACCGGTTCTGATTAAATCGGACAATGTCACAGCAGTGGCTCATGTGAACCGCCAAGGCGGGACAAAAAGCACAGTCGCAATGGCGAAAGCCACCAGGATTCTTCACTGGGCGGAAAATCATGTAAGCGCTCTGTCAGCAGTCTTCATTCCGGAGCAGACTTCCTCAGCAGACACGATCTCCATCCAGGAGAGTGAAGACTTCATCAAGAAGTCTTTGCAGAGATAACGAGTCTCGGGGGAGTTCCTCAAATAGACATGATGGCGTCACGCCTCAACAAGAAGATGCGGAGGTATTCTGCCAGGTCCCGGGACCCTCAGGCAGTAGCAGTAGACACTCTGGTAACACCATGGGTATTCCAGTTGGTCTATGTGTTTCCTCCTCTACCTCTCATCACAAAAGTGTTGAGGATCATAAGACGAAAAAGAGTACAGGCAATTCTCATTGTTCCAGACTGGCCTCGAAGGGCCTGGTACTCAGATCTTCAGGAGATGCTCACAGAAGATCCTGGGCCTCTTCCTCTGAGAGCGGACCTGTTACAGCAGTGGCCCTGTCTGTTACGTTTGACGGCATGTTGGTTGAACGCCGAATCCTAGCTAAGAAGGGTATTCCGGAGGAGGTCATACCTACTCTAATAAAGGCTAGGAAGGATGTGACGGCAAAACATTATCACCGTATCTGGCGGAAATATGCCTCTTGGTGTGAAACCAAGAATGCTCCTACGGAAGATTTACATCTGGGTCGTTTTTCTCCACTTCCTACAGACAGGAGTGGATATGGGCCTAAAGTTAGGATCTGTTAAAGTACAGATTTCGGCCTTGTCGATATTCTTTCAGAAGGCATTGGCTTCTCTTCCAGAAGTCCAGATTTTTGTAAAGGGAGTGCTACACATCCTGCCTCCTTTTGTGCCCCCAGTGGCACCATGGGACCTGAACGTGGTGTTACAGTTCCTTAAATCACACTGGCTTGAACCCCTGGAGTTGAAGTTCTCACCTGGAAGGTGGTCATGTTGTTAGCCTTGGCATCTGCAAGGCGTGTGTCAGAATTGGCGGCCTTGTCTCACAAGAGCCCTTGCTTGATTTTTCATGTGGATAGAGCAGAAGTGAGGACTCAATTTTTACCTAAGGTGGTGTCTTCATTTCATATGAAACAACCTATAGTGGTGCCTGTGGCTACGAGTGACTTGGAGGATTCCAGGTCCCTGGATGTAGTCAGGGCCTTAAAGATTTATGTAGCCAGGACGGCTAGAATTAGGAAAACAGAAGCATTGTTTGTCCTGTATGCTGCCAACAAGATTGGCACGCCTGCGTCGAAGCAGACTATTGCGCGCTGGATCTGTAACATGATTCAGCAGGCTTATGTTACGGCTGGATTGCCGTTACCGCATTCAGTAAAGGCCCATTCCACTAGGAAGGTGGGCTCTTCTTGGGCGGCTGCCCGGGGCGTCTCGGCATTACAGCTTTGCCGAGCAGCGACTTGGTCGGGTTCAAACACTTTTGCTAAATTCTACATGTTTGATACCCTGGCTGATGAGGACCTAGCATTTGCTCAGTCGGTGCTTCAAAGTCATCCACACTCTCCCGCCCGATTGGGAGCTTTGGTATAAACCCCATGGTCCTTACGGAGTCCCCAGCATCCTCTAGGACGTAAGAGAAAATAAGATTTTAAACCTACCGGTAAATCTTTTTCTCCTAGTCCGTAGAGGATGCTGGGCGCCCGTCCCAGTGCGGAAAATCTGCAAGACTTGTATATAGTTATTGCTTACATAAGGGTTATGTTACAGTTAGAATCGGTCTTGGACCGATACTGTCGTTTGTTCATACTGTTAACTGGTTGTGTGTATTCCAGGTTATATGGTATGATTGGTGTGGGCTGGTATGAATCTTGCCCTTAGATTAACAAAATTCTTTCCTCGTATTGTCCATCTCCTCTGGGCACAGTTCTCTAACTGAGGTCTGGAGGAGGGGCATAGAGGAAGGAGCCAGTGCACACCATACTAGAAAGTTCTTTTAGGTGCCCATATCTCCTGCGGAGCCCGTCTATACCCCATGGTCCTTACGGAGTCCCCAGCATCCTCTACGGACTAGGAGAAAAAGATTTACCGGTAGGTTTAAAATCTTATTTTCTCGTAGTCTGTAGAGGATGCTGGGGTTCCATTTAGTACCATCGGGTATAGACGGGTCCTTTGGAAGCCACTGGCACTTTAAGAGTTTAACAGTGTGGGCTGGCTCCTCCCTCTATGCCCCTCCTACCAGACTCAGTCTAGAAACTGTGCCCGAGGAGACGGACATACTTCGAGAGAAGGAAATACAGATAGTGGTGAGATTCACACCAGCTCACACCGAATCGAAAAAGCCATGCTGACCAGCATGCAACATGGAGAAAATAGGATATTAATCACCTACCGGTAAATCCTTTTCTCGTAGTCCGTAGAGGATGCTGGGCGCCCACTCAGTGCTACGTTTTCCTGCGTTGCTACTTGGTTAAGTTTTGGGTCAGCTGTTGCTGTTCCTCTTTCATGCATGGTTAGCATGGTTTCTTCAGGTTACATGCTGGTTGGCATGGTTGCTTCCTGTTTCATGCTAGATAACATGTTTTCTTCGTGTTGCATGATGGTTGGCATGATTTCTTCATGTTTCATCCTGGTTGGCATGATTTCTTCATGTTGACTGCTGGTTAGCATGGTTTCTTCATGTTACCTGGTGGTTGACATGGTTTCTTCATGTTTCATGAGGTTTTGCATGATTTCTTCATGGTGCATGCTGGTTAGCATGGTTTCTCTTACGTCCTAGAGCAGGCATGTCCAAACTGCGGCCCTCCAGCTGTTGTGAAACTACATAGCCCAGCATGCCCTAACACAGTTTTGCTGTCAGTAAATGCTAAAGCTGTGTCAGGGCATGCTGGGATGTGTAGTTTCTCAACAGCTGGAGGGCCGCAGTTTGGAAATGCCTGTCTTAGAGGATGCTGGGGTTCCATGGGGATGTACCAGAGCTCCCAGTACGGGAGGGAGAGTGCTGAGGATCCTGCAGAACGGAGTGACCAAACTTTAGGTCCTCAGATGCCAAAGTATAGAACTTGTAGAACTTCAGCAAACGTGTTCGACCCCGATCACACAGTTGGTCGGCCAAGCTGTAAAGCCGAGACACCCCGGGCAGCTGCCCAGGAACAACCCACTGTACGAGTAGAGTGGGCCTTAGCAGATCATAGACACGGCAGGCCTGCCGTAGAATAAGCATGCTGGATTGTAAATCCGATCCAGCGAGCAAATGTCTGCTTAGAAGCAGGACACACAACCGTGCTGGAACCATAAAGGACAAACAGAGCATCCGACTACCTGTGATGAGAAGTCCTCTTCACAGAAACTTTCAAAGCCCTCACAACATCCAAGGATTTTGAGGTAGTTGAGGAGTCAGTAGCCACTGGCACAACATGGGTTGGTGATATGAAAAATCGACACAACCCTTGGAAGAAATTGCTGACGCGGTCAGAGCTCAGCTCCATCTTCATGGAAAAACAAGTAGGGGCTCTTGCATGGCAATGCCCCCAATTTTGACACCCATTGAGCAGATGCCAATGTCAGCAGGAGGCACAAAGGGTGGCTGGACGTGCAGAATCCCTATCAAGAAAGTCTAAATCTCAGGGAGAGCAGCCAATTGTTTCTGGAAGAAAAGGGACAAGGCGAAAATCTGGACCTTTATGGAGCCCAAGCGTAGGCACACATCCACACCTGCTTGCAGAAAGAGGAGAAACCGTCCTAGTTGATACTCCACCGTAGGAAACGTCTTGGATTCACACCAAGACATGTACGTTTTCCAAATACGATGGTAATGTGTAAACGTTACCCCCTTCCTAGTCTGTATCAGGGTAATGACTTTGTTCAGAAATGCCCTTCCGAGCTGAGATCTGGCGTTCAACCTCCATGCCGTCAAACGTAGCCGTAGTAAGTCTTGATAAGCGAACGATCTCTGTTGCAGAAGGGTCTCGCGAAGAGGGAGAAGCATTGGATCTTCCAGCAGTAACTCCAGAAGATCCGCATACCAAGCACTTTTTGGCCAGTCCGGAGCAATGAGGATTGCCTGAACTCTTGTTCTTTTTATTAGAGATGAGCGCCTGAAATTTTTCGGGTTTTGGTTTTGGGTTCGGTTCCGCGGCCGTGTTTTGGGTTCGAACGCGTTTTGGCAAAACCTCACCGAATTTTTTTTGTCGGATTCGGGTGTGTTTTGGATTCGGGTGTTTTTTTCAAAAAACACTAAAAAACAGCTTAAATCATAGAATTTGGGGGTCATTTTGATCCCAAAGTATTATTAACCTCAAAAACCATAATTTACACTCATTTTCAGTCTATTCTGAATACCTCACACCTCACAATATTATTTTTAGTCCTAAAATTTGCACCGAGGTCGCTGTGTGAGTAAGATAAGCGACCCTAGTGGCCGACACAAACACCGGGCCCATCTAGGAGTGGCACTGCAGTGTCACGCAGGATGTCCCTTCCAAAAAACCCTCCCCAAACAGCACATGACGCAAAGAAAAAAAGAGGCGCAATGAGGTAGCTGTGTGAGTAAGATTAGCGACCCTAGTGGCCGACACAAACACCGGGCCCATCTAGGAGTGGCACTGCAGTGTCACGCAGGATGTCCCTTCCAAAAAACCCTCCCCAAACAGCACATGACGCAAAGAAAAAAAGAGGCGCAATGAGGTAGCTGACTGTGTGAGTAAGATTAGCGACCCTAGTGGCCGACACAAACACCGGGCACATCTAGGAGTGGCACTGCAGTGTCACGCAGGATGTCCCTTCCAAAAAACCCTCCCCAATCAGCACATGATGCAAAGAAAAAGAAAAGAAAAAAGAGGTGCAAGATGGAATTGTCCTTGGGCCCTCCCACCCACCCTTATGTTGTATAAACAAAACAGGACATGCACACTTTAACCAACCCATCATTTCAGTGACAGGGTCTGCCACACGACTGTGACTGATATGACGGGTTGGTTTGGACCCCCCCCAAAAAAGAAGCAATTAATCTCTCCTTGCACAAACTGGCTCTACAGAGGCAAGATGTCCACCTCATCTTCACCCTCCGATATATCACCGTGTACATCCCCCTCCTCACAGATTATCAATTCGTCCCCACTGGAATCCACCATCTCAGCTCCCTGTGTACTTTGTGGAGGCAATTGCTGCTGGTCAATGTCTCCGCGGAGGAATTGATTATAATTCATTTTAATGAACATCATCTTCTCCACATTTTCTGGATGTAACCTCGTACGCCGATTGCTGACAAGGTGAGCGGCGGCACTAAACACTCTTTCGGAGTACACACTTGTGGGAGGGCAACTTAGGTAGAATAAAGCCAGTTTGTGCAAGGGCCTCCAAATTGCCTCTTTTTCCTGCCAGTATAAGTACGGACTGTGTGACGTGCCTACTTGGATGCGTTCACTCATATAATCCTCCACCATTCTATCAATGTTGAGAGAATCATATGCAGTGACAGTAGACGACATGTCCGTAATCGTTGTCAGGTCCTTCAGTCCGGACCAGATGTCAGCATCAGCAGTCGCTCCAGACTGCCCTGCATCACCGCCAGCGGGTGGGCTCGGAATTCTGAGCCTTTTCCTCGCACCCCCAGTTGCGGGAGAATGTGAAGGAGGAGATGTTGACAGGTCGCGTTCCGCTTGACTTGACAATTTTGTCACCAGCAGGTCTTTCAACCCCAGCAGACCTGTGTCTGCCGGAAAGAGAGATCCAAGGTAGGCTTTAAATCTAGGATCGAGCACGGTGGCCAAAATGTAGTGCTCTGATTTCAACAGATTGACCACCCGTGAATCCTTGTTAAGCGAATTAAGGGCTGCATCCACAAGTCCCACATGCCTAGCGGAATCGCTCCCTTTTAGCTCCTTCTTCAATGCCTCCAGCTTCTTCTGCAAAAGCCTGATGAGGGGAATGACCTGACTCAGGCTGGCAGTGTCTGAACTGACTTCACGTGTGGCAAGTTCAAAGGGCATCAGAACCTTGCACAACGTTGAAATCATTCTCCACTGCACTTGAGACAGGTGCATTCCACCTACTATATCGTGCTCAATTGTATAGGCTTGAATGGCCTTTTGCTGCTCCTCCAACCTCTGAAGCATATAGAGGGTTGAATTCCACCTCGTTACCACTTCTTGCTTCAGATGATGGCAGGGCAGGTTCAGTAGTTTTTGGTGGTGCTCCAGTCTTCTGTACGTGGTGCCTGTACGCCGAAAGTGTCCCGCAATTTTTCTGGCCACCGACAGCATCTCTTGCACGCCCCTGTCGTTTTTTTAAAAATTCTGCACCACCAAATTCAAGGTATGTGCAAAACATGGGACGTGCTGGAATTTGCCCATATTTAATGCACACACAATATTGCTGGCGTTGTCCGATGCCACAAATCCACAGGAGAGTCCAATTGGGGTAAGCCATTCCGCGATGATCTTCCTCAGTTGCCGTAAGAGGTTTTCAGCTGTGTGCGTATTCTGGAAAGCGGTGATACAAAGCGTAGCCTGCCTAGGAAAGAGTTGGCGTTTGCGAGATGCTGCTGGTGCCGCCGCTGCTGTTCTTGCGGCGGGAGTCCATACATCTACCCAGTGGGCTGTCACAGTCATATAGTCCTGACCCTGCCCTGCTCCACTTGTCCACATGTCCGTGGTTAAGTGGACATTGGGTACAACTGCATTTTTTAGGACACTGGTGAGTCTTTTTCTGACGTCCGTGTACATTCTCGGTATCGCCTGCCTAGAGAAGTGGAACCTAGATGGTATTTGGTAACGGGGGCACACTGCCTCAATAAATTGTCTAGTTCCCTGTGAACTAACGGCGGATACCGGACGCACGTCTAACACCAACATAGTTGTCAAGGACTCAGTTATCCGCTTTGCAGTAGGATGACTGCTGTGATATTTCATCTTCCTCGCAAAGGACTGTTGAACAGTCAATTGCTTACTGGAAGTAGTACAAGTGGGCTTACGACTTCCCCTCTGGGATGACCATCGACTCCCAGCGGCAACAACAGCAGCGCCAGCAGCAGTAGGCGTTACACGCAAGGATGCATCGGAGGAATCCCAGGCAGGAGAGGACTCGTCAGAATTGCCAGTGACATGGCCTGCAGGACTATTGGCATTCCTGGGGAAGGAGGAAATTGACACTGAGGGAGTTGGTGGGGTGGTTTGCGTGAGCTTGGTTACAAGAGGAAGGGATTTACTGGTCAGTGGACTGCTTCCGCTGTCACCCAAAGTTTTTGAACTTGTCACTGACTTATTATGAATGCGCTGCAGGTAACGTATAAGGGAGGATGTTCCGAGGTGGTTAACGTCCTTACCCCTACTTATTACAGCTTGACAAAGGGAACACACGGCTTGACACCTGTTGTCCGCATTTCTGGTGAAATACCTCCACACCGAAGAGCTGATTTTTTTGGTATTTTCACCTGGCATGTCAACGGCCATATTCCTCCCACGGACAACAGGTGTCTCCCCGGGTGCCTGACTTAAACAAACCACCTCACCATCAGAATCCTCCTGGTCAATTTCCTCCCCAGCGCCAGCAACACCCATATCCTCCTCATCCTGGTGTACTTCAACACTGACATCTTCAATCTGACTATCAGGAACTGGACTGCGGGTGCTCCTTCCAGCACTTGCAGGGGGCGTGCAAATGGTGGAAGGCGCATGCTCTTCACGTCCAGTGTTGGGAAGGTCAGGCATCGCAACCGACACAATTGGACTCTCCTTGTGGATTTGGGATTTCAAAGAACGCACAGTTCTTTGCGGTGCTTTTGCCAGCTTGAGTCTTTTCAGTTTTCTAGCGAGAGGCTGAGTGCTTCCATCCTCATGTGAAGCTGAACCACTAGCCATGAACATAGGCCAGGGCCTCAGCCGTTCCTTGCCACTCCGTGTGGTAAATGGCATATTGGCAAGTTTACGCTTCTCCTCCGACAATTTTATTTTAGGTTTTGGAGTCCTTTTTTTACTGATATTTGGTGTTTTGGTTTTGACATGCTCTGTACTATGCCATTGGGCATCGGCCTTGGCAGACGACGTTGCTGGCATTTCATCGTCTCGGCCATGACTAGTGGCAGCAGCTTCAGCACGAGGTGGAAGTGGATCTTGATCTTTCCCTAATTTTGGAACCTCAACATTTTTGTTCTCCATATTTTAATAGGCACAACTAAAAGGCACCTCAGGTAAACAATGGAGATGGATGGATTGGATACTAGTATACAATTATGGACGGGCTGCCGAGTGCCGACACAGAGGTAGCCACAGCCGTGAACTACCGCACTGTACTGTGTCTGCTGCTAATATATAGACTGGTTGATAAAGAGATAGTATACTCGTAACTAGTATGTATGTATAAAGAAAGAAAGAAAAACCACGGTTAGGTGGTATATACAATTATGGACGGGCTGCCGAGTGCCGACACAGAGGTAGCCACAGCCGTGAACTACCGCACTGTACTGTGTCTGCTGCTAATATATAGACTGGTTGATAAAGAGATAGTATACTCGTAACTAGTATGTATGTATAAAGAAAGAAAAAAAAACCACGGTTAGGTGGTATATACAATTATGGACGGGCTGCCGAGTGCCGACACAGAGGTAGCCACAGCCGTGAACTACCGCACTGTACTGTGTCTGCTGCTAATATATAGACTGGTTGATAAAGAGATAGTATACTCGTAACTAGTATGTATGTATAAAGAAAGAAAAAAAAACCACGGTTAGGTGGTATATACAATTATGGACGGGCTGCCGAGTGCCGACACAGAGGTAGCCACAGCCGTGAACTACCGCACTGTACTGTGTCTGCTGCTAATATATAGACTGGTTGATAAAGAGATAGTATACTCGTAACTAGTATGTATGTATAAAGAAAGAAAGAAAAACCACGGTTAGGTGGTATATACAATTATGGACGGGCTGCCGAGTGCCGACACAGAGGTAGCCACAGCCGTGAACTACCGCACTGTACTGTGTCTGCTGCTAATATATAGACTGGTTGATAAAGAGATAGTATACTCGTAACTAGTATGTGTGTATAAAGAAAGAAAAAAAAACCACGGTTAGGTGGTATATACAATTATGGACGGGCTGCTGAGTGCCGACACAGAGGTAGCCACAGCCGTGAACTACCGCACTGTACTGTGTCTGCTGCTAATATATAGACTGGTTGATAAAGAGATAGTATACTCGTAACTAGTATGTATGTATAAAGAAAGAAAAAAAAACCACGGTTAGGTGGTATATACAATTATGGACGGGCTGCCGAGTGCCGACACAGAGGTAGCCACAGCCGTGAACTACCGCACTGTACTGTGTCTGCTGCTAATATATAGACTGGTTGATAAAGAGATAGTATACTCGTAACTAGTATGTATGTATAAAGAAAGAAAAAAAAACCACGGTTAGGTGGTATATACAATTATGGACGGGCTGCCGAGTGCCGACACAGAGGTAGCCACAGCCGTGAACTACCGCACTGTACTGTGTCTGCTGCTAATATATAGACTGGTTGATAAAGAGATAGTATACTCGTAACTAGTATGTATGTATAAAGAAAGAAAAAAAAACCACGGTTAGGTGGTATATACAATTATGGACGGGCTGCCGAGTGCCGACACAGAGGTAGCCACAGCCGTGAACTACCGCACTGTACTGTGTCTGCTGCTAATATATAGACTGGTTGATAAAGAGATAGTATACTCGTAACTAGTATGTATGTATAAAGAAAGAAAAAAAAACCACGGTTAGGTGGTATATACAATTATGGACGGGCTGCCGAGTGCCGACACAGAGGTAGCCACAGCCGTGAACTACCGCACTGTACTGTGTCTGCTGCTAATATATAGACTGGTTGATAAAGAGATAGTATACTCGTAACTAGTATGTATGTATAAAGAAAGAAAAAAAAACCACGGTTAGGTGGTATATACAATTATGGACGGGCTGCCGAGTGCCGACACAGAGGTAGCCACAGCCGTGAAGTACCGCACTGTACTGTGTCTGCTGCTAATATATAGACTGGTTGATAAAGAGATAGTATACTCGTAACTAGTATGTATGTATAAAGAAAGAAAAAAAAACCACGGTTAGGTGGTATATACAATTATGGACGGGCTGCCGAGTGCCGACACAGAGGTAGCCACAGCCGTGAAGTACCGCACTGTACTGTGTCTGCTGCTAATATATAGACTGGTTGATAAAGAGATAGTATACTCGTAACTAGTATGTATGTATAAAGAAAGAAAAAAAAACCACGGTTAGGTGGTATATACAATTATGGACGGGCTGCCGAGTGCCGACACAGAGGTAGCCACAGCCGTGAACTACCGCACTGTACTGTGTCTGCTGCTAATATAGACTGGTTGATAAAGAGATAGTATACTCGTAACTAGTATGTATGTATAAAGAAAGAAAAAAAAACCACGGTTAGGTGGTATATACAATTATGGACGGGCTGCCGAGTGCCGACACAGAGGTAGCCACAGCCGTGAACTACCGCACTGTACTGTGTCTGCTGCTAATATAGACTGGTTGATAAAGAGATAGTATACTACTAATATTATATATACTGGTGGTCAGGTCACTAGTCACACTGGCAGTGGCACTCCTGCAGCAAAAGTGTGCACTGTTTTATAATATTATGTACTCCTGGCTCCTGCTGTAACCTATAACTGGCACTGCAGTAGTGCTCCCCAGTCTCCCCCACAATTATAAGCTGTGTGAGCTGAGCAGTCAGACAGATATATAATATATATAGATGATGCAGCACACTGGCCTGAGCCTGAGCAGTGCACACAGATATGGTATGTGACTGACTGAGTCACTGTGTGTATCGCTTTTTTCAGGCAGAGAACGGATATATTAAATAAACTGCACTGTGTGTCTGGTGGTCACTCACTATATAATATATTATGTACTCCTGGCTCCTGCTATAACCTATAACTGGCACTGCAGTAGTGCTCCCCAGTCTCCCCCACAATTATAAGCTGTGTGAGCTGAGCAGTCAGACAGATATATATAATATTATATATAGATAATAGATGATGCAGCACACTGGCCTGAGCCTGAGCAGTGCACACAGATATGGTATGTGACTGAGTCACTGTGTATCGCTTTTTTCAGGCAGAGAACGGATTATAAATAAAACTGGTGGTCACTATCAGCAAAACTCTGCACTGTACTGAGTACTCCTAATGCTCCCCAAAATTAGTAAATCAAGTGTCTCTCTAATCTATTCTAAACGGAGAGGACGCCAGCCACGTCCTCTCCCTATCAATCTCAATGCACGTGTGAAAATGGCGGCGACGCGCGGCTCCTTATATAGAATCCGAGTCTCGCGATAGAATCCGAGCCTCGCGAGAATCCGACAGCGTCATGATGACGTTCGGGCGCGCTCGGGTTAACCGAGCAAGGCGGGAAGATCCGAGTCGCTCGGACCCGTGAAAAAAAACATGAAGTTCTGGCGGGTTCGGATTCAGAGAAACCGAACCCGCTCATCACTACTTTTTATTAGCTTGAGATCCATGAGATGAGTAGAAGTGGAGGTAACACATACACTGACTGGGAAGCCCACGGAGTTACCAGGACATCAACCGCCACTGCTTGTGGGTCTTGTGACCTAGAACAGTATCTCCGAAGCTTCTCGTTGAGGCGAGAGGCCATCATGTCTATCTGAGGTACACCCCAACAGCTTGTTGCCTCTGCGAATACCTCCGGGTGGAGGCCCCATTCTTCTGGATTGATATGGTGTCTGCTGAGGAAGTCTGCTTCCCAGTTGTCCACTCCCGGAATGAAGATTGCTGACAGCGCCCGCGCAAGCTTCTCTGCCCAGAGGAGGATTATTGTCACTTCTGACATTGCAGCCCTACTCTTCATTCCGCCCTGCCTGTTTATGGAGGACACCGTTGTGACGTTGTCCGACTGAACCTGAGCGGCTTGATCTCGCAGAAAATGTGCCACTTGTAGAAGGTCGTTGTACACGGCCTTCAGATCCAGAATGTTTATTGGAAGGAGAGATACCTGAACTGACCGCTTCCCTTGGAAGTTTTCCCCCTGAGGGACTGCTTCTCAACCCCTGAGACTTGCATCTGTGGTTAGATGAATCCAATTCTGAATCCCAAACCTGCGGCCCTCGAGTAGGTCAGCAGTTTGCAGCCACCCGAGGAGTGAAATTCTGGCTTTCGGCAACAGGCGTATCCGCTGGTGCATGTGAAGATGAGATCCTGACCATAAGACCAGGAGATCCAGTGGGAAAGACCGTGCAAGGAATCTTCCATACTGTTGAGCCTTTTAGTAGGCAACCATCTTCCCCAGAATGCAAATGCACTGATGAACCGATACCCAGGCTGGCCTCAGGACATCCCGGACCATTGATTGGATCACCAACGCTTTCTTCACCGGTAGAAACACCCTCTGCACTTCCGTGTTGAGAATCATCCCCAAGAAGGAACGCCTCCTTATCGGCTTGAAATGCGAAATTGGAAGCTTCAGGATCCACCCGGGATCCTGGGACAGTTGATTTGAGAGAGCAACACTCCGTAACATTTCCCTGGAGGATGTTAAATTTGTCCAGTTATGGAATTATGTCCACTCCTGGTTTGGGGAGCGGGAGTATAAAGGCTGCCATGGCCCTGATGAACACCCCCGGTGTTGCATAGAAGCCAAGTTCAGTGTTTGGAACTGGAAGTGACATAGTTGTAGTGCAACCATAGATAGGCCTAGAGAGGCAGCCAGATTGGAATGTGAAGTAGGCACCCCTGATATCGCGGGATAACATGAATTCCTCTGCATCTCGAGCAGAGATCACCACTCCCAGACTCCATCCCGAATTGAACACCCACCAGTAGGGAATCCATGACCCCAGGTTTGAATAGTAACCCCTGTTACGTAAATGAGGTGGAACTGGAATAATGACATTAGTTTGACAAATGATATGATAGCTTCCAGCAGTAGTCTTTCCGCCTGAGAAGCTAGTAAGCCTGATTTGAATAATCTGTGAGGCGGGAATACTAGAAATTCTAGTCTGTACTCCTGGGCAACCCAACTGTTTCCAGGGATCTAGGCAGGACATCGCCCAGATGTTACTGAATGTCTTCAGTCACACTCCCACCTGCCTGATCCCCAGGCAGTGAGGTCCACTGACAAACCGATGGGTTTGAGAGAGGCCGAATTTGAAATCCTTCCCTATGAACCTGGCGGCGCAGGTTTTCTGGATTTCCCCAACGTCCCCTAAAGGAAGTGGTGGAATATGTGGAATCATGTTCGAAGGAATTGCAGTGTTAGATGTAGGATATAATTTCCTGGTCTGTGCAGCTGCGGAAGGAAGACATACCGGCTTACCCGCATTTGAAATGGATAATCACGTATCCCGTGCGTCCCAACAAGGTCTTGCCTGTGAAGGGCGGACCTGTCATACCTTACTCGGATTCTGCATCCGCAGTCCATTGGTGTAGCCACCGTACCCTGCGTGTCGAAACTACCAGAGCAGTGGTCCCTGCGTTATGCAGGTCAGTCTCCTTCATGGCGTCTAGCCGTGAAGCCTGTAGAATCCGGTATGTGACATAGAAACAAGTACAAGTCACTTCTACACATAGAATCTAAGTCATCAAGTAAGGAGCCTGACCACGTTACAATAGCCCCAGAGATGTACGCAAAAGTGGGTTTCCGAGTCACACCTGCAGCAGTGTACAGTATTAGAGATTAGTCTCAACAGGTGATCAGCCTTTATGGAGGTCGTACCAGGGACAGGTAAGACAACCATATTTGCCAATTTAGACACACTATAGGAATGTGGATAATAACTCTATGTGAACTCAGGTTTTCTCAACTAAGGAGTTCAACACCCTACACAGTGGGAAGGCATTCATTATGTACATATAAAAATATTCCTCAACCCTAATAGCCTCAATCGTATGTTGGACCCCATATATATATATATATATATATATATATATATATATATATATATATATATATATATATATATATACAATGGATTGGTGCCCGGCACTCCTGGTCCTTGATGTCATCGGCCTGGGTGCCCTCCGCTCTTAATCAGATAACATATGAACAAATGCAGCGTCACTCCAGGACTTAAATAAAACTCCGTGTATTTAACAAATCACTGTTCCAACGTTTCGGGGCCCGTAGCCCCTTTGTCAAGGGGCTACGGGCCCCGAAACGTTGGAACAGTGATTTGTTAAATACACAGAGTTTTATTTAAGTCCTGGAGTGACGCTGCATTTGTTCATATGTTATATATATATATATATATATATGCATTATATGGGCAAGTGTACGCTTTCTAGGGTACGGAGTTTAGATGAGAGGCACAGCAGTGGGATTTGAAACCCCACTTTTCTCAAAACTGCGGCTTCTACCCAGTATGGGATATATTGTAAGTGATATATTCTTAAAGTACACCTTATGGAATCCACCCCAGGGGGATCTGCCACCGATGCCTGAGATGTGTACAGTTTTGAGCATGGTATAGACTCCCCAGGAGAAGATATACATTCTGCAGTACAGGACAAAGTCCCTTAAACATGGTAAAGTGGATTACACAAACACAGGAAAAGGTCAACACAGTTTCCCCCCCAGAATATCTTCAGAGAGTCACAGAGCACAAGAAGCCAGCCACAGCGCGCCCTTATAGGCTTTTCTAAAGATAAAAACCCTGCTGACTAGCGTAACCTTAACAGGGTAGCTAGTACATAATATCACTCCCCCCTTTTATAACACCTTTTACCTCAGTGTAGTTATGTGGAGGACAGCGTTCCCTGTCAGCGTGTGTCTGCAGAGAGAAAATGGCGTTGGTTAGAGCTGGATTCGCTCTGAGGAGAAGCTCCGCCCCCTATAATGTCACGTCTTCCCGCACTTAGAGAGTATACTGGCCTGAAGTAATTTTTGCAGCAAACAGTGGGTTAGACATTGAAAGCTATGTTTGACCAGTGTAGGGTATCGCGCTGGCCCAGGACGCCCCTCACTGCGCCGTACACAGTGTGCCGCTGAGCCTTCCGGAGCGCAGCCTTTCAGAGCTGCGCTCCCACCCTTGTGCCGCCATTCTCGCCGGGGATTCGCTTACTAGGACTCCGGCGTCCGATACATCACTTTCTTCTTTCTTCTGGCTCTGTTAGGGGGTGGCGGTATGCTGCAGGAGTGAGCAGTCGCCTCAGCCGGCTAACAATCATCACCCTAAGGAGCTCAGTGTCCTGTCAGCGGAGATGGGGGCTATTAACCTCAAGAGTTGGTTCCTAAACCCCCCACCCCCCTAAGTCCCACGAAGCAGGGAGGCTGTTGTCAGCAGCCTGCCTGTAAAATAGCAAACTTTAGAAAACAATAAAACTCCTAGGAGCTCCCTAGCTGTGACCGGCTCCTCCAGGCACATTTTCTAAACTGAGGGGCATAGAGGAAGGATCCAGCCCACACTGTTAAGTGCCAGTGATTCCCAAAGGACCCGTCTATACCCCATGGTACTAAATGGAACCCCAGCATCCCCTAGGACGTAAGAGGAATTAAATATTGACATAGTGTTGTATAGTTTGTATAGTTTAAAAAAAACAACAAAAAAAAACAAACAACACACACACCCATCTAGTTGCTAGAAAGGATTGGCATAACACGCTTTCTGCTGCGGGGTACACTGGACTCCACAAGGATAGACATAGGGGTGTAGAGTAGGATCTTGATCCGAAGCACCAACAGGCTCAAAAGCTTTGACCTTCTTCCCAAGATGCATAGCGCCGCCTCCTATATCACCCCGCCTCCGTGCACAGGAGCTCAGTTTGTAGTTGGTGCTTGCAGTGCAAGCATGTGACAGGAAGAGCTGCTCACAGTAGCTATAGAAAAAGCTTTTTCTGAGGAAAAAAGAAGACTACAAGGGCTGCAGCAGAGGCACAGATTGTGCTGGATGTCAGTAGACATTGCCTGCTGCAGCTCCATCTCTCCCCCAGCGGCGCTGTACACTCCCGTGCCCTGGTTGCCGGGTACCTACAGCAGGAGGCTCCGTTTTTTTTCCAAGTTAGTCACACACGGCTGGGGCTCTCCGGGATCGCGTGGCCGCACTTCGGGAGGTGGTAAGTGGATCCCGCTCGTGGGACCCGCACTTTACCGCGATCCGGCGTGGTCGGTGGGAGGCGGGCCGCGCGTGCTTGCGGTGGACACTGTGGCAGTACAAGCGATCCCACTAGATCACCAGGGCATGGGTGCAGGTAAGGTTTTCTCTCTAAACCTTTTTTACAAGTAGCCCGCAGTACCCGGTGGTTTTGCCAGCAGAGGGGATAAGGCTTAGATCTGGAGCCCCTCTCCCAGCCCCAGGCCGCCATTTCCCACAAATGTTCCCGCCCTGGAGCTGCATATCTGTGTCTCCCTCACTCCCTGGCAGTGTCTGCGGCGCCATTAACCCTCAGCTCACTGTTCCTGGGAATGCTTAGGCAAATCCTTCTATGTAAAGCCGCCTGGTTGTCAGTGCTGTGACTTTACAAGACACTTAAGTATTCTACCTGCCTTTTTTTAGTCAGTGTTAGTTAAGAAAGAGTGCACTTAGTCAGGGTTTCCTAGTACAATTACCCTGTGATATACATCCAGTTCTTACTGTGTACTGTTATATCTATTGTTATATAGCTGTGTAAGCTAGTCCAGTGCAGTATTATTGTTAGTAATAACCTCTGCATTGTACAGACTGTGACTACTTGTGTGTGCATTTGATAGCTGAGTGGTTTCCATTTCGTGTCTTTCACTCAACCTGCTATCCCTATATTCTATAATCTGAGGGGGCTTGGTGCGTCAGGTTTTATCCAATATAGGATTTTCACAAAGATATACTGTATTACGTATTTTTCTCTGTGATTTAGTCACCATATCTCTCCTTTATCTCTGCTGGTGTTGACTACACTGTGCAGGGGTTTGGGCTAGAGGTATTGTGCTGCTGACAAATTGTACTGTGTTACCTGATACTGCAAGTTATATCATGTCTGCTTCTGAGGGTAACGGTTCTGGGGCGGAACACACTGCCGGTGTTGCTGAAGCCGCAGATACCTATGAGGAGAATATTGCAGCTTTGGACTCTGGTTCTGGGGGCTCCGTGCCCCCCAGTGGGACGGTGGCAACGGGGGCAAATAATGACCCACCATGGGCCACTTTTCCCACGCTTCTGCATACGCTAGTTCATAAACTAACACCCCCTATGGGATCCACAATGCCGGTGCAACCATTTGTGGTCCCTGCAGCTAACCTGCCGTGGGCGGACGATTTATCTGCTCAATTGAGGAAGTTGAACCAGTCCCTGACTACTAAAAAGTCTGACCGGCGTTCGCCTACGTCCAAGGGGTCCTCTAAGCGAGCGCTTGTCTCCTCACAATCCACTGCTGTCACTGAAACCTCGTCGGATGAAGACGGCACTTACACTGACCCCACAGGTTCTGACTCGGATACGGCTGATGGGGAGGGTGGTTCACATGTGGATGTTCCTGATCTTTTGGAGGCTATTAAGTTGATTTTACAGTTTACGGATGATCCCGAGCCATCCGTTCCTCCTAAGAAACCAGATAGGTTCAAGCGTCAGAAGGTGATTAAACAAGTTTTACCTCACTCTGACCACCTAATTGATATACATCAGGAACCCTGGGAAAACCCGGGTACGAAGTTTGTGCCTCAAAAGAAGATGCTGGCTCGCTATCCCCTCGCGCCGGAGCTGTCTAAGAATTGGGAAACGCCTCCTCCAGTGGACTCACATGTGGCTAGGATGGTGGTTTCCTCAGCTCTACCGGTCACCACCGTCACGTCTCTAAAAGAGCCTACGGATAAACGTGTGGCGGGTTGTCTGAAAGCGATTTACACCCTCACGGGTGCTGCACAAAGGCCCACTATTGTAGCTACTTGGGCTGCAGAGGCCATTGAAGCATGGGCCTTGGAGTTAGATGCTAAAATCTCCTCTGACCATGCTAGACAATGCTTGTCTTATATTGTCACAGCTTCTCGTTGTATTAAAGAGGCGGCTTCTGATGCCGGTATCCTGGCAGCCAAGGCCTCTACTACGTCAGTCCTGGCTTGCTGGATATTGTGGCTGAGATCCTGGTCTGTGGATCTGGACTCTAGAAAAACCCTGGAGGTACTCCCTTTTAAGGGAGATATTCTGTTTGGGGAGGATTTAAATAAGATTGTGGCTGACTTGGCTACTGCCAAAACTGCCTGTCTGCCAAGTACTGCTCCTTCTGTGTCGAAGGCTAAAGGTACTTCCTTTCGCCCCTTTCGTCCTTCAGGTAAAGCAAAAGGTCAGGCGTACAACAAGCAGGCCCGCACTTCCAAACCTGGTGAGCCTAAGCCCAAAAGAGCCTGGGCGGCCCGTCAGCCAGCTTCCAAGACAGATAAGCCTGCCGCATGACGGGGCGGGCCTCCCTCTGGGGGATCCCAGGGTGGGGGGCCGGCTTCTAGGGTATACCCAGGAATGGTTGAAGACCTCTTCAGATGCCTGGGTATGGGAAGTCGTCACTCGAGGTTAGGCCATAGCCTTCAAAAACCGACCCCCTCATCGATTTTGCCAGACAGATGTCCCATTGGACAAGACAAAGGCAAACACTCTACATTTGGTGGTACAGACCCTCCTGGATACAGGAGTCGTAGTACAGGTGCCTCTTGTGCAGAGGGACCGGGGGTACTATTCTCTGCTGTTTCTAGTCCCGAAACCGAATGGGTCCTCCCGGCCCATTCTCAACCTCAAGGCATTGAACAGGTTTGTGAAGGTTTCCAAGTTCCGGATGGAAACCCTTCGCTCTATAGTTCTGGCCTTGGAACCTGGGGACTTCATGGTCTCCCTGGATATACAGGATGCTTACCTGCATATTCCTATAGCAGTGTCTCATCAGCAATGCCTGAGATTTGCGATTGGCAACTGTCATTACCAGTTTCGGGCGTTACCTTTTGGTTTAACAACGGCTCTGCGAGTCTTAACAAAAGTCATGGCGGTGATGACAGTGGTACTCCGCCGTCAAGGGGTCAGGATACTGCTGTATTTGGACGACTTGTTAATCCTGGCAAATTCCCCAGAACTTCTCCTGCGTCATCTAGATGTAATGGTCCGGTTTCTGCAAGTCCACGGGTGGCTAATCAACTGGAAGAAGTCATCCCTGATCCCTGCTCAGAGCATGGTGCATCTGGGAGCACTATTGGACACTCACAACCAGCGGTTGTTCCTGTCTCAGGAGGAAGTCCTGAAACTTCAGGACAGGATTCGTTGCTTCCTATCTCGTCCGCAAGTGTCGATACATTCGGCGATGCAGGTGCTGGGCCTCATGGTGTCAGCATTCAACATGGTGGAGTACGCTCAATTTCGCTCTCGCCCTCTCCAGAGGCTGATTCTAGCCAAATGGGACGGCCTGCCTCACCGGATCAGGTCTCAAATGATCTCGTTGACCCCGGAGGTCCGTCTGTCGCTGCTCTGGTGGCTTCGGGACCAGCAACTGTGCAGGGGCCGTCCGTTCTGGATATCCGACTGGGTTCTGTTGATGACAGATGCCAGTCTAAGAGGTTGGGGCGCGGTGCTGGAGCAACACTCCCTTCAGGGTCGGTGGACCAAGGAGGAGTCCCTCCTCTCGATCAATATTCTGGAGTTGCGGGTGGTCTTCAATACCTTGAACCTAGCCCAGCATTTAATTCAGAACCTTCCTGTTCAAGTACAGTCGGACAACGCCACCACAGTGGCTTACATAAATCATCAAGGCGGCACTCGAAGCCGCCTAGCAATGAAGGAAGTCTCACAGATTCTACAGTGGGCAGAATGCCATCTACCGGCCATATCGGCAATATTCATTCCGGGAGTCCTGAATTGGGAAGCAGACTTTCTCAGTCGTCAGGACATGCATGCCGGCGAGTGGAGCCTCCATCCAGAAGTGTTTCAACTCCTAGTGGAAAGGTGGGGCCTTCCAGACGTAGATCTGATGGCGTCTCGATACAATCACAAGGTTCCGGTCTTCGGAGCAAGGACAAGGGCTCTTCAAGCAGCATTCGTGGATGCGCTGGCGGTACCGTGGAGGTTTCGGCTGCCGTACGTGTTCCCTCCGGTGTCACTCCTGCCCAGGGTAATTCGGAAGTTCAAGCAAGAAAAAGGAATTCTGCTTCTCATAGCTCCAGCGTGGCCCAGACGGCACTGGTTCTCAGACCTGCAAGGCCTATCGTCAGAGCGTCCAGTTTTACTTCCACAACGCCCAGACCTCCTTGTTCAGGGCCCCTGTGTCTACCAGGACCTAGCCCGGCTGTCTTTGACGGCGTGGCTCTTGAAGCTTCCGTCTTAAGGGCTAAAGGGTTTTCTGAGGCGGTCATTCAAACTATGTTGCGGGCCCGGAAACCGGCTTCGGCTCGGATTTACTATAGGGTCTGGCATTCTTACTTTGTTTGGTGCGCATCTAACGATTATGATGCTTCCAAGTTTAGTATAGCCAAGTTGTTGGCTTTTCTTCAGCAGGGCCTGGACTTAGGCCTGCGTCTGGCCTCCCTCAAGGTTCAAATATCTGCCTTGTCGGTGTGGTTTCAGAGAAAAATTGCGACCTTACCTGATGTGCATACCTTTACTCGGGGCGTGTTGCGTATCCAACCTCCCTTTGTCCCGCCTGTGGCTCCTTGGGACTTGTCGGTGGTTTTGGGGGGCGTTACAAGAGTCTCCGTTTGAACCTCTTGGTTCAGCTGACCTTAAGTGGCTTTCCCTTAAAGTGGTGTTTCTGCTGGCTATTGCTTCAGCTAGAAGAGTGTCGGATTTGGGTGCCTTGTCCTGTAGTTCCCCATATCTGATATTTCACCGTGACCGGGCGGTTCTTAGGACTCGTCCCGGCTATCTACCTAAGGTGTGTTTCTTCGTTCCACCTTAATCAGGAGATTGTAGTTCCGGCACTTGTTTCTCCTGTTCTGTCTCCCAAAGAGCGGTCTTTGGATGTGGTACGGGCTCTCCATATCTATGTGAAGAGAACTGCTCCTATTAAGAAATCTGATTCTCTTTTTGTGGTGCTTGGGTTTCTCAAACGGGGCTGGCCTGCTCACAAGCAAACTCTGGCCAGATGGATTAGAATGGTGATTGCACATGCTTATGTGAAGGCTGGTCTCTCTGCTCCTGATCACATTACGGACCATTCTACTCGGTCTGTTGGACCTTCTTGGGCGGCCCAACGTGGTGCGACCCTTGAACAATTGTGCAAGGCGGCTACGTGGTCCTCTGTGAACACGTTCATAAGGTTCTATGCCTTCGATACTGCCGCTTCCCAGGATGCTTCCTTTGGACGCAGGGTTCTTGTGCCCGCTACAGTGCGTCCCCTCCCATAAGGAACTGCTTTAGGACATCCCCTATGTCTATCCTTGTGGAGCCCAGTGTACCCCGCAGCAGAAAACAAGTTTTATGGTAAGAACTTACCTGTGTTAAAACACTTTCTGCGAGGTACACTGGGCTCCATAAGGCGCCCACCCTGACGCACTTAGCTTCTTTGGGATGGTATGGCATTAGCCGCTGACACTTCTCCTGTCGTGAGAGTGTGGTGTTTGTGGCAACTGGCAGTTGTCTCTTTTACTTGCTACTGCATTGGGCTGGTTAACAAAACTGAGCTCCTGTGCACGGAGGCGGGGTGATATAGGAGGCGGCGCTATGCATCTTGGGAAGAAGGTCAAAGCTTTTGAGCCTGTTGGTGCTTCGGATCAAGATCCTACTCTACACTAGAGATGAGCGCCTGAAATTTTTCGGGTTTTGTGTTTTGGTTTTGGGTTCGGTTCCGCGGCCGTGTTTTGGGTTCGAACGCGTTTTGGCAAAACCTCACCGAATTTTTTTTGTCGGATTCGGGTGTGTTTTGGATTCGGGTGTTTTTTTCAAAAAACACTATAAAACAGCTTAAATCATAGAATTTGGGGGTCATTTTGATCCCAAAGTATTATTAACCTCAAAAACCATAATTTACACTCATTTTCAGTCTATTCTGAATACCTCACACCTCACAATATTATTTTTAGTCCTAAAATTTGCACCGAGGTCGCTGTGTGAGTAAGATAAGCGACCCTAGTGGCCGACACAAACACCGGGCCCATCTAGGAGTGGCACTGCAGTGTCACGCAGGATGGCCCTTCCAAAAAACCCTCCCCAAACAGCACATGACGCAAAGAAAAAAAGAGGCGCAATGAGGTAGCTGTGTGAGTAAGATTAGCGACCCTAGTGGCCAACACAAACACCGGGCCCATCTAGGAGTGGCACTGCAGTGTCACGCAGGATGTCCCTTCCAAAAAACCCTCCCCAAACAGCACATGACGCAAAGAAAAAAAGAGGCGCAATGAGGTAGCTGTGTGAGTAAGATTAGCGACCCTAGTGGCCGACACAAACACCGGGCCCATCTAGGAGTGGCACTGCAGTGTCACGCAGGATGTCCCTTCCAAAAAACCCTCCCCAAACAGCACATGACGCAAAGAAAAAAAGAGGCGCAATGAGGTAGCTGTGTGAGTAAGATTAGCGACCCTAGTGGCCGACACAAACACCGGGCCCATCTAGGAGTGGCACTGCAGTGTCACGCAGGATGGCCCTTCCAAAAAACCCTCCCCAAACAGCACATGACGCAAAGAAAAAAAGAGGCGCAATGAGGTAGCTGTGTGAGTAAGATTAGCGACCCTAGTGGCCGACACAAACACCGGGCCCATCTAGGAGTGGCACTGCAGTGTCACGCAGGATGTCCCTTCCAAAAAACCCTCCCCAAACAGCACATGACGCAAAGAAAAAAAGAGGCGCAATGAGGTAGCTGTGTGAGTAAGATTAGCGACCCTAGTGGCCGACACAAACACCGGGCCCATCTAGGAGTGGCACTGCAGTGTCACGCAGGATGTCCCTTCCAAAAAACCCTCCCCAAACAGCACATGACGCAAAGAAAAAAAGAGGCGCAATGAGGTAGCTGACTGTGTGAGTAAGATTAGCGACCCTAGTGGCCGACACAAACACCGGGCCCATCTAGGAGTGGCACTGCAGTGTCACGCAGGATGGCCCTTCCAAAAAACCCTCCCCAAACAGCACATGACGCAAAGAAAAAAAGAGGCGCAATGAGGTAGCTGTGTGAGTAAGATTAGCGACCCTAGTGGCCGACACAAACACCGGGCCCATCTAGGAGTGGCACTGCAGTGTCACGCAGGATGTCCCTTCCAAAAAACCCTCCCCAAACAGCACATGACGCAAAGAAAAAAAGAGGCGCAATGAGGTAGCTGACTGTGTGAGTAAGATTAGCGACCCTAGTGGCCGACACAAACACCGGGCCCATTTAGGAGTGGCACTGCAGTGTCACGCAGGATGTCCCTTCCAAAAAAACCTCCCCAATCAGCACATGATGCAAAGAAAAAGAAAAGAAAAAAGAGGTGCAAGATGGAATTGTCCTTGGGCCCTCCCACCCACCCTTATGTTGTATAAACAAAACAGGACATGCACACTTTAACCAACCCATCATTTCAGTGACAGGGTCTGCCACACGACTGTGACTGATATGACGGGTTGGTTTGGACCCCCCCCAAAAAAGAAGCAATTAATCTCTCCTTGCACAAACTGGCTCTACAGAGGCAAGATGTCCACCTCATCATCACCCTCCGATATATCACCGTGTACATCCCCCTCCTCACAGATTATCAATTCGTCCCCACTGGAATCCACCATCTCAGCTCCCTGTGTACTTTGTGGAGGCAATTGCTGCTGGTCAATGTCTCCGCGGAGGAATTGATTATAATTCATTTTAATGAACATCATCTTCTCCACATTTTCTGGATGTAACCTCGTACGCCGATTGCTGACCAGGTGAGCGGCGGCACTAAACACTCTTTCGGAGTACACACTTGTGGGAGGGCAACTTAGGTAGAATAAAGCCAGTTTGTGCAAGGGCCTCCAAATTGCCTCTTTTTCCTGCCAGTATAAGTACGGACTGTGTGACGTGCCTACTTGGATGCGGTCACTCATATAATCCTCCACCATTCTATCAATGTTGAGAGAATCATATGCAGTGACAGTAGACGACATGTCCGTAATCGTTGTCAGGTCCTTCAGTCCGGACCAGATGTCAGCATCAGCAGTCGCTCCAGACTGCCCTGCATCACCGCCAGCGGGTGGGCTCGGAATTCTGAGCCTTTTCCTCGCACCCCCAGTTGCGGGAGAATGTGAAGGAGGAGATGTTGACAGGTCGCGTTCCGCTTGACTTGACAATTTTGGCACCAGCAGGTCTTTCAACCCCAGCAGACTTGTGTCTGCCGGAAAGAGAGATCCAAGGTAGGCTTTAAATCTAGGATCGAGCACGGTGGCCAAAATGTAGTGCTCTGATTTCAACAGATTGACCACCCGTGAATCCTTGTTAAGCGAATTAAGGGCTCCATCCACAAGTCCCACATGCCTAGCGGAATCGCTCCGTGTTAGCTCCTCCTTCAATGTCTCCAGCTTCTTCTGCAAAAGCCTGATGAGGGGAATGACCTGACTCAGGCTGGCAGTGTCTGAACTGACTTCACGTGTGGCAAGTTCAAAGGGCATCAGAACCTTGCACAACGTTGAAATCATTCTCCACTGCGCTTGAGACAGGTGCATTCCACCTACTATATCGTGCTCAATTGTATAGGCTTGAATGGCCTTTTGCTGCTCCTCCAACCTCTGAAGCATATAGAGGGTTGAATTCCACCTCGTTACCACTTCTTGCTTCAGATGATGGCAGGGCAGGTTCAGTAGTTTTTGGTGGTGCTCCAGTCTTCTGTACGTGGTGCCTGTACGCCGAAAAGTGTCCCGCAATTCTTCTGGCCACCGACAGCATCTCTTGCACGCCCCTGTCGTTTTTTAAAAAATTCTGCACCACCAAATTCAAGGTATGTGCAAAACATGGGACGTGCTGGAATTTGCCCATATTTAATGCACACACAATATTGCTGGCGTTGTCCGATGCCACAAATCCACAGGAGAGTCCAATTGGGGTAAGCCATTCCGCGATGATCTTCCTCAGTTGCCGTAAGAGGTTTTCAGCTGTGTGCGTATTCTGGAAAGCGGTGATACAAAGCGTAGCCTGCCTAGGAAAGAGTTGGCGTTTGCGAGATGCTGCTACTGGTGCCGCCGCTGCTGTTCTTGCGGCGGGAGTCCATACATCTACCCAGTGGGCTGTCACAGTCATATAGTCCTGACCCTGCCCTGCTCCACTTGTCCACATGTCCGTGGTTAAGTGGACATTGGGTACAACTGCATTTTTTAGGACACTGGTGAGTCTTTTTCTGACGTCCGTGTACATTCTCGGTATCGCCTGCCTAGAGAAGTGGAACCTAGATGGTATTTGGTAACGGGGGCACACTGCCTCAATAAATTGTCTAGTTCCCTGTGAACTAACGGCGGATACCGGACGCACGTCTAACACCAACATAGTTGTCAAGGCCTCAGTTATCCGCTTTGCAGCAGGATGACTGCTGTGATATTTCATCTTCCTCGCAAAGGACTGTTGAACAGTCAATTGCTTACTGGAAGTAGTACAAGTGGGCTTACGACTTCCCCTCTGGGATGACCATCGACTCCCAGCAGCAACAACAGCAGCGCCAGCAGCAGTAGGCGTTACACGCAAGGATGCATCGGAGAAATCCCAGGCAGGAGAGGAATCGTCAGAATTGCCAGTGACATGGCCTGCAGGACTATTGGCATTCCTGGGGAAGGAGGAAATTGACACTGAGGGAGTTGGTGGGGTGGTTTGCGTGAGCTTGGTTACAAGAGGAAGGGATTTACTGGTCAGTGGACTGCTTCCGCTGTCACCCAAAGTTTTTGAACTTGTCACTGACTTATTATGAATGCGCTGCAGGTGACGTATAAGGGAGGATGTTCCGAGGTGGTTAACGTCCTTACCCCTACTTATTACAGCTTGACAAAGGGAACACACGGCTTGACACCTGTTGTCCGCATTTCTGGTGAAATACCTCCACACCGAAGAGCTGATTTTTTTGGTATTTTCACCTGGCATGTCAACGGCCATATTCCTCCCACGGACAACAGGTGTCTCCCCGGGTGCCTGACTTAAACAAACCACCTCACCATCAGAATCCTCCTGGTCAATTTCCTCCCCAGCGCCAGCAACACCCATATCCTCCTCATCCTGGTGTACTTCAACACTGACATCTTCAATCTGACTATCAGGAACTGGACTGCGGGTGCTCCTTCCAGCACTTGCAGGGGGCGTGCAAATGGTGGAAGGCGCATGCTCTTCACGTCCAGTGTTGGGAAGGTCAGGCATCGCAACCGACACAATTGGACTCTCCTTGTGGATTTGGGATTTCGAAGAATGCACAGTTCTTTGCTGTGCTGCTTTTGCCAGCTTGAGTCTTTTCATTTCTCTATCGTCCTAGTGGATGCTGGGGTTCCTGAAAGGACCATGGGGAATAGCGGCTCCGCAGGAGACAGGGCACAAAAAGTAAAGCTTTAGGATCAGGTGGTGTGCACTGGCTCCTCCCCCTATGACCCTCCTCCAAGCCAGTTAGATTTTTGTGCCCGGCCGAGAAGGGTGCAATCTAGGTGGCTCTCCTAAAGAGCTGCTTAGGAAAGTTTAACTATCAGTTTCAGACGCTGCCGTTTGGATTGTCCACGGCACCCTGGGGTCTTTACCAAGGTAATGGCCGAATTGATGATTCTTCTTCGAAGAAAAGGCGTCTTAATTATCCCTTACTTGGACGATCTCCTGATAGGGGCATAGTCCAGGGAACAGTTGGAGGTCGGAGTAGCACTATCTCGGATACTGCTACAATCAGCACGGGTGGATTCTAAATATTCCAAAATCGCAGCTGATCCCGACGACACGTCTGCTGTGCCTAGGGATGATTCTGGACACAGTCCAGAAAAAGGTGTTTCTCCCGGAAGAGAAAGCCAGGGAGTTATCCGAGCAAGTCAGGAACCTCCTAAAAACAGTGCATCATTGCACAAGGGTCCTGGTAAAAATGGTGGCTTCCTACGAAGCAATTCCATTCGGCAGATTTCACGTAAGAACTTTTCAGTGGGATCTGCTGGACAAATGGTCCGGATCGCATCTTCAGATGCATCAGCGGATAACCCAATATCCAAGGACAAGGGTGTCTCTCCTGTGGTGGTTATAGAGTGCTCATCTTCTAGAGGGCAGCAGATTCGGCATTCAGGATTGGATGCTGGTAACCACGGAGCCCAGCCTGAGAGGCTGGGGAGCAGTCACACAAGGAAAAAATTTCCAGGGAGTGTGATCAAGTATGGAGACTTTTCTCCACATAAATATACTGGAGCTAAGGGTAAATTTATAATGCTCTAAGCTTAGCAAGACCTCTGCTTCAAGGTCAGCCGGTATTGATCCAGTGGGAAAAACATCACGGCAGTCGCCCACGTAAACAGACAGGGCGACACAAGAAGCAGGAGGGCAATGGCAGAAACTGCAAGGACTTTTCGCTGGGCGGAAAATCATGTGATAACACTGTCAGCAGTTTTTCATCCCGGGAATGGAAACTGGGAAGCAGACTTCCTCAGCACGACCTCCACCCGGGAGAGTGGAAACTTCATTGAGAAGTTTTTTCCACATGATTGTAAACCGTTGGGAAATACCAAAGGTGGACATGATGGCGTCCCGTCTGAACAAAAAACGGGACAGGTATTGCGCCAGGTCAAGAGACCCTCAGGCAATAGATGTGGACGTTCTGGTAACACCGTGGGTGTACCAGTCGGTGTATGTGTTCCCTCCTCTGCTTCTCATACCTAAGGTGCTGAGAATTATAAGACGTAGAGGAGTAAGAACTATACTCATGGCTCCGGATTGGCCAAGAAAGACTTGGTACCCGGAACTTCAAGAGATGCTTACAGAGGTCTTATGGCCTCTGCCGCTAAGAAGGGACTTGCTTCAGCAAGTACCATGTCTGTTCCAAGACTTACCGCAGCTGCGTTTGTCGGCATGGCGATGGAAAGCCGGATCCTAAGGGAAAAAAGGCATTCCGGAAGAGGTCATTCCTACCCTGGTCAAAGCCAGAAAGGAGGTGACCGCACAACATTATCACCACGTGTGGCGAAAATATGTTGCGTGGTGTGAGGCCAGGAAGGCCCCACAAAGAAATTTCAACTCGGTCGTTTCCTGCATTTCCTGCAAACAGGAGTGTCTATGGGCCTCAAATTGGGGTCCATTAAGGTTCAAATTCGGCCCTGTAAATTTTCTTCCAGAAAGAATTGGTTTCAGTTCCTGAAGTCCAGAAGTTTGTCAAGGGAGTATTGCATATACAAACCCCTTTTTTGTGCCTCCAGTGGCACTGTGGGATCTCAACGTAGTTCTGGGATTCCTCAAATCACATTGGTTTAAAACCAGTCAAATATGTGGATTTGAAGCATCTCACATAAAAAGTGACCATGCTCTTGGCCCTGGCCTGGACCAGGCGAGTGTCAAATTGGTGTTTTTTTCTCAAAAAAAGCCCATATCTGTTTGTCCATTCGGACAGGGCAGAGCTGCGGACTCGTCCCCAGTTCTCTCCCTAAGGTGGTGTCAGTGTTTCACCTGAACCAGCTTATTGTGGTGCCTTGCACCTACTAGGGACTTGGAGGACTCCAAGTTGCTAGGAGTTGTCAGGGCCCTGAAAATATGTTCCAGGACAGCTGGAGTCAGAAAATCTGACTCGCTGTTTATACTGTATGCACCCGACAAGTTGGGTGCGCCTGCTTCTAAGCAGGCGATTGCTCGTTGGATTTGTAACACAATTCAACTTGCACATTCTGAGGCAGGCCTGCCACAGTCTAAATCGGTTAAGGCCCATTCCACAAGGAAGGTGGGCTCATCTTGGGCGGCTGCCCGAGAGGTCTCGGCATTACAACTCTGCCGAGCAGCTACGTGGTCAGGGGAGAACACGTTTGTAAAATTCTACAAATTTGATATCCTGGCAAAAGAGGACCTGGAGTTCTCTCATTCGGTGCTGCAGAGTCATCCGCACTCTCCCGCCCGTTTGGGAGCTTTGGTATAATCCCCATGGTCCTTTCAGGAACCCCAGCATCCACTAGGACGATAGAGAAAATAAGAATTTACTTACCGATAATTCTATTTCTCGGAGTCCGTAGTGGATGCTGGGCGCCCATCCCAAGTGCGGATTATCTGCAATACTTGTACATAGTTACAAAAATCGGGTTATTATTGTTGTGAGCCATCTTTTTAGAGGCTCCGCTGTTATCATACTGTTAACTGGGTTTAGATCACAAGTTGTACGGTGTGATTGGTGTGGCTGGTATGAGTCTTACCCGGGATTCAAAATTCCTCCCTTATTGTGTACGCTCGTCTGGGCACAGTACCTAACTGGCTTGGAGGAGGGTCATAGGGGGAGGAGCCAGTGCACACCACCTGATCCTAAAGCTTTACTTTTTGTGCCCTGTCTCCTGCGGAGCCGCTATTCCCCATGGTCCTTTCAGGAACCCCAGCATCCACTACGGACTCCGAGAAATAGAATTATCGGTAAGTAAATTCTTATTTTTTCTAGCGAGAGGCTGAGTGCTTCCATCCTCATGTGAAGCTGAACCACTAGCCATGAACATAGGCCAGGGCCTCAGCCGTTCCTTGCCACTCCGTGTGGTAAATGGCATATTGGCAAGTTTACGCTTCTCCTCCGACAATTTTATTTTAGGTTTTGGAGTCCTTTTTTTTCTGATATTTGGTGTTTTGGATTTGACATGCTCTGTACTATGACATTGGGCATCGGCCTTGGCAGACGACGTTGCTGGCATTTCATCGTCTCGGCCATGACTAGTGGCAGCAGCTTCAGCACGAGGTGGAAGTGGATCTTGATCTTTCCCTAATTTTGGAACCTCAACATTTTTGTTCTCCATATTTTAATAGGCACAACTAAAAGGCACCTCAGGTAAACAATGGAGATGGATACTAGTATACAATTATGGACTGCCTGCCGAGTGCAGACACAGAGGTAGCCACAGCCGTGAACTACCGTACTGTACTGTGTCTGCTGCTAATATAGACTGGTTGATAAAAAAATGTCTATGTAACTATGTATGTATAAAGAAGAAAGAAAAAAAAACCACGGTTAGGTGGTATACAATTATGGACGGACTGCCTGCCGAGTGCAGACACAGAGGTAGCCACAGCCGTGAACTACCGTACTGTACTGTGTCTGCTGCTAATAATATAGACTGGTTGATAAAGAGATGTCGTAGTAGTATGTATGTATAAAGAAGAAAGAAAAAAAAACCACGGTTAGGTGGTATACAATTATGGACGGACTGCCTGCCGAGTGCAGACACAGAGGTAGCCACAGCCGTGAACTACCGTACTGTACTGTGTCTGCTGCTAATATAGACTGGTTGATAAAGAGATGTCTATGTAACTATGTATGTATAAAGAAGAAAGAAAAAAAAACCACGGTTAGGTGGTATACAATTATGGACGGACTGCCTGCCGAGTGCAGACACAGAGGTAGCCACAGCCGTGAACTACCGTACTGTACTGTGTCTGCTGCTAATATAGACTGGTTGATAAAGAGATGTCGTAGTAGTATGTATGTATAAAGAAGAAAAAAAAACCACGGTTAGGTGGTATACAATTATGGACGGACTGCCTGCCGAGTGCAGACACAGAGGTAGCCACAGCCGTGAACTACCGTACTGTGTCTGCTGCGACTGGATGATAAATGATATAAAAAATATATATATATCACTACTGCAGCCGGACAGGTATATATTATATATTATATAATGACGGACCTGCTGGACACTGTCTGTCAGCAGAATGAGTTTTATTTTTATAGAATAAAAAAAACAACAACACACAAGTGAAGTCACACGACGAGTGTTTAACTTTTTCAGGCAATCACAATATAAGTATACTACTAACTATACTGGTGGTCAGTGTGGTCAGGTCACTGGTCAGTCACACTGGCAGTGGCACTCCTGCAGCAAAAGTGTGCACTGTTTAATTTTAATATAATATTATGTACTCCTGGCTCCTGCTATAACCTATAACTGGCACTGCAGTGCTCCCCAGTCTCCCCCACAATTATAAGCTGTGTGAGCTGAGCAGTCAGACAGATATATAATATATATAGATGATGCAGCACACTGGGCTGAGCCTGAGCAGTGCACACAGATATGGTATGTGACTGAGTCACTGTGTGTATCGCTTTTTTCAGGCAGAGAACGGATATATTAAATAAACTGCACTGTCTGGTGGTCACTCACTAGTAAACTCTCTGCACTCTCTACACTTCTACAGTACTCCTCCTAGTCCTAAGCTCCAGTAAATCTCTCTCTCTTATAATCTAAATGGAGAGGACGCCAGCCACGTCCTCTCCCTATCAATCTCAATGCACGTGTGAAAATGGCGGCGACGCGCGGCTCCTTATATAGAATCCGAGTCTCGCGATAGAATCCGAGCCTCGCGAGAATCCGACAGCGTCATGATGACGTTCGGGCGCGCTCGGGTTAACCGAGCAAGGCGGGAAGATCCGAGTCGCTCGGATCCGTGTAAAAAAAGCTGAAGTTCGGGCGGGTTCGGATTCCGAGGAACCGAACCCGCTCATCTCTACTCTACACCCCTATGTCTTTCCTTGTGGAGCCCAGTGTACCTCGCAGAAAGTTTTAACAAAGGTAAGTTCTTACCATAAAACTCATTTTTCCAACAAAGAAGTGTTTAATAATTAAATATGTATAGCAATGACCCAAAAATAGAATAGTCTGGTGTGTTGGTCAACAGATATTAGGGTACTATTTATTTTTCCCCAGTTACCCAAAATATTTTTTAATTGTAACTTGATGATAGAGGAGCTTTTCCAGTCTACATGGCATTTTAATAGCTTTACAATACTACCATCTGCGAAAATGTATCATGCAATTTTTTAATTGATTAAATATTAAAAAATTAAGTAGTGAAATTGAAAAATATTTTAAACACGTATAAAATACAGACGTTTTTTCAAAATGAAAGGAGTTTTGTATTTTGGCCAGTCCATAAAATTATTATAGACCTATTTGTCTATAAAAGTGGTTGCCAAACTTTTTTGACCTACAGCGCCCTAGAGCAGGCATTCCCAACCGCTGTCCTCAAGGCACACCAACAGTGCAGGTTTTAGTGAAATCCAGGCTGCAGCACAGGTGGTTAAATCAAAATAACTGAGCTACTAGTTAAGTGACCTGTGCTTGAAGCCTGGATATCACTAAAACCTGCACTGTTAGTGTGCCTTGAGGACCGTGGTTGGGAATGCCTGCCCTAGAGTATCAGATTTTTTTTCACGTCACCCTTAGCCCAAAAGTATTTTATTGAAAAATTTAGAAAGGAAATATTAATGTAAGTAAATTGTGTTTATACGTCATCCTTAGGTACAGTTGTGTGGTGAGGGACAGGATTTGCTTCTGTTTGTTCACATTTTTTAGGATTGGAAGCCACAAGCGCTGGTTTTGTCTATTACATTAACCATAAATAATTTTACTTGGTCCTCGGCCATCAATCCATGCACCCCAGCAAGTGTTTTGAGGCACCCCAGGGTGCCATGGTACCCAGTTTGACAACCTCTGGGCTATAATAATCACATCCCCCTCACTCTCCTCATTTAAAGAACTGATGACTAACACCAGCTGTAGCAGCGATATGTGTTATCTTGTGCTCATATGCTGTACAAGCATGGTGCCTGCATGGAGAGCGTAAGCAACCTCAATGGCAATGGGGAAAGAAGTGACGACATACCACACCTTCAGACACTGAGCACTTTGTGCACGTGTGTGTTTGTCAGCAGTTTTACAACATGCCCATTTCTCTAACGTCCTGGTGGATGCTGGGGACTCCGTAAGGACCATGGGGAATAGACGGCTCCGCAGGAGACTGGGCACATCTAAGAAAGATTTAGGACTATCTGGTGTGCACTGGCTCCTCCCCCTATGACCCTCCTCCAAGCCCCAGTTAGATTTCTGTGCCCGGCTGAGCTGGATGCACACTAGGGACTCTCCTGAGCTCCTAGAAGAAAGTATAGTTTAGGTTTTTTATTTTCAGTGAGACCTGCTGGCAACAGGCTCACTGCAACGAGGGACTAAGGGGAGAAGAAGCGAACCTACCTAAGTGGTGGTAGCTTGGGCTACTTAGGCTACTGGACACCATTAGCTCCAGAGGGATCGAACACAGGACCCGACCTCGTCGTCCGTTCCCGGAGCCGCGCCGCCGTCCCCCTTACAGAGCCAGAAACAAGAAGGTGGTCCGGAAAATCGGCGGCTGAAGACTTCTGTCTTCTCCAAGGTAGCGCACAGCACTGCAGCTGTGCGCCATTGCTCCTCATGCACACCACACACTGCGGTCACTGATGGGTGCAGGGCGCTGGGGGGGGGGCGCCCTGAGCAGCAATATTAACACCTTGGCTGGCAAAACTAACACCATATATAGCCCCAGAGGCTATATAGGTGTATATTAACCCCTGCCAGAAACGATAAAATAGCGGGAGAAAGCCCGCCGAAAAAGGGGCGGAGCCAACTCCCTCAGCACACTGGCGCCATTATTCCCTCACAGCTTCGCTGGAAGGAAGCTCCCTGGCTCTCCCCTGCAGTCCTGCACTACAGAAAGGGTAAAAAAGAGAGGGGGGGGGGGGGGGGGCACAATTTAGGCGCAATATATATATATATTATAGGCAGCTATAGGGGAAAACACTCTGTATAGTGATATCCCTGTGTTATATAGCGCCCTGGTGTGTGCTGGCATACTCTCCCTCTGTCTCCCCAAAGGGCTTTGTGGGGTCCTGTCCTCTGTAAGAGCATTACCTGTGTGTCTGCTGTGTGTCGGTACTGCTGTGTCGACATGTATGATGAGGACAATGATGTGGAGGCGGAGCAAATGCCTGTGAATGTGATGTCACCCCCTGCGGAGTCGACACCAGTGTGGATGGACTTATGGAAGGAATTACGTGACAGTGTCAGCTCCTTACATAAAAGGTTTGACGACATAGGACAGCCGGCTACTCAGCTTGTGCCTGTCAAAGCGTCTCAAATGTCATCAGGGGCTATAAAACGCCCGCTACCTCAGATGACAGATACAGATGTCGACACGGATACCGACTCCAGTGTCGACGATGATGAGACGATTGTACCCTCCAATAGATCCACCCGTTATATGATTGAGGCTGTGAAAAATGTATTACACATTTCTGATGATACCCCAGGTACCACAAAAAAGGGTATTATGTTTGGTGAGAAAAAACTACCAGTAGTTTCTCTGACGTCCTAGTGGATGCTGGGGACTCCGTCAGGACCATGGGGATTAGCGGCTCCGCAGGAGACAGGGCACAAAAATAAAGCTTTAGGATCAGGTGGTGTGCACTGGCTCCTCCCCCTATGACCCTCCTCCAAGCCTCAGTTAGGTTTTTGTGCCCGTCCGAGCAGGGTGCAATCTAGGTGGCTCTCCTAAAGAGCTGCTTAGAAAAAGTTTTTAGGTTTTTTATTTTACAGTGAGTCCTGCTGGCAACAGGCTCACTGCAACGAGGGACTTAGGGGAGAAGAAGTGAACTCACCTGCGTGCAGGATGGATTGGCTTCTTAGGCTACTGGACACCATTAGCTCCAGAGGGATCGAACACAGGCCCAGCCATGGAGTCCGGTCCCGGAGCCGCGCCGCCGACCCCCTTGCAGATGCCGAAAAGCGAAGAGGTCCAGAAACCGGCGGCAGAAGACTTTTCAGTCTTCATGAGGTAGCGCACAGCACTGCAGCTGTGCGTCATTGTTGTCACACACTTCACACCAACGGTCACGGAGGGTGCAGGGGGCGCCCTGGGCAGCAATGAGAATACCTTGTTCTGGCTAAAAAATACATCACATATAGCCCCTGGGGCTATATGGATGTATTTAACCCCTGCCAGGTCTCAGAAAAACGGGAGAAGAAGCCCGCCGAAAAGGGGGCGGGGCCTATTCTCCTCAGCACACAGCGCCATTTTCCCTCACAGAAATGCTGGTGGGAAGGCTCCCAGGCTCTCCCCTGCACTGCACTACAGAAACAGGGTTAAAACAGAGAGGGGGGGCACTTATTTGGCGATATGATTATATATATTAAGATGCTATAAGGGAAAAACACTTATATAAAGGTTGTCCCTGTATAATTATAGCGTTTTGGTGTGTGCTGGCAAACTCTCCCTCTGTCTCTCCAAAGGGCTAGTGGGGTCCTGTCCTCTATCAGAGCATTCCCTGTGTGTGTGCTGTGTGTCGGTACGTGTGTGTCGACATGTATGAGGACGCTGTTGGTGAGGAGGCGGAGCAATTGCCTGTAATGGTGATGTCACTCTCTAGGGAGTCGACACCGGAATGGATGGCTTATTTAAGGAATTACGTGATAATGTCAACACGCTGCAAGGTCGGTTGACGACATGAGACGGCCGGCAAACCAATTAGTACCTGTCCAGGCGTCTCAAACACAGTCAGGGACGTTAAAACGTCCTTTTACCTCAGTCGGTCGACACGGACACTGACTCCAGTGTCGACGGTGAAGAAACAAACGTATTTCCCTTTAGGGCCACACGTTACTTGTTAAGGGCAATGAAGGAGGTGTTACATATTTCTGATACTACAAGTACCACAAAAAAGGGTATTATGTGGAGTGTGAAAAAACTACCTGTAGTTTTTCCTGAATCAGATAAATTAAATGAAGTGTGTGATGATGCGTGGGTTTCCCCCGATAGAAAATTATTGGCGGTATACCCTTTCCCGCCAGAAGTTAGGGCGCGTTGGGAAACACCCCTTAGGGTGGATAAGGCGCTCACACGCTTATCAAAACAAGTGGCGGTACCGTCTCCAGATAGGGCCGCCCTCAAGGAGCCAGCTGATAGGAGGCTGGAAAATATCCTAAAAAGTATATACACACATACTGGTATTATACTGCGACCAGCGATCGCCTCAGCCTGGATGTGCAGCGCTGGGGTGGCTTGGTCGGATTCCCTGACTGAAAATATTGATACCCTTGACAGGGACAGTATTTTATTGACTATAGAGCATTTAAAGGATGCATTTCTATATATGCGAGATGCACAGAGGGATATTTGCACTCTGGCATCAAGAGTAAGTGCGATGTCCATATCTGCCAGAAGTTGTTTATGGACACGACAGTGGTCAGGTGATGCAGATTCCAAACGGCACATGGAAGTATTGCCGTATAAAGGAGAAAAAGACAACGTCTTTTCAGCCTCAGTCCTTTCGTCCCCATAAGGGCAAGCGGGCAAAAGGCCAGTCATATCTGCCATGGGATAGAGGAAAGGGAAGAAGACTGCAGCAGGCAGCCCATTCCCGGGAACAGAAGCCCTCCACCGCTTCTGCCAAGTCCTCAGCATGACGCTGGGGCCGTACAAGCGGACTCTGGTGCGGTGGGGGGTCGTCTCAAGAGTTTCAGCACGCAGTGGGCTCACTCGCAAGTGGACCCCTGGATCCTACAAGTAGTATCCCAGGGGTACAGATTGGAGATTCGAGACGTCTCCCCCTCGCAGGTTCCTGAAGTCTGCTTTACCAACGTCTCCCTCCGACAAGGAGGCAGTAGTGGAAACAATTCACAAGCTGTATTCCCAGCAGGTGATAATCAAAGTACCCCTCCTACAACAAGGAAAGGGGTATTATTCCACACTATATTGTGGTACTGAAGCCAGACGGCTCGGTGAGACCTATTCTAAATCTGAAATATTTGAACACTTACATACAAAGGTTCAAATCAAGATGGAGTCACTCAGAGCAGTGATAGCGAACCAGGAAGAAGGGGACTATATGGTGTCCCGGGACATCAGGGATGCTTACCTCCATGTCCCAATTTGCCCTTCTCACCAAGGGTACCTCAGGTTCGTGGTACAGAACTGTCACTATCAGTTTCAGACGCTGCCGGTTGGATTGTCCACGGCACCCCGGGTCCTTACCAAGGTAATGGCCGAAATGATGATTCTTCTTCAAAGAAAATGGACTATCTCCTGATAAGGACAAGGTCCAGAGAACAGTTGGAGGTCGGAGTAGCACTATCTCAAGTAGTTCTACGACAGCACGGGTGGATTCTAAATATTCCAAAACCGCAGCTGTTTCCGACGACACGTCTGCTGTTCCTAGGGATGATTCTGGACACAGTCCAGAAAAAGGTGTTTCTCCCGGAGAAGAAAGCCAGGGAGTTATCCGAGCTAGTCAGGAACCTCCTAAAACCAGGAAAAGTGTCAGTGCATCATTGCACAAGGGTCCTGGGAAAAATGGTGGCTTCTTACGAAGCGATTCCATTCGGCAGATTTCACGCAAGAACTTTTCAGTGGGATCTGCTGGAAAAATGGTCCGGATCGCATCTTCAGATGCATCAGCGGATAACCCTGTCTCCAAGGACAAGGGTGTTTCTTCTGCGGTGGCTGCAGAGTGCTCATCTACTAAAGGGCCGCAGATTCGGCATTCAGGACTGGGTCCTGGTGACCACGGATGCCAGCCTGAGAGGCTGGGGAGCAGTCACACAGGGAAAAAATTTCCAGGGAGTGTGATCAAGTCTGGAGACTTCTCTCCACATAAATATACTGGAGCTAAGGGCAATTTACAATGTTCTAAGCTTAACAAGACCTCTGCTTCAAGGTCAGCCGGTATTGATCCAGGGGGACAACATCACGGCAGTCGCCCACGTAAACAGACAGGGCGGCACAAGAAGCAGGAGGGCAATGGCAGAAACTGCAAGGATTCTTCGCTGGGCGAAAAATCATGTGATAGCACTGTCAGCAGTGTTCATTCCGGGAGTGGACAACTGGGAAGCAGACTTCCTCAGCAGGCACGACCTCCACCCGGGAGAGTGGGGACTTCATCGGGAAGTATTCCACATGATTGTGAACCGTTGGGAAAGACCAAAGGTGGACATGATGGCGTCCCGCCTGAACAAAAAACTGGACAGGTATTGCGCCAGGTCAAGAGACCCTCAAGCAATAGCTGTGGACGTTCTGGTAACACAGTGGGTGTACCAGTCGGTGTATGTGTTCCCTCCTCTGCTTCTCATACCCAAGGTACTGAGAATTATAAGACGTAGAGGAGTAAGAACTATACTCGTGGCTCCGGATTGGCCAAGAAGGACGTGGCACCCGGAACTTCAAGAAATGCTCACAGAGGACTCATGGCCTCTGTCGCTAAGAAGGGACTTGCTTCAGCAAGTACCAGGTCTGTTCCAAGACTTACCGCGGCTGCGTTTGACGGCATGGCGGTGGAACGCCGGATCCTAAGGGAAAAAGGCATTCCGGAAGAGGTCATTCCTACCCTGGTCAAAGCCAGGAAGGAGGTGACCGCATAACATTATCACCACATGTGACGAAAATATGTTGCGTGGTGTGAGGCCAGGAAGGCCCCACGAAGAAATTTCAACTCGGTCGATTCCTGCATTTCCTGCAAACAGGAGTGTCTATGGGCCTCAAATTGGGGTCCATTAAGGTTCAAATTTCGTCCCTGTCAATTTTCTTCCAGAAAGAATTGGCTTCAGTTCCTGAAGTCCAGAAGTTTGTCAAGGGAGTATTGCATATACAACCCCCTTTTTGTGCCTCCAGTGGCACTGTGGGATCTCAACGTAGTTCTGGGATTCCTCAAATCACATTTTAAACCGCTCAAATCTGTGGATTTGAAATATCTCACATGAAAAGGGACCATGCTGTTGGCCCTGGCCTCGGCCAGGCGAGTGTCAGAATTGGCGGCTTTGTCTCACAAAAGCCATATCTGATTGTCCATTCGGACAGGGCAGAGCTGCGGACTCGTCCCCAGTTTTCTTCCTAGGGTGGTGTCAGCGTTTCACCTGAACCAGCTTATTGTGGTACCTGCGGCTACTAGGGACTTGGAGGACTCCAAGTTGCTAGATGTTGTCAGGGCCCTGAAAATATAGGTTTCCAGGACGGCTGGAGTCAAGAAAACTGACTTGCTGTTATCCTGTATGCACCCAACAAACTGGGTGCTCTTGCTTCTAAGCAGACGATTGCTCGTTGGATTTGTAGCACATTTCAACTTGCACATTCTGTGGCAGGCCTGCCACAGCCTAAATCTGTCAAGGCCCATTCCACAAGGAAGGTGGGCTCATCCTGGGCGGCTGCCCGAGGGGTCTCGGCATTACAACTCTGCCGAGCAGCTACGTGGTCGGGGGAGAACACGTTTGTAAAATTCTACAAATTTGATACCCTGGCTAAAGAGGACCTGGAGTTCTCTCATTCGGTGCTGCAGAGTCATCCGCACTCTCCCGCCCGTTTGGGAGCTTTGGTATAATCCCCATGGTCCTGACGGAGTCCCCAACATCCACTAGGACGTCAGAGAAAATAAGATTTTACTTACCGATAAATCTATTTCTCGTAGTCCGTAGTGGATGCTGGGCGCCCATCCCAAGTGCGGATTGTCTGCAATACTTGTACATAGTTATTGTTACAAAAAAATCGGGTTGTTATTGTTGTGAGCCGTCTGTTCAGAGGCTCCTACGTTTGTCATACTGTTAACTGGGTTCAGATCACAAGTTGTACGGTGTGATTGGTGTGGCTGGTATGAGTCTTACCCGGGATTCAAAATCCTTCCTTATTGTGTACGCTCGTCCGGGCACAGTATCCTAACTGAGGCTTGGAGGAGGGTCATAGGGGGAGGAGCCAGTGCACACCACCTGATCCTAAAGCTTTATTTTTGTGCCCTGTCTCCTGCGGAGCCGCTAATCCCCATGGTCCTGACGGAGTCCCCAGCATCCACTACGGACTACGAGAAATAGATTTATCGGTAAGTAAAATCTTATTTTTTCCTGCATCTGACGAATTAAATGAGGTGTGTGAGGAAGCGTGGACTTCCCCAGATAAGAAATTGATCATTTCTAAACGGTTAATGGCTGCGTACCCTTTCCCGCCAGAGGATAGGTCACGCTGGGAAACACCCCCTAGGGTAGATAAAGCGCTGACACGCTTATCAAAGAAGGTGGCACTACCGTCTCCGGATACGGCCGCCCTAAAAGAACCTGCTGATAGAAAGCTGGAAAGTACCCTAAAAGCTATATACACACACACTGGCATTATATTGAGACCCGCTATTGCATCAGCTTGGATGTGCAGTGCTGCTGCTGCGTGGTCAGACTCCCTGTCGGAAAACATTGATACCATGGATAGGGACAATATTTTGCTGACGATTGACCATATAAAAGACGCGGTCTTATACATGCGTGATGCACAGAGGGATATTTGCCGGCTGGCATCAAAAATAAGCGCTATGTCCATTGCAGCCAGACGGGGGTTATGGACTAGGCAATGGTCAGGTCATGGAAGTTTTACGCTATAAAGGGGCGGAACTTTTTGGGGAAGGTCTTTCAGACCTCGTTTCCATAGCTACTGCTGGGAAATCGACTTTTTTGCCACAGGCTACCCCACAGCAAAAGAAAGCACCGTATTATCAAGTACAGTCCTTTCGGCCCCAGAAAAATAAGCGGGCTAGAGGCTCATCCTTTCTGCCGAGGGGCAGAGGAAGGGGGAAAAAGCTGCAGCACACAGCTAGTTCCCAGGAGCAGAAGTCCTCCCCTGCGTCCGGTAAGTCCACAGCATGACGCTGGGGCTGCTCAGGCGGAATCGGGAACGGTGGGGGCACGTCTCAGGTTTTTCAGCACACAGTGGGCTCTCTCACAAGTGGATCCCTGGGTCCTTCAAGTAGTATCTCAGGGGTACAGGCTGGAATTCGAGACGTCTCCCCCCCGCCGTTTCCTAAAATCTGCCTTGCCGGCAATTCCCTCTGCCAGGGAGGCAGTGTTGGTGGCTATTCAAAAACTGTATTCACAGAAAGTGATCGTCAAGGTACCCCTCCTTCAGCAAGGAAAGGGTTACTACTCCACAATGTTTGTGGTACCGAAACCGGATGGTTCGGTGAGACCCATCTTAAATTTAAAAACCTTGAACACTTATATCAATAGGTTCAAGTTCAAGATGGAATCGCTCAGGGCGGTTATTGCGAGCCTGGAGGAGGGGGATTACATGGTATCCCTGGACATCAAGGATGCATACCTGCATGTCCCCATTTACCCTCCGCACCAGGAGTACCTCAGATTTGTGGTACAGGACTGTCACTATCCGTTCCAGACGCTGCCGTTCGGGTTATCCACGGCACCGAGGGTCTTTACCAAGGTAATGGCCGAAATGATGATACTCCTTCGCAAGAAGGGAGTTTTAATTATCCCGTACTTGGACGATCTCCTGATAAAGGCGAGGTCCAAAGAACAGTTGATAGTGGGGGTGGCACTTTCTCAGGAAGTGCTACAACAGCACGGCTGGATTCTAAACATTCCAAAGTCACAGCTGGTCCCGACGACACGTCTTCTGTTCCTCGGAATGATTCTGGACACAGACCAGAAAAGAGTGTTTCTTCCACTGGAAAAAGCCGAGGAATTGTCATCTCTGGTCAGAGACATTCTAAAACCAGGAAAAGTGTCGGTACATCAATGCACACGAGTCCTGGGAAAAATGGTAGCTTCGTACGAAGCAATTCCATTCGGAAGGTTCCACGCAAGGACGTTCCAGTGGGACCTGTTGGACAAATGGTCCGGGTCCCATCTCCAGATGCACCAGCGGATAACCCTATCGGCCAGAACCAGGGTGTCGCTGCTGTGGTGGCTGCAGAGGGCTCATCTACTAGAGGGCCGCAGATTCGGAATACAGGACTGGGTCCTGGTGACCACGGATGCCAGCCTTCGGGGCTGGGGAGCAGTCACAAAGGGAAGAAATTTCCAAGGACTGTGGTCAAATCAGGAGATTTCTCTTCACATAAATATCCTGGAGCTAAGGGCCATTTACAATGCCCTAAGCCAGGCAAGACCCCTGCTTCAAAACCAGCCGGTACTGATCCAGTCAGACAACATCACGGCGGTCGCCCATGTAAACAGACAGGGCGGCACGAGAAGCAGGATGGCGATGGCAGAAGCCACAAGGATTCTCAGATGGGCAGAGAATCATGTGTTAGCACTGACAGCAGTGTTCATTCCGGGAGTGGACAACTGGAAAGCAGACTTCCTCAGCAGGCACGACCTCCACCCGGGAGAATGGGGACTTCATCCAGAAGTCTTCCAAATGCTGGTCAACCGGTGGGAAAAACCACAGGTAGACATGATGGCGTCCCGCCTCAACAAGAAGTTGAAAAGATATTGCGCCTGGTCAAGAGACCCTCAGGCGATAGCGGTGGACGCTCTAGTGACACCATGGGTGTACCAGTCGGTTTATGTGTTTCCTCCTCTACCTCTCATACCCAAGGTACTGAGAATAATAAGAAGGCGAGGAGTGAAAACCATACTCGTGGTTCCGGATTGGCCAAGAAGAGCTTGGTACCCGGAACTTCAAGAGATGCTTACAGAGGACCCTTGGCCTCTGCCGCTCAGACAAGACTTGCTGCAGCAGGGACCCTGTCTGTTCCAAGACTTACCGCGGCTGCGTTTGACGGCATGGCGGTTGAACACCGGATCCTGAAGGAAAAAGGTATTCCGGAGGAAGTCATCCCTACCCTGATCAAAGCCAGGAAGGATGTCACCGCAAGACATTATCACCGCATTTGGCGAAAATATGTTGCTTGGTGTGAGGCCATGAAGGCCCCGACGGAGGAATTTCAACTGGGTCGATTCCTGCACTTCCTGCAAGCAGGGGTGACGTTGGGCCTCAAATTGGGGTCCATGAAGGTCCAGATTTCGGCTCTGTCGATTTTCTTCCAAAAAGAACTGGCTTCACTGCCCGAAGTTCAGACTTTTGTCAAAGGAGTACTGCATATTCAGCCTCCTTTTGTGCCCCCAGTGGCACCTTGGGATCTCAATGTGGTTTTGGCATTCCTGAAATCACATTGGTTCGAACCACTTAAGACTGTGGATTTAAAATATCTCACGTGGAAAGTGGTCATGCTGTTGGCCTTGGCGTCGGCCAGGCGGGTTTCAGAATTGGCGGCTTTGTCTTGTAAAAGCCCTTATCTGATTTTCCATATGGATAGGGCAGAATTGAGGACTCGTCCTCCGTTTCTCCCAAAGGTGGTCTCAGCTTTTCACTTGAACCAACCTATTGTGGTGCCTGCGGCTACTAGGGACTTGGAGGATTCCAAGTTGCTGGACGTAGTCAGGGCCATAAAAATTTATATTTCCAGGACGGCTGGAGTCAGAAAGACTGACTCGCTGTTTATCCTGTATACACCCACCAAGCTGGGTGCTCCTGCTTCTAAGCAGTCTATTGCGCGCTGGATTTGTAGCACTATTCAGCTGGCGCATTCTGCGGTAGGCTTACCGCAGCCTAAATCTGTAAAAGCCCATTCCATACGGAAGGTGGGCTCATCCTGTGCGGCTGCCCGAGGGGTCTCGGCTTTACAACTTTGCCGAGCAGCTACTTGGTCGGGGGCAAACACGTTTGCAAAATTCTACAAATTTGATACCCTGGCTGAGGAGGACCTGGAATTCTCTCATTCGGTGCTGCAGAGTCATCCGCACTCTCCCGCCCGTTTGGGAGCTTTGGTATAATCCCCATGGTCCTTACGGAGTCCCCAGCATCCACTAGGACGTTAGAGAAAATAAGATTTTACTCACCGGTAAATCTATTTCTCGTAGTCCGTAGTGGATGCTGGGCGCCCATCCCAAGTGCGGATTGTCTGCAATACCTGTACATAGTTATTGTTACAAAAATCGGGTTTTGTTGTGAGCCATCTCTTCAGAGGCTCCATTTGTTATCATACTGTTAACCGGGGTTCCTATCACGTGTTATATGGTGTGATTGGTGTGGCTGGTATGAGTCTTACCCGGGATTCAATATCCTTCCTTATTATGTCAGCTCTTCCGGGCACAGTTCCTAACTGAGGCTTGGAGGAGTGTCATAGGGGGAGGAGCCAGTGCACACCAGATAGTCCTAAATCTTTCTTAGATGTGCCCAGTCTCCTGCGGAGCCGTCTATTCCCCATGGTCCTTACGGAGTCCCCAGCATCCACTACGGACTACGAGAAATAGATTTACCAGTGAGTAAAATCTTATTTTTTTTTCATTAACATTTAATTAAGTGAATTACCTAGAATGGTACGAAGGTAAGCTGTTACAAAAACAAAAAAGCAGAAACTGAAATGTATTTTTCAGAGTTATGAGAAAAAAATCCCTTTCAGTGAACCGTTAATGGGCCCTATTCAGCACTGAACGCAGGCCGGGGAGATGCAATCGTATGTCAGTGATGCGAATGCCTATGCCTGATTGACAGGCAGAGGTATTCGTGGGGCGGTGACGTTGTGTTGCGGGGGCAGTGCTGCAAAACAGTTGCAGGGCCGTTTTCAGTGTGGCCACATGACGTCACACGTGGCTGCTGCGACAGAAAACATGGCTGCCCTGTGCCTACCTTTGTAGCTAGCCTGCACAGGCAGGGGACATCCCTAAGTCAGCTATACGTTCGCAGTTAAATTGAGATCGCATTGCTGGTTGGTACTTGCATGCTGGGCGGCTTTGCCCTATACTCTGCGGCTCCCAGCATGCAATCGTAATCAGCTGTAGTTTTGCAAATTTAGCAAAACTGCAAATGAAGATGACTTAGGTCCAATGTGTTAAGAACTTATAACTGTTCTGCAGCAATACCTTAATAATGAAGCACCACCATTGGACTTGACTGAAGACTGGAAGATGGTCTTATGGACTGATGAATCTGATTTTAAATCTTCTGTTCATTATGCATGGCTTTAGTACTCCATTGAGTACGTTAAAGGATGGATCTATGTGATGTGTGTGTGTATATATATATATATATATATATATATATATATATATATATATGTTTTGCTATTAAAAGCATTGCCTTTTTGAAGTTCAAGCTTAAGCATGCAGAGAAGTGGCAGCATTTCCAAGCTGCTGCTTAGTAAATAAGCTTCTTTGACATCTATTGCCAAATATGGAGGAGGAAGTGTGATAACCTCTGTCTTTTTTGCTGCATTGTCAGTTGGCGACTTGTATAAAGTGACAGGCACCTTGAACCAGAAAGGCTACAACAGCATTTTGCAGCTCCATGCAATATTTTCTGGTCTATGCCTAGTTGGTCTACAGTTCATCGTACAGCAGGAAAACAAAACATTCTTCCAGGAATAGATGGTCTTCAAATTCCTTGAATGGCCAGCACAGCAAACACTGGTCAGTTGTTACAATGTGTGCTAGACAACATTGTCCATGATCTTCAGTCACAGCAGTGTCACACACTTGATGTCTTCCCTGATGTTATGTAGGCGCGGTACTCCACTGAAATTGTTGCTTGTGAAAATCTAAATTTCATGTTGGTTTCAGAAATGGAGTGACCTATCGCTCTGGCACCTACTGTCAAGTCTTTTCAAAGTGTCTTACATAATAATATGCTGCCATCCTTCCATTTGAATATATGTGTGTGTATATATGTACTGCATGCGTTATTATATGCATGTTTTTTTAAACAATAATGTGTGCGTAAATATATATATATATATATATATATATATATATATATTATAGTCCTCTATGCTGTCCGGTACTCACCTCCCGCAGATGGTTACTAGCTCCGGTACCCTCCTTAGAGGTGTTTGCTACCTCCAATGCACGTGGAGACAAAAGGCGGCACTCGGAGACTTGGAGATTCAGGTGAAGCAAACCATTAAGTGTTTAATCACTTCAACGTTTCGGGGGACGCACCCCCTTCAGGAAAAACAAAAAAACACAAGTGCAAATAGTGTGCAAATAACATTTAAATATCTTACCAATCCATGGAGCGCCAACCCCCGTCGTGGCGACGCCGGCCGGAGCCATGGACCCCGCGCTTCCGGTCACGTCGCGTTGTCCGGCCCTGAAGTGACGTCGTCACATGTCCGGACGTCATCCCGCGGCGGCTGTTGGCGCAAGGACACACATTGAAACGATGGAAACAGACTAAACATCTTAACACGTAGTAAACCAAATCAAAACACACACAAATATTTTTCTAAAAATCTCACCATGTTCTATCAGTGTTATAGGAGATAATCATATCATTAAAAACATGTGACAAGTGTAACCTGATCCATAAGACACACTCGGGCATTATCCCGTGTGTGATGTGAGTCTTGGTGGACGAGCCATCAGGGTCACTTAAGTGCATAATAGTGGTACCATAGTATTAATAAAACATGAAAAAGATTGTTTATAAAAAATATATAAACTAATGTGCAAAATATTTACAAAGAACTGCTTGCTATGTTATCTGTCAAAATCACTTTCAGCTAGTGAGCATAAGAATATTATCTGTAACAGGATGCTAACCTGTGATGTCTTACTATGTGAAAATTGGCATTACATAAATAATTACCAGGGTTAATTAATCATTCTGAGGGAATTTGTTCGCATGGGTGGTTGGTCATCTCATCCTATTATAAAAAACTACTTAAGCCCAAATTCTCGTTAAGACCATTGGGATAGATGGTGTCTAATTTGTGAATCCACCGTGTTTCGAGTTGTAACAATTTCTTAGGTCTATTGCCTCCTCGCATCCAAGCTTGGACATGATCCACAATTTTGTAATGCAGTGAGGTGAGACTGTGTCTATTTTGTGCGAAATGCTTCGCAAACAGTTGCTCACTATTGCCTAAATGGAGAGCTGCCCGGATGGCCGACCTGTGTTGGGCCATCCTCTCTTTGAATTGGCACTGAGTCTTACCGATGTAGTACAGACTGCAGGGACATATTAATACATACACTACAAAGGTACAGCTACAGATAAGAGGCCATCTGATAGGAACCTTTTTACCGGTATGGGGGTGTGATATATAGTCACCAGTCTGCATGTAGCTGCAGGTGGTGCACCCCAGACATTTGTAACATCCCGGTTTGCGGGTAAGAAAATGTGTTGCTGTTGGTGAATTTTTGAAACCCATTACATCACTCTTAACCAATAAATCCCTTAGATTAGCACTTCTAGTAAAGCAAGGCATAATTTTACTATGTCGTAAAGAGGGTAAATTCGGGTCAGAGGTGACCATAGGCCACATTTGTCGGATCTGTTTGCACGTTAGTTCCGCTGAGCAATAACAGACATCCACGCATATATATGTATATGTATCTATGTATGGAGCTGGCTACTGATTCAAAAAAATTTATTACTATCGTCCGGTTGGTGAACTAAGTTTTTTGTTTTTTCATTGAGTCACTTTCCCCATACTTGTTACTAAATTTTGTAGCATTCTACTCAGAGCTACAGACAGCTTTAAGAATGTAAGCTCTCACGAGTAGGGCCCTCTTCCCTCATGTGCTTATCCTTTTCTTACGTTCATAATCCTCAACTGCCCAAATCCCATAGTTTTCGGCCACCTTGATACTTATCTCAGTGTCGTTTACTGGTGTAGTTATGCTTAGTTACCCTGCACTTGTCCTATATTGTCTTCAACTGTAAGTCACTGTTTTCCTGTTTTGATTATGTGCATATGTACTCTGTAATTGGGTGTGGCGGAACCCTTGTGGCGCCATATAAATAAAGGATAATAATAAGTAAACCTTAACTGTGACCAATGGCACGTTAGAAATACTTATTAGTATGTTGCAGACGTCCACAGCTCCGTTATACCATGATTTTAGAACAATACAGGTCAGTCCTGTGCATTCTCATTGATAAAAGTATCCAATCTGCAGTATCACTGAAAGGGCATCATGAAAGTCCTTGTATAACTGTACTATACATTTTTCTTACGCTAAGTAGACTGTGGGGTCTCTGTGACTGTGAAGAATTTCGTAAACTAAGTGGACCTCCTCACCCGCTAGATCACCATCCTGAGCCACAAGGCTTTGGAGAGCAGTTAGACCACAAACAATTTGCTTTGTCTAATACAGCTTGTATGGTTTCATAATTCTAGAAGTATGGAGGTGTATATTCCCCTGTTGGTTATTGTAGTACACCAGTGTGTATGATGAATGGATCTCTTTGTATCCTTGTGTGTTAATATTTACTGTATGTAGCATTTTAAAATAAAGTGGATTTTTGGCAAAGATAAATAGTGACTACAAATCTAAAATGGGAATTGTGCTAATTGTGAGTTTTTTAAGTTGATTGATGAATGTGATTTTGGCCCTCCATAATATGGATGCAAAAATACATAGCTCCCCAAAATGTGAAAATATGGCAGCTACCTGTATCTTTAAGTTAATGAAGACTTTGAAGTTATTAAAACATGTGGCATTTTATTCTCTCCTTTCTTTTCAGCAAGCAACCATACTTATGGCAGTAGCAGAAACTCAAGACGTATTGGAAACAACATAAGTGCCTCCAGTAGCAACAGTTTGTTGGACCTTGATCCTCTAATTCTTATTCATTTATTGGATCTTAAAGACAGAAACAGCGTGGAAAATCTGTGGAGCCTGCAACCCAGGCCTCCTGCATCAATCTTTCAAGCTTCAGGTACTTTTCTACAGAAATTTCCTTTTGTGTTGATGTGATTGTATTGTCTACATTTTATGAATAGGTGAAGGAGTTCATATAGTATAATGGTATATGACCTCTGAAGCCATATATTGCAGAGCAGATACAGGGAGTACAAAAACACAGACGCAGAAATATATCTACAGTATGTCTGTCCCAGATCTCCCTTTATCTGTCCTGCTTTATACTATTCACTGTGACTATAGGAAAGGACAATCCTTGCGTCTACAGTGAGATTCTCTTTAGTATGGTTACGACGGCAGCTTATCACCATGAATTATCTTAACCTTGAATTTCTTCCAGCTGTGGAACTTTGTCTTTTGACAAACGTGAAATGACAGCTAAGAATTATGCATGATAATGTGCGTCTGCTGGGAGAGACGAGATGGAAATGTTCATCTACTGGAAGGGGCAGGATGGGAATGTGCATCTACTGGGAGGGACGAAATGGAAATGTTCATTTACTGGGAGGGGCGGGATGGGAATGTGCATCTACTGTGAGGGACGAGATGGAAATGTGCATCTACTGGAAGGGGTGAGATGGGAATGTGCATCTACTGGGAGGGACGAAATGGAAATGTGCATCTACTGGGAGGGGCGGGATGGGAATGTGCATCTACTGGGAGGGGCGGGATGGGAATGTGCATCTACTGGGAGGGGTGGAGATGGGAATGTGCATCTACTGGGAGTGGCGGGATGGGAATGTGCATCTACTGGTAGGGACGGGATGGGAATGTGCATCTACTGGGAGGGGCGGGATGGGGATGTGCATCTACTGGGAGTGGCGGGATGGGAATGTGCATCTACTGGGAGTGGCGGGATGGGAATGTGCATCTACTGGGAGGGGCGGGATGGGGATGTGCATCTACTGGGAGGGCCGGGATGGGAATGTGCATCTACTGGGAGGGCCGGGATGGGAATGTGCATCTACTGGGAGGGCCGGGATGGGAATGTGCATATACTGGGAGGGCCGGGATGGGAATATGCATCTACTGGGAGGGCCGGTATGGGAATGTGAATCTACTTGGATGGCCGGGATGGGAATGTGAATCTACTGGGAGGGGCGGGATGGGAATGTGCATATACTGGGAGGGGTGAGAGGGCAATATGCATCTGCTGAGAGGGGAATGTGGATCTACTAGAAGGGGCGAAAGGGAAATGTGCATCTACTTTGGTGGGGGGGGGGAGGAGAGAAATATGGATCTAATTGGAAAGGGAAAGAGGGAAATGTGCATCTTCTGGGAGGGGTGAGAGGTCATTTTGCATCCTCTTGTACTAGTAACATCGTTAATGAGGTTGAAAAGAGGCAAAATGCCCATCGGGTTCAACATGTATTCTGTATTAAGCTGTGCACATTTATAATGCACCAGCTGAAGTTATGTTTACGTACCAATTGACAACTATTTCGTACCACTCTCAGATACTTAATGTCAATATATTAAATGCTATAGCCTTGGATACTTTTTTCAGCTAGAAAGCTGTCCAATCTGTTTTTAAATGCATTTACAGAGTCCGCCATACTTACCTTCTCCTACAGGGAGTTCCAAATCCTTATTGCCCTTACAGTGAAGAACCCTTTCCTACGTTTTGTACTGAATTTTCTCTCCTCTAGCCTCAGTGAGTGTCCACGTGTCCTATACAGAGTTCTATTAATAAATTACTACCCTGCTAGCTCCTCTTTCGAGTTCCACGATATCTTTTGTTATAATATGGTGCCCAGAATTGAACACAATATTCCAGATGCGGACGTACCAATGATTTGTATAGCGGCAGGATTACATCCTTGTCCCTTGTCACGGTACCCCGTTTTATGCACGCAAGGACTTGATTTGCCTTCTTTGCTGCATTTTTACATTGTGTACTGTTACCAGACTCCGTTTTGAAAATGTGCCCGGAGGAGCCGGTCACAGCTAGGGGAGCTCTACAGAGTTTCTCTAGTAAAAATTTTCTTAGAGTTTATTATTTTACAGGGAGGCTGCTGGCAACAGCCTCCCTGCTACATGGGACTAAGGAGGGCAGAAGGGTCCGCGCCCCTATCTCCGCTGACAGGTCATTGAGCTCCTGCGGGTCCTGATCGGGGTTCAGTGGTACGTAGTGCGAAGCTGAGAGAGGCATCCTGAGCCAGCGCCTATACCCTACACCGGTCGCAACCAGCAGAAATCCTCAGGCCAGTATAATATAATGAAGAGCGGGAAGCTCGCCATGTTCTGGGTCGGAGCTTCTCCTCAGAGCGGACCCAGCAGCGTTCAGCGCCATTTTCCTGCCTGCAGTTCCTATACAACAGATGCTGACAGGGGGAGCTGTCCCTCCAAGCAATTCCAGCTATCCTGTGTGGAACCAGGGGGTTGTAGAGGGAGGGGATGGGAGGAGGGGGGCGTGGGGGAACGCTGTGTAAAGTCTGTGTAGTCTAATAAGGTACACAGACAGTACTGGTAGTTTTATTACTTCTACCTCAAAAAGCGCTGTGTATGGTTTGGCTCCAATCTCTGTGTCTCTCTGTGGCATACTTGGGGGGGAAAACTGTGTCTGGCATTTCCCTGTGTGTGTGTTTAATATCTCACATAGCCATGTCTAAGGACTCTGTATCATATGATGCAGAAGAGGTTTCCTCTCAGGAAGGATCCATTCCATGTACACAGGATTGTAATACTTTGTCTCAGATCCCTATTGTCGAGCCTGAGTGGATAACTTCTATCAAAGGAATGATCTCTCATATCTCTACTAGGGTATACTGAGACTGAAACTCAGGTGTTGAAGAAGTCTATGGCAGTTTGGTCAGGCTCTGTCCCTATTCCTGCAATATCCCCTAGCATGTTCCCACAGAAACGTGCACTTGCCCAAATTATGCGGGATGACACGGATACCGAGTCTAATACTGCAGACGGTGATGAGGATGTGCTGAGAGGGGTGGCATCCCTTGCTAAAGGGGTGCAGCTCATGGTTGAGGCCATTAGAGATGTGTTAAACATAAATGACACACCTGCAAATATAAGGGAAATGGGGGGACAGGGATGTCCTCTGCACCAGACAGTTATTAGTATTCCTAATTTCAGTAAAGAATTCCCCAAATTATATGATTACAGAGAGTTTTTTCACCATTCATCATAGGGGGTGCTGCCATAGACAATAAGATTGAAGAACAACATGGGACAGAAAAAGATTGTCTCTTTGTTGGCGCACTTAGAAGAAAAGAGAGAAATTTTTGTCTATTATCAATATTGATATTAAAATATAACTTTTATTAGTACTTAACTAAAATATATAGCAATTGAGAAACATAAGTGAAAAATAACCTATTATGTGAAATATGTGAATAAATTCGGTGATACAAAATATTAAAATAATAAAAACTGTTTCACTGTGCCTGAATTTTTTCTTAATTCACTGTGTTGTGTATATACATGTATATACCTTTGCGGGACTATTATTTGTATATAATGCTTATACTAGATATAGGGTAGGACAACATATATTCCACACATAAATGGCAGGTATGGGTATTTAATGTATATGTCTATGAAAGGATACAGGTATCACCTGATGAGACTGTGAGTGTCAGAAATCCACCTAAGATGATCGCACCGACTCTGCTGACAAATGACCCTTTTAGAAGACCGATTGATTTTTCATGAGCAATAAAACCGTAGCTACCTTTATAGGTCTATGCCTGACCCAGTTTGCTAATAATGGTCTCTGAATAATTTGCTCCGACTCTTGTGTACCAATTGGGTCACGTCTATTATGCAGATTAGTCTTAATGACAGAATTCACATGTCAAATAGACATATGCATATGTCCACGGTGGTTTTTATTATAGACATCCACTATTATTATTATCCGTGTTTGGGATCCCCATCAGCAATTAGAGGGTTATTATGTCCAATTTGTGGTTAAAAGCCGCAACGGCTTTATTTGTCATCACTCCCTATGATGAATCTGCTATATCACATCAAATGATTATCCGTATCACATGCTGGAGAGGGATAAACCCCCAATATCAGCCTTTTATGATGATTTTAACTTCATAAACAAATAACAATTCAAGACAAAACCTATCTACTCGTTTAATGTGTGTGTTACACGATTTCTATTTCCACAAAATTTTTCATCAATTTTCAGGACTCTAATATACCGATCCACTCATTATACACAGAAATGTGGTGAGCTTCTGCTTACTACCCTTGGGTTGCTTCCCGATATTACAAAAGAAGAAGATAGGAGGACACGTATCAGTAGTTAACGTGCTGTCATCTAGGAATTGTTGTACCGCATGTTTAGTATATACGGCAAGTTTTAAATGCACTTTTGTCCATGCCCTATGTAGCTATGTCAAAGATACAACAATATCCAGGTACAGTATAAGGTAAATCCTTATCTTACATGTCACTCAGGATTTACAATGGAGATGTGCAACAGCCATTAGAATGTATCACTCAACATGGGACATTTTACTAAAATGTCTATAGCAGATTTAAATGCCTAAAATGTGTCACTTCCAGGAGTCAGTATACCCACTATCCAATATTATCAGCAGCTGTTTAAATGAAATATTGTTTGTGCCATGTACGACTATACCAGAATTGCAATATTCTACAAATGCTGTGTTTGAGTAGATTCCTGTCTAACACGTCTTTTAAGGATTACAGTAGAGATACATAGCAGCTATTGAGTATATAACGACTTATATTTATTTAGTATAGTGTGCTTTGTACTGCTTTAATAGTATCAGTAAACGTAACAAGTTCGTAACTGCTTCATTGTTATGACAAAATACACATCCTATAGGTGCTCATTCACTGTTATCTTATAGACTTCTATCTTCCAGAATTTGGATAATCCTCAGACTTGGCTATATAGAACGGCTGTACTATGGCACTACTGATCTGATATCCTTAAAAATCCCCTTCTATTTCTCATATACACTCATGCAGTGCAAGTGAGCTTATCGGCACCACTCTAAGACACCACGATTGCCACTGTTTTAATAATATCAGTAAGCATAATATTGCACAGTGAGCAGTACGAGCAGGCTTGTCAGCACCGCTCTGAAACACCGACGTGCACGTTTCGCAATTGCTTTAACGAGGCGCCTCGTTAAAGCAATTGCGAAATGTGCACGTCGGCGTTTCAGAGTGGTGCTGACAAGCCCGCTCGTACTGCTCACTGTGCAATATTATGCTCGAATAATTAATTGAAATAGAAATGTGTATATACAATAGAAGGACTAGTAGAATCAGATGAATGTTATGTAGGGAGGACTGTTGAAAATATCAGTTTAGTGGTGACACAGTACAGCCGTCAGATATAGTTAAACGTGAGGACCAATTAAATCCTAGATGCTTAGAATTAGTGAAGGAGCATCTATAGGATGTGTATTTTGTTCTATAAATGAAGCTGATACATATCTGTTACGCTTACTGATATTATTAAAACAGTGGCAATCGTGGCGTCTTAGAGTGGTGCCGATTAGCTCACTTGCACTGTATGAGTGTATATGAGAAATAGAAGGGGATTTTTAAGGATATCAGATCAGTAGTGCCATAGTACAGCCGTCCTATATAGCCAAGTCTGAGGACTATCCAAATTCTGGACGATAGAAGTCTATAAGATAACAGTGAATGAGCACCTATAGGATGTGTATTTTGTCATAACAATGAAGCAGTTAAGAACTTGTTACGTTTACTGATACTATTAAAGCAGTACAAAGCACACTATACTAAATAAATATAAGTCGTTATATACTCAATAGCTGCTAGGTATCTCTACTGTAAGCCTTAAAAGACGTGTTAGACAGGAATCTACCCAAACAGCATTTGTAGAATATTGCAATTCTGGTATAGCCGTAAATGGCACAAACCATATTTCATTTAAACATCTGCTGATAATATTGGATACTGGGTATACTGACTCCTGGAAGTGACACATTTAAGGCATTTAAATCTGCTATAGACATTTTAGTAAAACGTCCCATGTTGAGTGATACATTCTAATGGCTGTTGCACATCTCCATTGTAAATCCTGAGTGACATGTAAGATAAGGATTTACCTTATACTGTACCTGGATATTGTTGTATCTTTGACATAGCTACATAGGGCATGGACAAAAGTGCATTTAAAACTTGCCGTATATACTAAACATGCGGTACAACAATTCCTAGATGACAGCACGTTAACTACTGATACGTGTCCTCCTATCTTCTTCTTTTGTAATATCGGGAAGCAACCCAAGGGTAGTAAGCAGAAGCTCACCACATTTCTGTGTATAATGAGTGGATCGGTATATTAGAGTCCTGAAAATTGATGAAAAATTTTGTGGAAATAGAAATCTTGTAACGCACACATTAAACGAGTAGATAGGTTTTGTCTTGAATTGTTATTTATGTTTATGAAGTTAAAATCATCATAAAAGGCTGATATTGGGGGTTTATCCCTCCAGCATGTGATACGGATAATCATTTGATGTGATATAGCAGATTCATCATAGGGAGTGGTGACAAATAAAGCCGTTGCGGCTTTTAACCACAAATTGGACATAATAACCCTCTAATTGCTGATGGGGATCCCAAACACGGATAATAATAATAGTGGATGTCTATAATAAAAACCACCGTGGACATATGCATATGTCTATTTGACATGTGAATTCTGTCAATAAGACTAATCTGCATAATAGACGTGACCCAATTGGTACACAAAAGTCGGAGCAAATTATTCAGAGACCATTATTAGCAAACTGTGTCAGGCCTAGACCTATAAGGTAGCTACGGTTTTATTGCTCATGAAAAATCAATCTGTCTTCGAAAGGGTCATTTGTCAGCAGAGTCGGTGCGATCATCTTAGGTGGATTTCGGACACTCACAGTCTCATCAGGTGATACCTGTATCCTTTCATAGACATATACCTTAAATACCCATACCTGCCATTTATGTGTGGAATATATGTTGTCCTACCCTATATCTAGTATAAGCATTATATACAATTAATAGTCCTGCAAAGGTATATACTGTACATGTATATACACAACACAGTGAATTAAGAAAAAATTCAGGCACAGTGAAACAGTTTATATTATTTTAATATTTTGTATCACCGAATTTATTCACATATTTCACATAATAGGTTATTTTTCACTTATGTTTCTCAATTGCTATATATTTTAGTTAAGTACTAATAAAAGTTATATTTTAATATCAATATTGATAATAGACAAAAATTTCTCTCTTTTCTTCTAAGTGCGCCAACAAAGAGACCATCTTTTTCTGTCCCATAAATGACACACCACCTGAGCAGGTTGAGGAGGCTTACTTTCCTGACAATAAGAAAGCCTCGCTAACCTTCCCTGCATCTAAAGAATTAAACGCTATTTTTGAGAAATCCTAGGAAAAAAGGTTGCTTTCCCTTGAGGAAGATGGGGGAAAAATGGGAAAACCCACCCTTTATTGATGCATCTGTCGCCAGACTGTCTAAAAAGGTGGTTTTACTTGTCCTGGGATCTACCGCGTTAAAAGAACCGGCTGATCGTAAGATTGACACTACGCTCAAATCCATATACACTGATTCAGGAGTGGCGTTAAGGCCCACTGTTGCCTGTGCATGGATTTCTAAAGCCGTAGTAAAGTGGTCAGGCACATTACTAGAGGATTTGGATACAATGGATAGAAGTGACATTGAATTGTTTTTACATAACATACAGGATTCTGCGGGGCTCATGGTGGAATCCATGAAGGACCTGGGTGCGCTGACTGCACGGATATCTTCCATGTCTGTCTCAGCAATGGATACGCCAATGGTCTGCAGACATGGAATCCAGGAGAAGTGTGGAGAACCTCCCCTACACAAGTCAGGCTCTATTTGGGGAAGTGTTGGATGCGTGGATTTCTACGGCAACCGCGGGTAAGTCACCTTTCCTTCCCTCAGCTACGCCTTCTACGAAGAAAATATATGTCTTCAGCTGTGCCGCAGACCTTTCGGACAGTTAAGGCAAACAATTCCAAGCCTCCTACCACTTTCTTTGGAGGTGGTCGTGCAAAATCCAAAAAGCCTGCTCCCGCAGGCTCCCAGGACCAGAGGCCTGCTTCTGGTTCCTCAAAATCCTCAGCATGATGGTGGACCACAAAGCCTGGAGGACGGGCTGGTGGGTGCGAGACTCAGACGTTTCAGACACGTCTGGGTGTCGTCCGGCCTGGATCCCTGGGTACAGGATATTGTGTCCCAGGGGTACAGACTGGAGTTTCAATTACTCCCGCCTCACCGATTCTTCAAATCAGGCTTTCCAGCTTTGCTGACAGACAGGGCTATCCTACAGGAAGCCATGCTAAAATTGGAGAAGTCACAGGTCATTGTCCCAGTTACACCTCATATGCAAAACAAGGGTTATTATTCAAACCTTTTCGTGGTACCGAAACCGGATGGTTCGGTCAGACCAATTTTGAACTTGAAATCATTAAATACTTACCTGAGGGTGTTCAAATTCAAAATGGAGTCTCTCAGAGCAGTGCTTTCAGGTCTGGAGGAGGGAGAGTTTCTGGTAACCCTGGATATCAAGGATGCGTACCTCCACATTCCGATTTGGCTGCCGCACCAGGCGTATCTCAGATTTGCACTGTTAGACAGTCACTATCAGTTTCAGGCACTGCCATTTGGCCTCTCCACAGCATTTGAGGGTGTTCACCAAGGTGATGGCTGAAATGATGGTTCTCCTCCGCAGACAGGGGGTGAACATAATCCCATATCTGGACGATCTGCTGATAAAGGCATCATCCAGGGAGATGTTGTTGCAGTCCATTGTTCTCACGACTCGTCTGCTCAGGGAACACTGTTGGATCCTGAACCTTCCAAAATCACATTTGGAGCCGACCAGGAGGTTGTCTTTTCTGGGAATGATCCTCGACACGGAAGTGCAGAGGGTGTTTCTGCCGGAGGAGAAAGCGTTGGTGATACAAACAATGGTCCGGGATGTCCTGAAGCCAGCCCGGGTTTCAGTTCATCAGCGCATTCGCCTTCTGGGGAGGATGGTGGCCTCTTATGAGGCTCTACAGTATGGAAGGTTTCATGCTCGGTCCTTCCAGTTGGATCTCCTGGACAAGTGGTCGGGAACTCATCTACACATGCACCAGAGAATACGTCTGTCGCCGAAAGCCAGGATTTCACTCCTCTGGTGGCTGCAACTACCTCACCTTCTGGAGGGCCGCAGGTTCGAGATTCAGGACTGGATCCTTCTAACCACGGATGAAAGCCGCCGGGGCTGGGGCGCAGTCATTCAGGGGGAAACCTTCCAAGGACGGTGGTCAAGCCTGGAATCCAGCCTTCCAATAAACATTCTGTAACGAAGAGCCGTCTACAACGGTCTTCATCCATTCAGCCCATCTTCTGTGAGATCGAGCCATTCAAGTGCATTCGGACAATGTAACGACGGTAGCTTACATAAACCGACAGGGCGGAACGAAGAGCAGAGCTGCAATGTCAGAGGTAACAAAAATCATCAACACGCGTTGGCGCTGTCGGCAATCTTAATTCTGGGAGTAGACAACTGGGAAGCGGACTTCCTCAGCAGACACTATATCCATCCAGGAGAGTGGGGACTCCATCCGGAGGTGTTCACGGAGGTAACAGATCTTTGGGGTGTACCTCAAATAGACATGATGGCCTCTCGTCTCAACAAGAAGCTTTGGTGGTATTGTTCCAGTTCGAAGAACCCGCAAGCTGTGGCGGTGGACGCCCTAGTTACTCCGTGGGTGTTGCAGTCGGTGTACGGGTTTCCTCCACTTCCACTCATTTTCGAGAGTTCTAAAACTCATAAGGAGAACAAGAGTTCAGGCAATCCTCATTGCTTCGGACTGGCCAAGAAGGGCTTGGTATGAGGATCTTCTGCATCTACTGCAGGGGCTGTTCGCTTATCAAGAGTTACCGCGGCTACATTTGACGGCATGGAGGTTGAACGCCAGATATTGGCTCGGAAGGACTTTCCAAACAAGGTTATTCCTTCCCGGATACAGGCTAGGAAAGGAGTAACGTCTAAACATTACCATCGTATTTGGAAAAAATATGTATCTTGGTGTGAGTCCAAGAAGTTTCCTGCGGTGGAGTTTCAACTGGGACGGTTTCTCCTCTTCCTGCAAGCAGGTATGAATATGGGCCTGAGGCTGGGATCCGTAAAGGTCCAGATTTTGGCCCTATCCATTTTCTTCCAGAAACTATTGGCTTCCCTCCCTGAGGGTCAGGCTTTTCTGAAAGGGGTTCTGCACATCCAGCCTCCCTTTGTGCCGCCTACGGACCCCTGGGATCTTAATGTGGTGTTACAGTTCCTCCAATTGGATTGTTTCGACCTCTACAGGAGGTTGAGGTCAAGTTTCTCATGTGGAAGGCTGTTACTTTGTTGGCCTTAGCTTCTGCTAGACGTGAGTCGGAGTTGGGGGATTTGTCTTGTAAGAGCCCTTACATGATATTCCATGACGATAGAGCTGAGCTCCGGACACGTCACCAGTTCCTTCCGAAGGTTGTGTCGGAATTTCATATCAACCAACCTATTGTGGGGCCAGTTGCTACTGACTCCTCATTTTTGTCAAAGTCCTTGGATGTTGTAAGGTCTCTGAAAATCTGTGAAGTGAACTGCTCATCACAGAAAATCGGACTCTCTGTCCTGTATGATCCCAAGAAACTTGCCCAGGGTTTCTCGGCTTTACAGCTTTCCGAGCGGCTACTTGGTCTGGGTCGAATTTGTTTGCGAAGTTCTACAAGTTTGATACTTTGGCCGCTGAGGACCTGAAGTTTGGTCAATCAGTTCTGCAGGAGCCTCCGCGCTCTCCCTCCCGTCCTGAGAACTTTGGTACATCCCCATGGTACTAATGTGGACTCCAGCATCCTCTAGGACGTAAGAGAAAATAGCATTTTAATTACTTACCGGTAAATCCTTTTCTCGTAGTCCGTAGAGGATGCTGGCCGCCCACCCAGCGCTTTGTGATCCTGCAGTGGTTACTTAGTTCAGTACTGCTTAGTTCTTGATTAAGTACTGTTTTGTTACTTGGTTAAGTAATATTGTTCAGTTGTTGCTGATGTTTCAAATTGGTTAGCTTGGTTTGCCTTGTGTGTGAGCTGGTATGAATCTCGCCACTATCTGTGTAAAATCCTTCTCTCGAAGTTGTCCGTCTCCTCGGGCACAGTTTCTAGACTGAGTCTGGTAGGAGGGGCATAGAGGGAGGAGCCAGCCCACACTCTCAAACTCTTAAAGTGCCAATGGCTCCTAGTGGACCCGTGGATCCAATTTTTCTCAGGGCTGCTCAACCACTGAAAACCCGGCATCAATGCGGTTGTTCCTTTTTTTGCATACTGTATTATTTGTTAGTTACACTGCTGCTATGAACATGCCCGGGTACATTACACATTCCCTAAGGAAAAATATAGGGGAAATATTCTCCACAGACAAACCTCCACCAGAACAACCAGTAGGAGAAGAGAGATTTTGTGAACAATTTCTCAGATTAGAAAAATACTACAACCAAGAGATTAAGCATTGGTGGGAGGTCACAACATTATCCCAGAATTTGGAACAAAATATTGTACCCAGGGAATTAAGAATTTCCAAAAACCCAACCTTTGAACCAATTAATACGGATTTTACCTAAAATGGAACACAATATTGGATAATTGCTCCAGAGAATTAATCAAGCTCATTATATGGGATAGACAAAAATCCCTTAATAATTTAAATTAAAAAATCACCTCTAGTGAGAAAAAATTTGAACCATTACAAAAAATGACAGATTATATGAATTTTATGAAAATGACGAATAGCAAGATGTTAGAAATTGAAGAGGAGACCATACAGCAAAAACAGAGAACATTTCACAGGAATATCAACGATTATAAGCAAATGAAACTAGATGAAAAGAGAAATGCAGGACAAATTATCAGAGACCAGAAACACAATAAAAATAGAAACTATGCAAAAACTGTCAAATCAAATTACAATGGAAAGAATCAATATATGAAACAACATTTTAGTGAAAGAAGACTGGATCCAGTAAAAACACAAAACAAATACACATATCAAAGAAAAGATCCCATCATTAAGAAAATACCAACAGAACAAACAAGAAGATCTGAATAACAAGCCTACAATCCACGCAACTTCACCTATGAAATAAAACCGATGCAGAAAACTATGAGAGAGTCATTTGAGAAAGGAAGGAATGCAGCAAAAGAAGAAACCTCCCGAGAATTAAGAACTTTAATTAACCAGATAGAAGCTGCCGAAGTATCTGATGAAAAACAAGTGGGTCGACAAAGAAAAAAAATCGGAGGCGAAGACTCAGATGAAGATGATGAGGATTTTTTAAGAATCTCTCATAGGACCAGGAAACCCACCTAAAAGGAAAACTGCTCCAGGAAACGGGGGGGGGGGGGGGGGGGAATAACAACACATGAGGGGAGAAACGGAATGCACCTAGGTCTCAGAGATATTGGTATCTACAACCTCAGCAAAAAAAACCTTGACAGAACCACGTTACTTTGTTACACAAGGGTTTAAAATTTGCTGGCCATTCCAATACAAATCAGTTTGATTTATATGTGGATACACAAAAATTCATACGCAAACTTTGTGTAAAAAAATTATTTTCCAAAAAAGAACAGAGCATCCATAAAATCATGGAAACCGACAAATTCAAACACTGTAATCTGAAACCACAGTCTACATTCTTTCCAGCATACATCAAGGGACCTCATATTAAAACCTTTGAGTGACTGGTAGAACAAGACATACACAATAATGGAAAAATAAAAAAATAAGTATAATTTATCCAGAAAAGAAAAAGAGGCCTTAGAAGATCTAAAGAAAGATGAAACAATCCTCATTAAGCCTCCTGACAAAGGCGGAAGCCTAGTCATTATGGATAAAATAGATTATATAAAAGAAGTTCAGATTCTACTATCAGATACCAATACTGACCATGGATCCGACTAGAAGTTATTTATCGGAATTAAACGACTTGCTGGATGAAGGCTTACAATTAGGGATACTTACAAAAAAGGAGTTTAAATTCTTTTCTCTGACGTCCTAGTGGATGCTGGGAACTCCGTAAGGACCATGGGGAATAGCGGCTCCGCAGGAGACTGGGCACAAAAGTAAAAGCTTTAGGACTACCTGGTGTGCACTGGCTCCTCCCCCTATGACCCTCCTCCAAGCCTCAGTTAGATTTTTGTGCCCGGCCGAGAAGGGTGCACACTAGGGGCTCTCCTGAGCTTCTTAGTGAAAAGTTTAGTTTTAGGTTTTTTATTTTCAGTGAGACCTGCTGGCAACAGGCTCACTGCATCGAGGGACTAAGGGGAGAAGAAGCGAACTCACCTGCGTGCAGAGTGGATTGGGCTTCTTAGGCTACTGGACACCATTAGCTCCAGAGGGACCGAACACAGGCCCAGCCTCGGAGCTCGGTCCCGGAGCCGCGCCGCCGGCCCCCTTACAGAGCCAGAAGCAAGAAAAGGTCCGGAAAAATCGGCGGCAGAAGACATCAGTCTTCAACAAGGTAGCGCACAGCACTGCAGCTGTGCACCATTGTTACTCAGGCACACTTCACACTCCGGTCACTGAGGGTGCAGGGCGCTAGGGGGGGGCGCCCTGAGCAGCAATGTAAAACACCTTGGCTGGCATAAATACACCACATATAACCCCCAGGGCTATATGGGTGTATTTTAACCCCTGCCAGAACTCACCTAAAAAGCGGGAGAAAAGGCCGCCGAGAAGGGGGCGGAGCCTATCTCCTCAGCACACGGGCGCCATTTTCCATCACAGCTCCGCTGGAAGGACGTCTCCCTGACTCTCCCCTGCAGTCCTGCACTACAGAAAAGGGTAAAAAAGAGAGGGGGGCACTAATTTGGCGCAGTAGTTATACTAACAGCAGCTATAAAGGGAAAAACACAATTTATAGTGGTATTCCTGTATATATATAGCGCTCTGCTGTGTGCTGGCATACTCTCCCTCTGTCTCCCCAAAGGGCTAGTGGGGTCCTGTCCTCTATCAGAGCATTCCCTGTGTGTGTGCGCGGTGTGTCGGTACGATTGTGTCGACATGTTTGAGGAGGAAAATGAGATGGAGGCGGAGCAATTGCCTATTATACAGTTGTCACCCCCTGGGGAGTCGACACCTGAGTGGATGAGCTTGTGGAAGGAATTGCGTGACAGTGTCAGCTCCTTACGACAGACAGTTGACGACATGAGACAGCCGGCTTCTCAGCTTGTGCCTGTCCAGGGGTTTCAAACGCCATCAGGGGCTTTAAAACGCCCGTTACCGCAAATGGCAGACACAGACACGGATACTGACTCCAGTGTCGATGATGAGGAGACAAACGTGACTTCCACTAGGGCCACACGTTACATGATTGAAGCAATGAAAAATGTATTGCATATATCTGATAATACAAGTACCACTAAGAAGGGTATTATGTTTGGTGAGAAAAAACTGCCTGTAGTTTTTCCTGTATCCGAGGAATTAAATGAAGTGTGTGATGAGGCGTGGGTTTCCCCCGATAAAAAACTGATAATTCCTAAAAGGTTATTGGCATCGTACCCTTTCCCGCCAGAGGATAGGGCACGTTGGGAAACACCTACTAGGGTGGATAAAGCGCTCACACGCTTGTCTAAACAGGTAGCACTACCCTCTCCTGATACGGCCGCCCTAAAGGAACCTGCCGATAGAAAGCTGGAGAATATCCTAAAATGTATATACTCTCACACGGGTGTTATACTGCGACCAGCAATCGCCTCAGCCTGGATGTGCAGTGCGGGCCTGGCGTGGTCGGATTCCCTGACTGAAAATATTGATACCCTAGATAGGGACAGTATATTATTGACTATAGAGCATTTGAAGGATGCATTTCTATATATGCGTGATGCACAGAGGGATATTTGCCGACTGGCATCAAGAGTTAGCGCGCTGTCCATTTCTGCAAGAAGAGGTTTATGGACGCGGCAGTGGTCAGGTGATGCGGATTCTAAAAGGCACATGGAAGTATTGCCTTATAAGGGGGAGGAGTTATTTGGGGTAGGTCTATCAGACCTGGTAGCCACGGCAACGGCTGGAAAATCCACATTTTTACCCCAGGTAGCTTCTCAACCTAAGAAGACGCCATATTATCAGGCGCAGTCCTTTCGGCCCCATAAGGGCAAGGGGGCAAAAGGCGCCTCATTTCTGCCCCGTGGCAGAGGGAGAGGTAAAAGGCTGCAACAAACAGCCAGTTCCCAGGAACAAAAGCCCTCCCGCCTCCGCAAAGTCCTCAGCATGACGCTGGGGCTTTACAAGCGGACTCAGGCACGGTGGGGGCCCGTCTCCAGAAGTTCAGTGCGCAGTGGGCCCACTCGCAAGTGGACCCCTGGATCCTTCAGGTGGTATCCCAGGGGTACAAATTGGAATTCGAGACGTCTCCCCCTCGCCGTTTTCTAAAGTCTGCTTTACCGACGTCTCCCTCAGACAGGGAAGCAGTATTGTAAGCCATTCACAAGCTGTATTCCCAGCAGGTGATAATCAAGGTACCCCTCCTACAGCAGGGAAAGGGGTACTATTCCACGCTATTTGTGGTACCGAAGCCGGACGGCTCGGTGAGACCAATTTTAAACCTAAAATCCTTGAACACTTACATACAAAGGTTCAAATTCAAGATGGAGTCACTCAGAGCAGTGATTGCAAACCTGAAAGAAGGGGACTATATGGTGTCTCTGGACATCAAAGATGCTTACCTACATGTCCCAATTTACCCTTCTCACCAAGGGTATCTCAGGTTTGTGGTACAGAACTGTCACTATCAGTTTCAAACGCTGCCGTTTGGATTGTCCACGGCACCCTGGGTCTTTACCAAGGTAATGGCCGAAATGATGATACTCCTTCGAAGGAAGGGAGTTTTAGTTATCCCTTACTTGGACGATCTCCTGATAAGGGCAAGATCCAGGGAACAGTTGGAAGTCGAAGTAGCACTATCTCAGATAGTGCTGCGCCAGCACGGTTGGATTCTCAATATTCCAAAATCGCAGCTGATCCCGACGACACGACTTCTATTCCTAGGGATGATCCTGGACACAGTCCAGAAAAAGGTGTTTCTCCCGGAGGAGAAAGCCAGGGAGTTATCCGAACTAGTCAGAAATCTCCTAAAACCAGGCCAAGTCTCAGTGCATCAATGCACAAGGGTCCTGGGAAAGATGGTGGCTTCTTACGAAGCAATCCCATTCGGCAGATTCCACGCAAGAACCTTCCAGTGGGATCTGCTAGACAAATGGTCAGGGTCGCATCTTCAGATGCATCGGCGGATAATCTTGGCACCAAGGACAAGGGTGTCTCTCCTGTGGTGGTTGCAGAGTGCTCATCTTCTAGAGGGCCGCAGATTCGGCATTCAGGACTGGGTCCTGGTGACAACGGATGCCAGCCTGAGAGGCTGGGGAGCAGTCACACAGGGAAGAAATTTCCAGGGCTTGTGGTCAAGCCTGGAGACATCACTTCACATAAATATCCTGGAGCTAAGGGCCATCTACAATGCTCTAAGCCTAGCAAGACCTCTGCTTCAAGGTCAGCCGGTGCTGATCCAGTCGGACAACATCACGGCAGTCGCCCACGTAAACAGACAGGGCGGCACAAGAAGCAGGAGGGCAATGACAGAAGTTGCAAGGATTCTTCGCTGGGCGGAAAATCATGTGATAGCACTGTCAGCAGTGTTCATTCCGGGAGTGGACAACTGGGAAGCAGACTTCCTCAGCAGACACGACCTCCACCCGGGGGAGTGGGGACTTCACCCAGAAGTCTTCCACATGATTGTGAACCGTTGGGAAAAACCAAAGGTGGACATGATGGCGTCCCGCCTCAACAAAAAACTAGACAGATATTGCGCCAGGTCAAGGGACCCTCAGGCAATAGCTGTGGACGCTCTGGTAACACCGTGGGTGTACCAGTCAGTGTATGTGTTCCCTCCTCTGCCTCTCATACCCAAGGTACTGAGAATCATAAGAAGGAGAGGAGTAAGGACTATACTCATGGCTCCGGATTGGCCAAGAAGGACTTGGTACCCGGAACTTCAAGAGATGCTCACGGAGGACCCGTGGCCTCTACCTCTAAGAAAGGACCTGCTCCAGCAGGGACCCTGTCTGTTCCAAGACTTACCGCGGCTGCGTTTGACGGCATGGCGGTTGAACGCTGGATCCTGAAGGAAAAAGGCATTCCGGATGAAGTCATCCCTACCCTGATCAAAGCCAGGAAGGATGTAACCGTACAACATTATCACCGTATTTGGCGTAAATATGTTGCGTGGTGCGAGGCCAGGAAGGCCTCTACAGAGGAATTTCAACTGGGTCGTTTCCTGCATTTCCTGCAAACAGGACTGTCTATGGGCCTAAAATTAGGGTCCATTAAGGTTCAAATTTCGGCCCTGTCGATTTTCTTCCAGAAAGAACTGGCTTCAGTTCCTGAAGTTCAGACGTTTGTCAAGGGGGTACTGCATATACAGCCTCCTTTTGTGCCTCCAGTGGCACCTTGGGATCTCAATGTAGTTTTGGGGTTCCTAAAATCACATTGGTTTGAACCACTCTCCACTGTGGACTTAAAATATCTCACATGGAAAGTGGTAATGCTGTTAGCCCTGGCTTCAGCCAGGCGTGTCTCAGAATTGGCGGCTTTATCCTATAAAAGACCTTACCTAATTTTTCATGCGGACAGGGCAGAATTGAGGACTCGTCCTCAATTTCTCCCTAAGGTGGTTTCAGCGTTTCACTTGAACCAGCCTATTGTGGTACCTGCGGCTACTAGGGACTTGGAGGACTCCAAGTTGCTGGACGTAGTCAGGGCCCTGAAAATATATGTTTCCAGGACGGCTGGAGTCAGAAAATCTGACTCGCTGTTTATCCTGTATGCACCCAACAAGCTGGGTGCTCCTGCTTCTAAGCAGACTATTGCTCGTTGGATTTGTAGTACAATTCAGCTTGCACATTCTGTGGCAGGCCTGCCACAGCCAAAATCTGTAAAAGCCCATTCCACAAGGAAGGTGGGCTCATCTTGGGCGGCTGCCCGAGGGGTCTCGGCTTTACAACTTTGCCGAGCAGCTACTTGGTCAGGGGCAAACACGTTTGCTAAATTCTACAAATTTGATACCCTGGCTGAGGAGGACCTGGAGTTCTCTCATTCGGTGCTGCAGAGTCATCCGCACTCTCCCGCCCGTTTGGGAGCTTTGGTATAATCCCCATGGTCCTTACGGAGTTCCCAGCATCCACTAGGACGTCAGAGAAAATAAGAATTTACTTACCGATAATTCTATTTCTCGTAGTCCGTAGTGGATGCTGGGCGCCCATCCCAAGTGCGGATTGTCTGCAATACTTGTACATAGTTATTGTTACAAAAATCGGGTTATTATTGTTGTGAGCCATCTTTTCAGAGGCTCCTCTGTTATCATGCTGTTAACTGGGTTCAGATCACAGGTTGTACGGTGTGGCTGGTATGAGTCTTACCCGGGATTCAAAATCCTTCCTTATTGTGTACGCTCGTCCGGGCACTGTATCCTAACTGAGGCTTGGAGGAGGGTCATAGGGGGAGGAGCCAGTGCACACCAGGTAGTCCTAAAGCTTTTACTTTTGTGCCCAGTCTCCTGCGGATGCGCTATTCCCCATGGTCCTTACGGAGTTCCCAGCGTCCACTACGGACTACGAGAAATAGAATTATCGGTAAGTAAATTCTTATTTTCCATTCAACATCCAAAAATTCCCACTTTTTACAGGCTACCAAAAATGCATGAAAATCCCACCCAACCTCCAGGTAGACCAATCGTCTCAGGGATAGGATCCCTAACATCTAATCTTTTTAAATATGTGGACTTTTTTTTTTTTTTTTGCAAGAATTGGTTTGCAAACAACAGAGTTACTTAAAGGACTCGATGCAAGTACTCAAACTCTTGGAAACTGTAGAATGGAGTGAACATTTTATATTATGCACATGTGACGTTGAATCACTCTACACGTGCATCGCCCATGACATCGGACAAGAAGCCACACGTCATTTTCTATCCACTTCCACCAATTTACAAAACGTACAGATTAATTTTATTATGAGGAGCATAGACTTTATTTTACATAAGAACTATTTCTGGAACGAAGGCACCTTTTACAATCAAATTAAAGGGACAGCCATGGGTTCTTCCATGGCACCAAGTTATGCAAATCTTTTTGTCGCCAAATGGGAGGATGAAACCATTTGGAAAAATAACCCTTACAAAGAGAATCTTGTCATCTGGAAACAAGGTATAGACTATTTGCTGTTAATTTGGAATGGGACTGAAGAAAATCTACTGAACTTCCTGAGATATATGGAGAACAATCTTTACGGATTGGAGTTCACTTCCATATCCAGTAAGGAAATGGTAGTCGATTTAGATCTAGACATTTTTGTATCACAAAATACATTACAAACAAGAACGCACAGGAAAAACAGTCAGCAGCAACAGCATCTTGCCAGTGAACAGCAATCACCATACAAATTGGACCAGAAATATACCAGGGGGTCAATTCAGACGGATGAAAATAAATTGTTCCAATGAGGAGGACTTCGTCATGCAAGCTAATCAACTCAAGATACAGTTCATAGAAAAAGGATACAAAGACACAAGTCTACAACAAGAAATAGAAAAACTTATAAGAACAGAGAGGAATGAACTAATCCAATATAAAGAAAAACAAGAAACAAATGAGTTACAAGTGGCATTCATCACTCAATACAACAGTCAATATCGTTCTTTTGAAGATATCCTACATAAACATTGGCATATACTTCAATTAGATGCACAGTTGCAACAACTACTTCCAGAGAAACCAAAAATCATTTATATAAGGGCGAAAAACCTCAAACAAGAATTGACCAGAAGCTATATACCAACAGCCACATCAAGTTGTAAAGAAACAAGAAATGCGGGACACAACTTTTGCTTAAACTGCACAGCCTGCAAAACAACCAATAGGACTTCAACGATATCAGTCAAAGATTTCAGATCTAATGTGTCAAAGAAACAATATAAGATAAAAGATGCTATCATTTGCAACACGGAAGGAGTCGTTTACCTATTGGAGTGTCCCTGCTGGCTACAATATGTAGGGCCAACAAAAAGAAAATTGAAAACCAGGGTCATGGAACATATTAACAACATAAAAAAAGGAATACAAACACACAGCGTCTCTAAACACTTTGTGGATCATCACGACAAAAACCCTGCTGAACTAAAATCTATCGGAATACAAAAAAATCCAACAATATCGGAGAGGAGGAAATATTTCAGATGCACAAAAAAAGAAAGAAACAGAGTGGATATTTAACTTACAAACTTTACAGCCATCTGGATTAAATGTTGACATAGAGTTTAATGTTTTTTGTTTAAATAAAATAAAAAATATAAATCACCTTTCCCCTCCCCTTTTTCTTTATATATGGAGAAAAAAACAATAGCCCAATTTTCTTCCATTTAAAAACTTTTTTTAATTTTTTATTGAAAAAAACTTTTTTTTTTTTTTTTTACAATTCATTTTCACATAATTCATATCAAGTGCAATACCTGTAGTATTATTTGGCCATGTGCGTACCGCCTTTTTATTTACCTACTTCCGAGGAGAAAGCCCTGTTTTAAAATTATCAATAAAGTTTTTTTGCTATAAAAAGGAAGTTGGCTAAACCAGTGCTATCCTCGATAAAGGGCCTGGAGCCCGAAACGCGTCGGAAGCACTGACAAACAGACCGCAAGTCCGAGTGTACCCTTTCCAGATAGAGCACTGAAAAAAGCAGTCACTCAAGCCGGATCCCGAGCAGCTACGGAGCGCAGCACGGCGCATAGGAGACGCGGCCGGAGTAAGCGGCGCTACGGAGCAGGGAACCAAGCCGCACGGAGACAAGTCCATGTCCCACCGCCAAGTGAGAACAAGGTGGGTAGAATAGGGACAGATAGGACTGGAACTGTTACTACTAAGTACCTCTCCTCCATCGGCAATATCGGAACCCTCACAGACACAAAGGACTATAAATTACACAAAAGGGCTGTAAACATTTTAAACTAACCCTTTCCTTTGAACAGGTATTGCACTAATACATTTGGCAACTTTGTTTAGCAATTGTTGCAAACACAATACATTATTACAAGCGCCTTGCTTTATATAGTTATCATTATATTAATCAGCCACTATCTCTGCTGACAGGACACTGAGCTCCTGAGGGGATAGATCGCTCACCCCACATACAGAGCTGAAGATCAGTGGCGACTGAGTCACCGACCCCCCTAGCAAGCGGGGGGCCGGTGTGAAGATGGCGGCAACAGGGTAGGAGTGCACTACTAACTGCGTTCCGGAGGCTCAGCGGTACTTAGTGCGGCGCTGTGGGGCCCTGAGACAGCGCCTGAGCCCTGCACTAGTCAGCAAGCATGTCGGGGTCCGTGTATCTCAGCCAGCATTTTACCTCAGGCCAGTATAATCCTGTGAAGAGTGGGAAGATAGCGCCATTTTGGGGGCGGAGCTTCTCAGAGCGGACCCAGCAGCGTTCAGCACCATTTTCCTTCCTGCACAGCGCTGTCCAGGAAGAGCAAGTCCCTCCACAGCAACTCCTGCTATCTCTTACGGTACCAGGGGGTTGTAGAAGGGGGGGAAGGCTGCATTAAGACTGTGTAACCTATTAAGGTGCACAGTCAGCGCTGGTTGGGGTCTCCCTTTACATTAAAAGCGCTGTGTGTGAGTTGGCTCCAATCTCTGTGTCTATCTTGCCATTTTGGGGGTGAAACTCTGTCCTCCCCTGTGTATGTGTGTGGAGTGTCTGTGGTCTCCATTAAGCAATGTCCAGGGACTCTGTGTCATATGCTGCAGAGGTTATGTCCTCTCAGGATGATCCCATTCCATGTAATCAGGATTGCACTGGTTTAGCACAGATACCAGCAAGGAAGCCTGAGTATCTATCAAATCTATGATTTCTCAGATTTCAAATAGGGTTGCACAAAATGATTCTGCAACTCAGGCTTTACAGAACTCTATGGCAGTCTGGCCCAGTTCTGGTACCTCAGGGCTCCCCGCTGTATATTCACATAAACGTGCTCTTGCGCAGACCATGCAGGATGATACGGATTCCGATTTTGACACGGCAGGCTGTGACTGGGATGTGTTTCGGGGGGCAGCATCTCTTGCTAAAGGGGTGCAGTTGATGATAGAGGGTATTAAAGATGTGTTTAATATTGCTGATACAACACCTGAGCAGGTTGAGGAGGCTTACTTCACTGAAATAAGAAAGCCTCGCTAACCTTCCCTGCGTCAAAGGAATTAAATGCTATTTTTGAAAACGCTTGGGAAAACCCGGATGAAAAATTCCAGATACCTTAAAGGGTTCTGGTGGCATTTCCTTTCCTGGTAGAGGATAGGAAAAAATGGGAAAACCTGCCGTTTGTTGACGTTTCAGTATCCAGACTCTCAAAAAAGGTGGTTTTATCTGTTCCAGGATCTACCGCCTTGAAAGAGCTGGCTGATGGTAAAATTGATAATATGCTTAAATCCATGTACACGGCTTCTGGGGCAATACTACGTCCCACTATTGCCAGTGCTTGGATTGACAAAGCTATAGTAAAGTAGTCAGGCACGTTACTTGAAAATTTGGATACTATGGAGAAATGTGATGAATTGTTTTTACGTAACATTCAGGATTCGGCAGGATTTCTGGTAGAATCCATGGAAGACCTGAGTTCCATGGCTGTGGGAATTTCTTCCATGTCTGTATCAGCTCGTCGAGGACTGTGGTTGCGCCAGTGGTCTGCCGACGCGGAATCCAGGAGAAGTGTGGAGACCCGACCCTACACAGGTCAGGCTCTCTTTGGGGAAGCGTTAGATGCGTGGATCTCCACTGCTACAAGCGGGTAAGTCACCTTTTCTTCCCTCAGCTACACCTGTTCCAAAGAAACTCTCTTCTTCAGCTACATCACAGCCCTTTCGGTCTACCAAACCCAGAAAGGCCAAGCCTTCCAACACCACCTTTAGGAGAAGTCGGTCCAAGAAACCTGCGGCTGCAGGCTCCCAGGAACAGAAACCTGCTTCAGGTACACCAAAGTCCTCCGCATGACGGTGGACTGCACACCCCGGAGGTGGGGCCGGTGGGAGTGAGACCCAGGCATTTCAGTCACGTCTGGGTGTCATCCGGCCTGGACCCCTGGGTGCAAGATATTGTGTCTCAGGGGTACAGGCTGGAATTTCAAAATCTCCCTCCTCACCGATTTTGCAAATCAGGCTTTCCAGCTCTGGTGGCAGACAGGACTGTCCTGCAAGAAGCCGTCCAGAAGTTGGTGGAGGCACAGGTCATTGTGCCAGTACCACCTGACAATGTTAAATTCCCTTGTCGTATAAACAACCCTTTATGAAGTCTAAGAACACCGTACGCTGTTTACTTAAGAAGTACCGTAATGGTACGCTAGTTGCGTAACGATCGCTCAGCCGTAGGCGAGACGCTCAAGCGTCACGTTCGCTCACGGCCCAGTGATCACAGGACACGTTATTGGCTATGACTAGAGTAATGATTCGCTATGGCGTAGCTTACGCTCGAGACCACGAGGAGGTCACCAGCGGCGCAGACGCTCACAACGCTATACCTTTATGTCTAAACCTTATACCAATGAAATTCACAGAATACCTTAATGTGAGTACAGGGTGTAAGTGCAACCTTGTGTAACCTGACTAACTACAAAGCTGCTTGAGCGTCACCGACGCTCAAGTGAACACTTAACACTATAGGAAATACACAGATACTGGTTTAGGGTCCAAAGCCTATTAACTGTATTATATCTAATATACTTGTAAAAGGGGATAACAGTACAAATGATACACTACAATATAACAGAGACATCCTAACCAAAATACAATACTATCTAATACAATTCAATACTAGTCTAGGGGAGATGTGAGAGAAAAGAGAAAGGAGAGAGAGAGAGAGAAATGGAGAGAGGTGAGAGAAATTGGCTCACAGTAAGACAATGATTACGGAGAGAAACTTACGCACAAGGGTAAACGATCGCATGCGCCTGGACATCCAGCACCCGATTTTCAGCAATGAGAACCGTTGAAGAGTGAGAGCTGGATGTGGTCGGCCTGCCTATTTATGCTCCACACACAATGCAATCTCATAGTCCCTACAATCCCATTGTCCATTGGACGTCGGAATCCGGCCCTGTATCACAACAAAAGGTCATAGGTTGATTCATACAGGTGGGCTGTGACGATTTCAAACAGCTCAGGTGGGTGGGGAACTAGGTTTCCCGCCGCATACCTGAGTATGAGTAAATAATAGAAATGGACATAAACTTCTTATGTTCATAACTATTCGCACGAGCGATTAATACGCTCCAAACCAACACCGGAATATTGCTAATTAAATACTCTTCCGATGGGTACCAAACACTGCTGTATGACTCTTGTTAGACCCTTCGTATAACACAAAGAGGGATTCCTCAGCTCATGGACATTCTATATTAACCAAACTTTCAGAAACTATCAAAGGGACCATGATCTACAAACTACATTAATTATGAAAATATGTAACGAATGAGTCGCACGCTACGACTACATAAACTCTACCGTAAATACGCATACCGTGCGCCCGCGGGTGCACGCTATTGCGGGTATGCGCCTTCACGGGAGAGCGTACGCATGCGCAGCACGGACCAGTGTGCGGTGCAAATATGGCAACGTGCATAGAGACATTTTTCTGACTTTGACAGTCCACCCTTTGGCAGTCAATAATAACTGCCACCTTCTAAAACATTTCAAAAAGGAGAAAAATGTAAGTCAGGGGTTAATTGATTTCCATGGTGGGGAAAGGAAGAAGAGTGGAGTAGGTGTGAAGAGGGTATGACCTAGTGAGATAGCAGAAGCATGTGTGTATGAGTCCACGTTTGGAGGGTCATGTATCAACGTGCCGTACGTGTGGTAAATCAAGCTTCGAGGTATTGCGAAGTATACATTTGAATTCCTTCTTATCCCGTGGTACGGGTCTGTGGATGGGCTGTCAAACTTTACCGAGCTCATTTCGGCTTTCAGTTGTAACAAAATGGGGATGCACATTTTAGTTGATGATACATGAATGGGGGAGGTATGTGGTTGCTGATATCTGTGCCTGTATTCCCTATCGTCTATGTGTGTCATTACCTGAGGGTTGTAGAGATGAAGATAAAGAACACTTATGGAAAATGCAATGATATTCTATGTCAGGGAAATGTACATCTGTCGTTGAAGTTGTGTTCGGTATCTGTTGAGAGTCGTCTTCTTTGCGCTGTATTGCTCCTTGGGCATGAGCAAATAGCTTTGTCAGAGCCATCGGATTTACAAAAAAATGTTGGGCTAGCGTGAGTTTAAAAGTACTAGGGAAACTGGGGATCCATGGCAAAGTTCATCAAGTGTCCATTTCTCAAGTGGTCAAAATCCTTCTTTGGTGCTTGTCTGTTGTCTGTATAGCGTCTCGTCAACTTCCTCGTCCAAGGGGGTCTTTGTATCTTGGAGAAAAGCAGAAAAACAGGTGAAAGAAACGGACCGTATAATCGCATTTTCATCACATTCTGGTTTCTATCATTGGGTCATAAATCAAATCCAGGTTAATTACGGTTTCCTCACTCCTCAAGCTCATCACTTTTGTACTTTGTTTGCACCTCATTAAAGCCTGCCCGCATCTAAATATCAATCCAATCGATATAATGACACCCAAGATACATAGTAGAAACTTTCCAACATCCATTATGACTCCTTGAGCCCAGTCTCCTAAACCGGAGAACCAATTTCGCGGGTTCAACCATGACACCCAACCAGTCAGCTCATTACCTACAGCAGCAAGGGTGAGATTGTGTTTTCGACGAAATTCCCACTTCAATTGGAGAATATCATCCATCTTTTGGTCTATGACCTCTACCGGATCCTCGGTGCTATTCGTGATATAAGTGCAACACTTTATGCCGTACTGTGTTGCCAGTGTAACACAATATCCGCCTGTTACTGCTGTAAGATAATTAAGAACCATCCTATGCTGAACTAGTTCTGTTTTGTAAGCTTGAAGTTCTCTTCCAGTGTATCTAAACGTGTCATCATACATTTCAGTGATATTATCTAACAAATTGGCGAGTGCGGAAATGTATCTATAGTTCATCACTCCTCGAGCGGTGCGAGTGAAATCTAACGCTACCAAAACCTGAATCCCGGTGGATTCATGGATAAGATCGGAGGCCGGATGCTCTAACCTTTCTGACAGTTGTCTTTTAACTCGGTGCTCGTAATGAGTGTGAGTATAAGGAGCTTGGGCACCACGGTGTATGTCCTTCATTTTGTCATGTGTAACAGTCATCACTTCAGGCAATACTTTTCCAATATAACACAATCCTTCAGAGTTTGGGGCAAGCCACTTGTACGCCTTTCTCCCGCATATGAAATATGCGTCATCGGGGAGAACATATGGGACGGAGAAGGACATGACCATGTTACAGACCTTCCAGGTGAAATCTCCTGACCCTAATTCTTCCATCTGCTTAATGCACGTATCAGTTTGTACGATATGTGCACAGTATCCTGGTGATACCTCTCCAACTCTAGTAATCCTATTTCCTAAGGTATATCGATACCGGAAAGATTTTCCTCTACTGGCTATGTGGCGTACAAGCTCTGTATCTGTAGGCATTCTATCTGCTCTGTGTGAAAAGGTCATGGTAAGGTTGCTCCATGACACTTCCCAATTTCCCGGCTTACGGGGATTGGAGATATTAAAACATAAGAGGGACCTATCCACATGGTATTGGTGGAGCTTCAAACTAGGAGGGCTGGAGATGTTAAACCTCCGGTCCACCGGTCTCCCACCACTTAGCTCAAGTACCTCCCCTAACGTTAAAGGAAATGGTACTAGCCCTGATTTGCTATGACCCTGAGGTACTTGAGAGCATACCCAACAATCTGTTTGGTTTAACACGTTACCCACTAAAGAGTGATAGTCACTCAATGGATGCCGGTCCATATGGATATTAAAACTGGATTGGCATTTCTTTATGCATCCATCTTCAACCAGATTATCACAGAGCCTACAGATACAGTTTTCTTCAGCTAACAATCCATCACAATTTCTTCTATCGGATCGTTTTCTGATACTCGCCTTTGCTTGTTGGTTTGGTTGATCTTGGAAAACTACGCCTCCATCATCATAATCGGAACCCATTCCAGAACCTCTCTCGACCTCTATGGTACTCTCGCCGGAACAGACTGCTCTGGTCAACATCACGGTTAACATCAAAATCCGGATCACAGTCTCTTGGGGCAAGTCCATCTTTGAGGAGGAAATAGAGAAGAATGAGAAGGGGGAAAAAGAAATTTCAAGGAAGAGGGGATGGGAAGTGGAGAAAAACAATAAAAGGGAGAGGGGAGTCGACAACTGCTTTCGGTCTTCAAGGCTCAGGTGCCGCCTCAGTCCTCTTGGAACAGACACTCCAGTGATACAACCTCTACCGTCTGTTCCTTATCACGGGACTTCTCTGGATCAGCAACCTTTTTGCAGTGGGATGAATGGACCCAAGTCTCTCTCTCAGCAACCTTCAATGCTGTGATGCTAGTCAATAAGACCTGGTATGGTCCTTCCCATCTATCAATAAGACAACCTGAGCGTAGAAAATTTCGTATCATTACATAATCCCCAGGTTCAATGTCATGACAATTACTATCTGGTAAATCAGGAATCACCAACTTCAGATTATCATTTTGATTCCTCAACTGCTTACTCATGTTAATTAAGTACTTTACAGTTACTTCATTGTTACATTTCAAATCATCCTGAGGGTTAATCATGACATGCGGTTGTCGACCAAACAAGATTTCAAAAGGAGACAGATTAAGAGGGGACCTGGGAGTGGTTCTGATGCTATACAAAACAATGGGTAAAGCTTCTGGCCACGTCAATCCTGTCTCTGCCATTACTTTACTCAATTTATTTTTAATAGTGCTGTTCACTCTTTCGACCTTCGCACTCGCCTGTGGACGGTACGGAGTGTGCAGCTTGCTATCAATACCCATTAATTTACACATTCCTTGAAAGACATCACCTGTAAAATGGGTACCCCTATCACTTTCAATGATTCTAGGGATACCATATCTACATACAAATTCCTGCACAATTTTCTTAGCTGTAAACATAGCGGTATTTGTAGCTGCTGGAAAAGCTTCGACCCAATTCGAGAAAACATCTATACAGACAAGTACATATTTCAAATTTCGACATGGGGGTAATTGAATGAAGTCAATTTGTATTACCTGGAAAGGGCCGCCGGTAGGTGGGATATGGGATGGTTCTGTAGGTATTGCTTTTCCAATATTCTTTCTCAGACAGGTAAGGCATGACATTGCTCTTTTACTCGCATGAGAGGAGAATCCTGGGGCGCACCAGTATGCTCTTACCAATTTGCACATCCCCTCCTTGCCTAGATGAGTCAGCCCATGAGCTGCTTCAGCCAGACATGGAAGGTATGCCCTGGGGGCCACTGGTTTACCATGTCCATCCGTCCAGAGCCCTGAGGACTCCTGGCCATATCCCTTTGCCTTCCAGACTGCTCTTTCCTGTGTGGAACACAAATTCTGCATCTCACACAACTTTTGTGTGTTGATGGTATTAAATACCATCAGTTGTGTGGTGTCTGTCTGTATGGGGGTAGCAGCTGCAAGCTTTGCGGCTTCGTCTGCTCGGCTGTTACCAAGGGATACTGGGTCTTGGCTATATGTATGTGCTTTACATTTGATAACAGCCACTCTGTCGGGTTCCTGTATCGCTGTTAGAAGCCTTTTTATATATGCTGCATGCGCTATCGGTGTACCAGCTGCCGTCATGAAATTTCTGAGGCGCCATAGGGCTCCGAAATCATGTACTACCCCGAAGGCGTATCTAGAGTCGGTGTAGATATTGGCTGACTTACCCTTAGCCAATTCACATGCTCTGGTTAGGGCGACCAGTTCAGCAACCTGGGCTGAGTGAGGTGGGCCTAGCGGTTCCGCTTCTATGGTGTCTTGGTCATCTACGACTGCGTATCCAGTACACAAGTCTCCCGAGTCTGACTGTCTATGACAACTACCGTCAGTGTAGAACGTGAGTTCTGCATCTTCCAGTGGATTGTCACTGATGTCAGGCCTTGCGGTAAAATTTTGGGTCAAATATTCCATACAATCATGTGTATCTTCCTTTGCATTAAATCCTCCTTCCCCATCACTCTCACCTTCCACCCTTTGTGTCTGACCAGGCACACCTGGTAGAAATGTTGCAGGATTTAATGCGCTGCATCTCCTTATGGTGATGTTTACTGGGGCCATTAATGCCAATTCCCATCTTGTAAACCTTGCTGATGAGACGTGTCTGGTTTGGGCAGAATTCAATAAGGCAGATACCGCATGTGGTGTATGGATTGTGAGGTTGTGGCCTAGCACGACATCTTCGCTTTTTGTCACTAGCAATGCTATCGCCGCAACGCTACGCAAGCATGTGGGGAGAGATCGCGCTACCGTGTCTAGCTGGGCGCTGTAGTATGCGACTGGCCTGCTGGCGTCACCGTGTTTTTGGGTTAGTACACCTGCTGCGCACCCAGCACTTTCTGTTCCGTATAGTTCAAAGGGTTTCCCATAGTCTGGCATACCTAGTGCTGGTGCCTGCGTTAGGCACTGTTTGAGTCTCTCAAATGCTGTTTCGGATTCGTCTGTATGCGAAATCCGATCAGGTTTGTTTGAAGAGACCATTTCCTGCAAAGGTAACGCCAATATGGAAAACCCTGGGATCCAATTACGGCAATACCCACACATTCCTAAAAACGTCCTGATCTGTTGCTGGGTTTGTGGCAGTGTCATGTCTCTAATGGCTTGGATTCTATCAGCGGTCAGGTGTCTCAGTCCTTGTGTTAGACAGTGTCCCAAATATTTTACCTTAGTTTGGCATAATTGTAACTTGTCTTTGGAAACCTTGTGACCTGTGTCTGAAAGATGAAACAGGAGCTGTTTCGTATCCTTCAGAGATGCTTCCAGTGAATCTGAACACAGTAATAAATCGTCCACGTACTGTATCAATACTGATCCACTCTCCGGTTGGAAAGACTGTAAACAATCATGCAAAGCCTGAGAAAATATACTTGGACTATCTATGAAACCTTGGGGTAACCGAGTCCATGTGTATTGGACTCCTCTGTATGTGAATGCAAACAAATATTGGCTGTCAGGGTGCAGAGGTACCGAAAAGAAAGCGGAGCAGAGGTCAATAACAGTGAAAAATTTGGCAGTGGGAGGAATTTGCATTAGGATGACAGCTGGATTAGGCACTACGGGGAACTGACTTTCAACTATTTTGTTAATCCCCCTTAGATCCTGCACTAGCCTGTAACCCCTCCCCCCACTCTTTTTAACAGGGAAGATGGGACTATTTGCTGTGCTGGACGTTCTTACTAGAATGCCCTGTTGTAGCAAGCGTTCTATTACTGGGAAAACTCCTAACTCCACCTCTGGCTTCAGAGGATACTGTGGGATTTTTGGAGCTATCCTACCATCTTTTACTTGTACAACTACTGGAGCTACGTTTGCCATTAATCCAGTGTCTTGTCCATCTTTTGTCCAAAGTGACTCTGGTATCTGAGATGTCATCTCTTCTACTTGGGATGGATTCCTATTTGTCATAATGGAATGTGACATTAATTTTGATGGGGAGTCTAACATGTCTCGTACCTCCTGAGCGTGATTCTCAGGAATGTCCAAGAATACACCTTCAGGAGTACAATAAATGACGCAACCCATTTTACATAGTAAGTCTCTACCCAGGAGATTAGTTGGTGCCGATGCAGCCAGCAAAAAGGAATGCTTGGTATGCAACGGCCCTATTGTAATCTCGGCTGGTTTGCTAACAGGGTAGTGCTGGACTACTCCTGTTACTCCCATGGCTGGAATTGTCCTACCAGTGGTTCTCATGCCCACTGTCGAATTTATCACTGACTTGGCCGCCCCTGTGTCTACAAGAAAGTTTAAAGTTTTACCAGCTACATTGATTGCAATCTCTGGTTCACTTCCAAGACTGGCAATCAACTTAACTGGCTGCAGATTACAGGTATGGCCACACCCCTAGTGGGTGTGCTGACCTCCCTGAATCCCGCTGGCAGCGACTACTTGTGAGGGGGTTAGCTGGGAACTACCAGAGGCATGCCAATCTCTGTTCGGGGGATATCTTTTTGTTTCCCCTGTATGTGGCTCGAAACTCCGCCTCTGTGGACCCTGCTCCCAATGTCGTGTGTCGTGTCGTTGTCTAGGGGGTTGAAAAGATCTTTGTACACTCTTTGTTCTACATTCTCGTGCATAGTGTCCCGGTCTGTTACAAGAAAAACATGTTATTACACTTGCCTTACCCACAGGATTCGGTGGTACATACGCAGGCTGCCTTGTGGTCAGCGCCTGTATACTTACTGACATCAACTTATCACTTTGCGACTCCCTGTGCCTAGTGATGTTTCTGTCGTGATCAATAGCAGCCTCTCTCAATGTGGACACTGACAGACCTCGCCAGCATGGTTGCGTGGTCTGTACCCTAGCTTTTAATGTTTCTTTTAAACCATCCATCAGTACAGATACTGCTACTTCTCGGTGGTTTGGGTTGGTCTTAATGTCTTCTATACCAGTGTACTTTGCCATTTCTAATAGTGCCCGGTGAAAATATTCTGTTGCCGTTTCGGACTCCTTTTGCTTAATGGAGAATATCTTGTTCCATTTAACAACGGCTGGGAAATACTCTTTTAGCTGTAAATTTATCCTTTTTACATTATCCTTGTTGTACACGTCTGTAAGCGGTACATCTTTATCCAATGCACAGTCAGCTAAGAATTGAGTTGCGTCGACATTGGAAGGTAAACAAGCTCTTAGCAGTATCTGCCAATCCTTGTTGTTGGGTTCTACAGTGTTGCCTAGATCCCTGATGTATTTTTGGCTAGCAACTAAGTCCTTCCTGGGGTCAGGAAATTCGGACACTATTGTTCTTAATTCCATTCAGGAAAATGGAGTGTACATGGCAATGTTCCTTATGGGAGTGGCTCCAGACACATCTGTTTTTCCATTGGGAACTGCTATTACCCTTACAGGAGCAATTCTAACAGCCTCTTCCTGTGTAGATTCTACAGCTTGTTGTGGTACAATTGTTTCAGTGTAGTGCATGGTGCCGTACTTACCCGTTGACACGACCTCACCTATCCCTCCGCTAGGGGCTTTCGCTAATCTCGTGGGTGTCGCTGTGCCTACTGTGGTCTCTGCTATGGTGGCCGCAAGAGAGAGAGCTGAAATTGTTGCCGAATCGTCTTCTTGATCACACTCCTGAGGAAAGTTCAAAACAGGGTACAACTTGCACGGGTTAATAATTGCATGAGTTACTTGGTTAACATCATTTACATTTACAGGGTTACTAAGTGTTTGTGTTTTACAACCCAGTGCGTTTCTCTCCGCAATCAACTTCTCTCCTGCAATGTATGGTGGAGGAGGGGCTGTGGCTATCAGCTTACTGACTGCCCCAGATCCTGCCGCCAGAGCCAAACCTCTCTGTATCTCACCTTCCTGGTGCCATAACTGTAAATAATCATGATGCTGAATTCGTCTCTTTGTTGATTTTACGAGACATATACTCCTCCTTAAATTTTGTAACACTTCTGGACTGAAGCTACCTATTCTTGGGAATTTGTCCCTGTCTTGTACAGTCATTCTCTCCCATTCATCACATAAAGATTCTGTGTGACTTCCGTATTTTTCACACATGATGTACCTTGCCGACCCAACGGGTCGGTTCTCTGAATCAACCCGAACCGAGGTTGATCGCCCCCTACCTGAACAACTGGCCCCCATAATCTGCAGGTGTTGCTTATTCCTCCTTGGATCTTTATATCAAGGTTTTCAGCGAACCCTTACAAACAAACCAAGATGTCCTGGGCAGGCCGGCGGTGGCGGTTTACCAAGTACCCCACTTACTTCTCGCCCACGTTGGCCAGTACTGCAATCACTGTAACCAGAGCTGCTGTACCCAACCCAGGGCCCCTGTGAACCTTCTGTTTACTGGAACATATGAGGGTTACCCGCAGGACACTTACTCTTTCCAGTAAAGTTGGGGTTGTTAGATAGTTCCTGAGTGACCAGCGAACTTCCCTTCCAAAAATAAAAAATTACACAAATCACGTCAGAATGTACAAATAGCGTTTGTGACCACTTTACTCTAATGGTATTAGGTCAGATTACTAACTACTGCACACAATTACGTGCGGTCCAATCGTTCAGTACATAAGCACTACTTGTCATGTACTGAAAGATCAATGGAATCGATGTTTCCGGCCGCGATTCCTTCAGCAAGAGCTTGTGGCCTATATGGGTTCTGCACCAACACCCCAGGCGTTGTGCCTCTTGTACCTTTATAGCGGACCTCTTTGTCTATTTTATCTGTTACCTTATGACCTCCTGGTCTGTTACCGTCTGTTAATGACCTCCTGGTCTGTTACCTTATGGTCCGCTATACTCTAATGCTCAAATATTATTTAACCAGGGATGCCTCCCTAGCCACCGTATATGTCACTTACACGTGTGTCCCTTGACGAGTACCCGACTTTCCTTTTGGTTCAACCTCTAAGTTATATAAACTTATGTGATAAAAACACACTCACTCAACACATGTACACTTTGTTTCTATATCTATTTCTGCGCAGAAATTGTCTTCAGTCCAACTGTGTTACCAATTAGGAGCAGGATCTGTTAAACTAAATTTCAGATTTTTCCAAAAATAGATTTGCGTTATTTACCGCGTCGCGTTATTTACCGCTGTGCGTTACTTATCGCCTTTGCGCTAATTATCGCTTTGCGCTAATTCAACTTTTCGTGACTTGAGCTACGTGGGCGTAACCAGACGCTACGTTGCGTAATGTACGCTGCGTGCGTCTGCCGTTTGGATTGCGTACGCAAGTCTTTTGTTAGGGACACGTGTACGCAAAACAAAGATCCACCGTAACACAATTTCTACCTTTATCAATGTAGATGATCCCTGATCATCTACCGCACACCACACTGACTGCCTTATCTCCCAGACAAGCCGTGTGTTGGTCTATATTTTAACTATTACCTCTACTATGAAATAACAGCAAATCTCTTTTAGCACTTTCTATCAATTATAAAAATTGGCAAACAGGAATAGTGATATACGAAATTGAAAAAGAAATGCAGATATATATGTATGCGTGCGTGTATACGCAAGACAGAAGAGAAATAAAACAGTTTTAAAAGACACAAGCGTTTTGTTCTTACTTCCGGTTCCCGGATTCCTTCAGCACTCTTTATCTAAGCGAAGCAGACGCTTATCCCGTCAGCACTGCGAGACAACCTCCCACCCTTTGCTGGGGGGATAATGTCTGCTGATCTACCTAGTGCAGATATGAGAAGGATAGGACGAGTCCCCAATTGACAATGTTAAATTCCCTTGTCGTATAAACAACCCTTTATGAAGTCTAAGAACACCGTACGCTGTTTACTTAAGAAGTACCGTAATGGTACGCTAGTTGCGTAACGATCGCTCAGCCGTAGGCGAGACGCTCAAGCGTCACGTTCGCTCACGGCCCAGTGATCACAGGACACGTTATTGGCTATGACTAGAGTAATGATTCGCTATGGCGTAGCTTACGCTCGAGACCACGAGGAGGTCACCAGCGGCGCAGACGCTCACAACGCTATACCTTTATGTCTAAACCTTATACCAATGAAATTCACAGAATACCTTAATGTGAGTACAGGGTGTAAGTGCAACCTTGTGTAACCTGACTAACTACAAAGCTGCTTGAGCGTCACCGACGCTCAAGTGAACACTTAACACTATAGGAAATACACAGATACTGGTTTAGGGTCCAAAGCCTATTAACTGTATTATATCTAATATACTTGTAAAAGGGGATAACAGTACAAATGATACACTACAATATAACAGAGACATCCTAACCAAAATACAATACTATCTAATACAATTCAATACTAGTCTAGGGGAGATGTGAGAGAAAAGAGAAAGGAGAGAGAGAGAGAGAAATGGAGAGAGGTGAGAGAAATTGGCTCACAGTAAGACAATGATTACGGAGAGAAACTTACGCACAAGGGTAAACGATCGCATGCGCCTGGACATCCAGCACCCGATTTTCAGCAATGAGAACCGTTGAAGAGTGAGAGCTGGATGTGGTCGGCCTGCCTATTTATGCTCCACACACAATGCAATCTCATAGTCCCTACAATCCCATTGTCCATTGGACGTCGGAATCCGGCCCTGTATCACAACAAAAGGTCATAGGTTGATTCATACAGGTGGGCTGTGACGATTTCAAACAGCTCAGGTGGGTGGGGAACTAGGTTTCCCGCCGCATACCTGAGTATGAGTAAATAATAGAAATGGACATAAACTTCTTATGTTCATAACTATTCGCACGAGCGATTAATACGCTCCAAACCAACACCGGAATATTGCTAATTAAATACTCTTCCGATGGGTACCAAACACTGCTGTATGACTCTTGTTAGACCCTTCGTATAACACAAAGAGGGATTCCTCAGCTCATGGACATTCTATATTAACCAAACTTTCAGAAACTATCAAAGGGACCATGATCTACAAACTACATTAATTATGAAAATATGTAACGAATGAGTCGCACGCTACGACTACATAAACTCTACCGTAAATACGCATACCGTGCGCCCGCGGGTGCACGCTATTGCGGGTATGCGCCTTCACGGGAGAGCGTACGCATGCGCAGCACGGACCAGTGTGCGGTGCAAATATGGCAACGTGCATAGAGACATTTTTCTGACTTTGACACACCTCATATACAAAACAAAGGTTACTATTCTAACCTTTTCGTGGTACCGAAACCGGATGGTTGAGTGTGGCCCATTCTGAACTTAAAATCACTAAACCCCTTTCTGAGGGAGTTCAATTTTAAAATGGAGTTTCTAAGGGCAGTGATATCAGGTCTGGAGGAGGGGGAATTGAATTTCTGGTACTGTATCCCTGGATATCAAGGATGCGTACCTCCACATTCCGATTTGGCTGCCGCATCAAGCTGCTCTTCGACTTGCACAGTTGGACTGTCATTTTCAGTTCCAGGCCCTACCATTTGGCCTCTCCACAGCACCGAGGGTATTCACCAAGGTGATGGCGGAAATGATGATTCTCCTCCGCAGACAGGGGGTGAACATAATTTCGTATCTGGACGATCTGTTGATAAAGGCATCGTCCAAGGAGAAGCTGTTACGGTCCATAGCTCTCACGACCCAGCTTCTCAGGGAACATGGTTTAATCCTGAATCTTCCAAATTCTCATCTGGAACCAACCAGGAGGTTGTCCTTTCTGGGAATGATCCTCGACATGGAAGTGCAGAGGGTGTTTCTTCCAGGGGAAAAGGTGTTAGTGCTTCAAATGATGGTCTGGGATGTCCTGAAGCCAACCCGGGTGTCGGTTCATCAGTGCATTAGCCTTCTGGGAAAGATGGTGGCCTCTTACGAGGCCCTGCAGTACGGGAGGTTTCACGCTCGGTCCTTCCAACTGGATCTCCTGGACAAGTGGTCGGCATCCCATCTACACATGCACCAGAGAATACGTCTGTCACCAAAGGCCAGGATTTCACTCCTCTGCTGGCTGCAACTGCCTCACCTTCTGGAGGGCCGCAGGTTCGGGATTCAGGACTGGATCCTTCTAACCACGGATGCAAGTCTCTGGGGCTGGGGTGCAGTCACTCAAGGGGAAACCTTTCAAGGAAGGTGGTCAAGTCTGGAAGCCGGCCTGCCGATAAACATTCTGGAACTAAGATCTGTCTACAACGGTTTTCTCCAAGCGGCCCATCTTCTGCGAAATCGGGCCATTCAAGTGCATTCGGACAATGTGACAACAGTGGCTTAGATAAACCGACAGGGCGGAACGAAGAGCAGAGCTGCAATGTCAGAGGTAACAAGAATCATCCTCTGGGCAGAAAAACAAGCGTTGGCGCTGTCAGCAATCTTCATTCCGGGTGTAGACAACTGGGAAGCCGACTTCCACAGCAAACACGATCTCCATCCAGGGTAGTGGGGTCTCCATCCGGAGGTGTTCAAGGAGGTAAGGGATCTTTGGGGCGTACCCTAGATCGACATGATGGCCTCTCATCTCAAAAAGAAGCTTTGTCGGTATTGTTGCAGGTCGAGGGACCCGCAAGCAGTGGCGGTGGACGCCCTAGTGACTCTGTGGGTGTTCCAGTCGGTGTACGTGTTTCCTCCACTTCCACTCATCCGAAGAGTTCTAAAGCTCATAAGGAGAACAAGGGTTCAAGCGATCCTCATTGCTCCAGACTGGCCAAGAAGGGCTTGGTACATGTATCTTCTGGATCTACTGCAAGAATAGGCAAGGCCTCTTCCTCTTCGGGAGGACCTGCTGCAGCAGGGGCCGTTCGCCTATCAAGATTTACTGCGGCTACGTTTGACTGCATGGAGGTTGAAGGCTTGATACTAGCTCGAAAGGGCTTTCCGAACAAGGTTATTCCTACCCTGATACAGGCTAGGAAAGGAGTAACGTCTAAACATTACCATCGAATTTGGAAAAAATATGTATCTCTGTGCGAGTCCCAAGAAATTTCCTGCGGTGGAGTTTCAACTGGGATGGTTTCTCCTCTTCCTACAAGCCGGTGTGGATATGGGCCTGCGGTTGGGATCTGTGAAGGTCCAGATTTCGGCCCTATCCATTTTCTTCCAGAAACAGTTGGCTGCCCTCCCTGAGGTTCAGACCTTTTTGCAGGGCGTTCTGCACATCCAACCTCCCTTTGTGCCGCCTACGGCGCCTTGGGGCCTTAACGTGGTGTTGCAGTTCCTCCAATCTGACTGGTTTGAGCTTCTACAGGAGGTTGAGGTCAAATTTCTTACATGGAAGGCTGTCACGTTGTTGGCCTTCACGTCTGCTAGACGTGTGTCGGAGTTGGGGGCTTTGTCCTGTAAAAGCCCATACTTGATCTTCCACGAAGATAGAGCTGAGCTCCGGACACGTCAGCAGTTTCTTCTGAAGGTTGTGTCGGCATTTCATATCAGCCAACCTATTGTGGTGCCAGTGGCTACTGACTCCTCAATTTCATCAAAGTCCTTGGATGTTGAAAATCTATGTGAAGAGGACTGCTCGTCACAGAAAATCGCACTCTCTGTTTGTCCTGTATGATCCCAAGAAAATTGGGTGTCCTGTTTCTAAGCAGACGATCTCTTGCTGGATCAGGTTCACTATCCAGCATGCGTATTCTACGGCAGGATTGCCATGTTCTACGACTGTCAAGGCCCACTCTACTCATAAGGTGGGGTCTTCCTGGGCGGCTGTCTGGAGTGTCTCGGCTTTACAACTTTGCCGAGCTGCAACTTGGTCTGGTTCGAACACGTTTGCAAAGTTCTACAAGTTCGATACTTTGGCCTCTGATATCTGAAGTTCAGTCAGTCAGTTCTTCAGGAGCCTCCGCGCTCTCCCTCCCGTTATGTGAGCTTTGGTACATCCCCATGGTACTAATGTGGACCCCAGCATCCTCTGCGGACAACGAGAAAAGAATTTACCGGTAGCTAACCAAAATCCTATTTTTTTATGATAAGAGTTTTTTTTGTGAATTTCTGACCCGGGTCTGCTGTGTCAGTGTGTTGTGACAGCCGCTGGCACTCACTGTTTACATAGAGAGAGGAGCTCATGCATATCCAGGGCACACCCACTGTTGCCGGGGAGATGGGAAGGGTTCCTGTGTGTGTGATCGACGCTGGGCGGGATGTCACTTCTGGGTGCGGACACCTGTAGACTGTCCTCCGCCATAGTGAGCTTTGTCCTTAGTTCCGGGTAACGGAAGAGAATGCTTTTGGGATGGCGGTGCTAAACTCCCGAGAGAGGTGAGTTTTGAGAGCTGCTGTAGACATAGTGAACATTGCGGACAGACAACTGGGAGTGTGGGACAGCCCAGTTTGGCACTGAGAGGGACAACACAGGTATTGTAATGCAAGTTATTATGTGTGTATATATTCGGTGTTTGGCATTGATAAAGTATATTGATGGCGTTTCCCTGGAAGAAGGTGCTGTTGCACCGAAACAGCTGTAGGAGTTGCCACCTGCTGTGCCAATTGTTTTGATGCATCTGATATGCTAAGTATCATCATTATATTATCATTGCCATGATGAAGCACAATGCACTTTAAAGAAATTTAAAATGGTTTGAAAACTATATGCTGCTTTGAGTGGTGTGCTGTTACATATGTGGATTGCTGCATATTGAGGCTATCGAATTGTTCACCGGGCACCCACCAGGTTAAATTGGAAGTGTGTGCGATCCAATTTTGCGCTCTCGCTGTGTGTGTGTGTGTGTGTGTGTGTGTGTGTGTGTATATATATATATATATATATATATATATATATATAGCAATAAACAGGAAGCGGCACTCAGAGACGTGGTGAATTGTGCAAAATAAAGCGACCAAGCTTTAATGTATCATCACATCATCAACGTTTCGGGGTTGTCCCCCTTCATCAGGATAACAACAAGTGAACACAGAATAAACTTTATACCTTACCCCCACCAATGAAAGATTTCCAGCATTCCCGCCAGCATCCACGGAGTCCTCCGCCACTCCCCCCTGCATTCACGGCTATTGCCGGAAGAGGAAGTGACGCGGACCGCCGAGCAGGCTGCTGGGTGCGTTACCATGGAGACGCGGCACTGCTCGCATACAGGGACGCCGCCAGCGTTGTCACGGAAACCCGTGACATGTAAGATGTTTAAACTGAAGTCTGTGCATGCAAAAAGCAAATAACAATAAGCCGCCTAAAACCGCATCCCATCTGCTAGCAGTGTCAATCATCCATCAACATGTGAAAACAACAAATAAAAACGAAAATAAAAAAATGAAAAAAGATTAGAAACAATAAATAAAAACAAAAAAATAATGAACCTATTATTTATTGTTTTTGTTTTGTTTTTATTTATTTGTTCATTATTTTTTTATTTTTTGCTTTGTTTTTGTTTTTATTGCTGCATGTGCAGGGGTGCTGACCCCTTAAAGAAGGCACCGGAGCATATATGACCATCTATGATTGGAGTGCCGGATCCTTTGCATGGATATAGATATATATATATATATATATATATATATATATGGACAGTAATGAGAATACAACAATACAATTTATGCAATACGGGTTACTATACTATGGCCTAGCTGTGAGGAGAAACAATATTCAACAGAGGGACGAGAGGAAACTGGGTATTGGAGGGGTGTGAGGAGAATGTGTGTGTGATGTGACCACACACACTATCTCTGTAATGGTACTTTACCTGCGATATAATTTTGGATTTGCTTGTTTATATGAGTCAGTATTTTAAAGCATAATTTTTACTTTTTTGCGTCATATTAAAGGACTTATGAATAAATAAATTGGAAAAATTGTTTTTTGATGACTTGCGTCTCCCATATTAAGATTTCTCTTCTGAAATTCTTCATGCATTACTTGTGGACAGTACATTGTGAACTAATAAGACTGATCCCTGCTAACCTTGCAACACAATTAACTGTGTAGAAGGTGCATACAGCTAATACTTCAGCCAATTGTCTATGTAGTTGCCTGTTCTCATTATTACTTACAAATCTGTATTCATTTTTCTTCAGGGTCCATAGTCTCCAAAAGATTAACCTTGGGGTATGCTTTGTGAAAACTAGAACAGGCACCAAACAGCAAAGCTTTTCAAGCTCCCAAGATGCACTGTACCACTCTCCCCCCACAACTCCTTCCTGAGCTTATGCTCTTCAGTTTTTGCTTTTACTTTTTCTGATTTTTCATTTTCTTTTTGAGCAAGTAGTGCTAGGCAGTCATTTAGACGCCATCGCAGCTGCGCCATCACCCCCACCAGCGTCGCGACTCCAGCCATGGTTTGCCGATTTTGGTGGTACCTTGCAGCCTTCCACTAGTAGGGGTACCTCGGACTCTATCCGGACTCTGGGGGACAGGTAAGGCGGACTCCTGCTTGCGGACCTGCGATCGTGGCAGTCCATACTTTCAGTCACAGGAGAAGGACTGGATGTTGCTGATGTGGACCCAGACCATGGCGAGCCTTAGGCTTCACTAGACCACCAGGACACTTTTATAAGGCCTGGGAACCAATGGTAGATGTCAGCAAGGGGAGGCAGCACTTAATCAGCATCCCTCCCCCAGCCGAGGCCGCCACTTTCTGCCCTGTGCTGCTCCTCTTTCACCCTCCTTCCTTACCGAGACGCTGAGCAGCCATTACAAGAGCTCTGCAGGTCTCCAGTAACACTGGGTTTGGCTTCCCTGTATAACTCTCCTTGGAGTCGGGTTATTCACAGCGCTGTTTCCCACCAGTTCTAAAAGCTGTGTAGTTGAAATTAGTACCCACTGCAGTTAAATTGTATTATCTGCATTGTATGTGACTTATGCTAGATCTGTTGTCTAAGATTTTCTGACTGTCCATTATATCACACTCCTTGTACGTTTCCTTACTTAGGTACCCTTAGATACTGGTGTGTACAGGGTTTACTTTGCTCACATTATATCTTATTGTATTTGTGAAGGCTCATTGTCACATACTGTTCTCAGTTACACACTGCACATTACCATATTGTGTGTGTACTCTCACTGCAGTTAGGTCTAACAAAGGCAAGGTAGCTAAACAGGCTGGGGCCCTTACCTAGTGTCATATAAAGACCTGTTCAGCTGAGGTATTACTACAAGACTGTCAGTGCTCCTCTTGTTTTGGACCCTTCTCCCCCCCCCCCCCCCCCGACCCATCAGCTTTACCCCGTACCAGCGCAGAAGCCTTCTTAGGCCTCATTTCACACAATGGCAAAACTTGCTGACCATTTGCAGCCCCATCTGTGACTCCTCAACAATTGCAGCCTGTTATCAGCCCTTTGCAGCCCCACCTGTCCCTCCTCCCTGGTTGGATATGTTTTCTAACTCCGTAGAGAGTCCTTGCAGCTTTATCAGCTGCATTCCATAATATATTGCAGGGCCAGGTACCACTCCCTATGCCTACTGCCACCAAGCGAACTGTGCCATCCTAACAGTCTGTGCCACTCTCAGATTCTGTGCAGTCTTGTGCAGCAGATCTTGCTGCTCTTTCTGATGCTGACTCCCCTTCTACGGAGGTAGAGGTGCTATCTAAATGTAACGTGGCTGCTTTAGTTAGGGCAGGTAAATTCTCGCTCCAGCTAAAAGATTCTGAACTGGCACCAAAAGCAAAAGATCCTTTGTGTAAACGGCAAAAAATGGTAGTGGCTGCGTTTCCACACTCAGACCATTTCTTAAATGCTATGAGCGAGTCTTGGAAAACTCCTAGCAAGTAGTTTAACGTACCTAGAAGGCTTAGCACCTTTTATCAGTTCCCTGCTACTGACTGTATAAAATGAGAAAACCACCTGCTGTGTATTCAAGGACGTCCTTGATGGACAATTAGACACTTCGACCAGACGTCTTGTCTCAAGGTCCCTGTCTCCACCCTAACCTAACCTGGCTCGCTTGTATTTGACGGTGTTGCTCTTAAGTCGTCCATCTTAAGAGAGAACTTTTTTTCCAGTTCAGTTATTCAAACTATTCTTAGTGCTCGGACATCGGTATCGGCTTGCATATATTACCGCATCTGGCACTCTTACTTTCAGTGGTGCGCTCATTAACACTATCATCCTCTGGTGTTTCGAATTTCGCGACTCCTGACATTTCTGGCCTCGACCTGGTTCACCGCCTTGCTTCTCTTAATGTTCAAGTGTCAGCTCTGTCATTCTGGTTCCAGAAAATACTTGCCGTCTTACCAGATGTACGTACCTTCCTGCAGGGGGTACTCCAGATTCAGCCTCCCTTTGCTTCTCCAGTGGCTCATTGGTATTTGGCCTTACAGCAGCCTCCTTTTGAACCACTGGATTTTGTTGACCGTTAAGACTCTCTTCCTCATGGCCATCGCCTCAGCCTGCAGAGTATCCGACTAGGGGGCGCTTTCATGCTGCCCCCCTTTTTGGTTTTTCATTACGACAGGAGGGTACTCTGGACTAAGCAGGGATACCTCCTCAAGGTAGTATCCAAGTTCCATATCAACAAGGAAATTGTGGTACTGGCCTTCCATACACCTGTCCTTTCACCTGAGGATGCCTTGTTAGATGTGGGCCTTGCTCTAAAGATCTACGTGGACCGTTCTAGTTCCATTAGGAAATCAGTTTCTTTGTCCTCTATGGATTCCACAAATGTGGCTGGACTGCTAATAAACAAACTTTGGCTCGCTGGCTCCACTTCACTATCTCACAGGCCTACACGCAAGCTGATCTTCCAGTACCGGCAACAGTCTCTGCTCACTCTACTCGCTCTGGGGGGACCTTTGTGGTCTGCCTGCCGTGATGCATCTGCTGAATAACTATGCAAGGCTGCTAGGTGGTCTTCTGCCCAAACGTTTCTTAGGTTCTATGCTTTTTATATATTTACTTCTCAGGATGCGATCTTTGGCCGCAATGTCCTCCTTTCCACTTAGGAGCTTTCCCTCCCTATTACAACTGCTTTGGTACATCCCCAAGGTTAACCCTGTGGAGGCTATGCACCCTGAAGAAGAAGAAAATAAGAGTTATGGTAAAACTTACCTTGGTTGACTCTTTCTTCACGGTCTATGAGACTCACAGGGCATCCACCCTGACGCACCTAGCTTCAATGGGTTACTCTTCTGGGTCACCAGTTCCCGTCTCCTGACTGTGAGAGAGTGTTTTCTGTGATTACCATTCTTCTTTCTCTCCTTTCCAGCTCCTGCTTTGGGCTTGTTAACTAAAATTGAAGAGCCTGAGCTATGGGCGGGGTATGAGGGGAGAGGGGTCCAGTGCATCCTGGGAGCTTGTAAAGCTTAGTTGTTTGGTGCCTGTCCTGGTCTCAAGCATACCCCAAGGTTAACCCTGTGAATCCTATGGACCTCGAAGAAAAAGAGTTAACCAAGGTAAGTTTTACCATAACTCTTATTTTTCTGCATTAATTATATGGAAATATATTGGTGTAAGGTATGTTTTGATTTTAAGAAGTACAAATTTTTTATATTCCACCTTTTTCTCAGGAATATACAGTTCTTAGTCACTGGATGGCTAAAACATGATGCACAATTTGCATTAGTAGAAAGAAAACATAAAGCTGCTCTACATAGTTCAGTAGATAGTTCTTATTAGTGATGTAGTCATAATGTCAACATTGAACATGTTGACAGCTCCAGAAAGTCAAAGTGTGATATGGTCTGTGTTGTCATGACGAGCATGTTGACAGTACAACCATATTTACATTCTCATGTTGGCAGATGAGAACCACTTGGCCCATCTAGTCTGCCCCTTTTTTTGACCATATTTTACCTCAAACCTTATTTGATCCTTGCAAAAGAAAAAGGTACAATCTCGCTTTGCGCTCCAAATGTCCAAGGAATCCAAAAAGTCCTCACAAACGAGTAGATATTCAAATCAGCATGTAACAAAAACAAAAAAACATCATCGTTTAATACTGTAAAATTGATGAGATTCTTCCCAACTGTTCAAAAGAGTGTAGTGATGTTGGAATAGTCGCGATATGTATCCAAAGATCCATCTTCTTTAAAGGCACCCGAAATGGTGTTCAGGGAATGCAGTGATAGGTCCTTACATGTATGCTTACTTGTATTAAGAAGATGTGAAACACATAAAGGTTTCTTTTAAGAGCTCTGGTCACTCCTTACTCCGTATAGGACCACTACTCTCTTTTGCACAGTTGGGAAGACTACACTATGTTGTGTTTTTTGTTACATGCTGATTTGAATATCAGTCTACTCGTTTGTGAGGACTTTTTGGATTCCTTGGACGTTTGGAGCGCAAAGTGAGATTGTACCTTTTTCTTTTGCATTCTATTGTATTATAGGTTGGTGACCTATATAGTACCATCTGTTGCTGCTCCATATTGCAGCGCCATAGGAGGAATTTTTTCTTTTACTTATTTGATCCTTATTGCTCTGTAGGCTACCCTTATGTCTTATCAGATGCATGTTTAAATTGCTCTACTGTCTTAGCCTCTACCGCCTCTGATGGGAGGCTATTCCACTTGTCCACTACCCTTTCTGTGACATCAGGTGTGCTTGATTGGAGAGCTTCCTACAATGCATGCCGGTGCCATCTCTTCCCTAGGTAAACAATGCACATGTACCAGGTTATCCAGAGATAATAAGATTTGTCATACCAGGTGACCTTCCATTGAACCAAGGTCTAGTTCTGATGCTTTCGTGCCCGTTGTAGAACTCTGTTGTAGATGTATGCAGCTCCATATACAGCAGGTTTCCATAGGCTTCCATAACCATAAATGTAACATTTTCAACGGTTTCTGCCACAGTAGGCCATCTGGTGATTCGTTTCAGACAGTGTAGCCTTTGTGCACCACAGGTGGTATTGAACAGCCCACAAACCTTGTCATTTCAGTCAGAAATGCTCTGGCTCTGAGAAGGGACACATTTTCATAACCAGATGACCTAGGGGTCTATTTACTAAGCCTTGGATTGAGATAAAGTACGAGCCAATCGACTCCTGTCATTTTTCAAATTCAGCCTGTGACATTGCAGTTAGGAGGTGATTGGCTGGTTTTGTCCACTTTTATGATTGTGATTTGTCTCTGTCTACTTTATCTCCATACAAGGCTTAGTAAATAGGCCCTCAAGTCGCTCAGGTCTTTACACCTGCCTATATTTTCTGTATTCAACACGTCAACTTCCTAATGTCTGCTTAACATCTACTATATCCCTGACCTTGACATGTGCCGTTATTATGAGATAGTCACTATACTTAGGTAGTCCTGTGTCATCAGGTGTGTAAAACTCTCTATCTCTAGCTATCTATTGAGCTTAAGCCATTGTAATGGCTCTCATGGACAATTTAAAAAGAGGGTTTTTCTTCTATTGTTCTTGAAACAACAATATGCCCATATTTTAGGATACTTCAGATGTGATGTGAAAGGCTCTTTCCTGTAACAGTGTTTTGCTAAGAACATTTAATGCAGATGAAAAGGTTTTCCACCCACTCTTCCACTCGTCACTTATAACCTCTCATGTACCGCTAGACTTATTTGAATGCCAGGCAGCTGCGAAATCATTGCTTATCTAAACATTGTTCTTGTTTTGCACTTAATCAGGTTTGAACCGCCTGCATTACAAGGTCACTTTACAACATTTGTTTTGACAGTTATTAAAAATGAGAACTGAACACTTGATGAACAATTTCCTTCTACCTTGACATATGCTGTTTTTTGAGTCTGCAGAATTGCACTTCCTGCAGCTAAACATTTAATTTTTTTCAATTTTACAATTTAAGGACAGAAACCTACACGAGTTTAATATTATGGCGGTGTTTTGTCTTGTCTTGTTTCTTTAGGCCCGTACACACTGGTCGATATATCGGCCGTTCTCTTGAACGGCCGATATATCGCGGGACCGTCGGCCAGTGTGTACGGCCGATACATCTGTAAACTCAGTCGTTCACAGACGTATCTCGTCGGCCGCGCAGCACAGCCGACGGCCAGTATATCTACTGATATATTGGCGCGTCGCTGTGTGTGTACGGGGCGGTCGGCCGACCGCCCGTACACATGCTGCGGCGGTGATTGACAGCTGAACTGGGCGGCGTGTGTACACGCCCGTCCAGTTCATGACGTCAGTCCCCGACGGATCGGGCAGTGTGTATGCACAGCACACTGCCCGATCCGTCCATAGATATATCTGCAGATCAATTGATCTGCAGATATATCTATTAGTGTGTACCCACCTTTTGAATGGGATGGCTCACTGAGGTTTAAAAAGAAAATATTTTCCAACAGCAGAAAAATATTTATATTCTTGGTTGTGTACAATATTTGTTGTTTACCTTAGTTGTCGAGTAAAGGGGCCTACACATGGTGTGATGCTACCTAAAAAACGATTTTTGACTTTGCGATTTTCACCTGAATTTCCAGGAGCCCAGAACCACCGATATTGACTATACACATGGCGCAATTTTGGCTATGTACAATTATGACTACATACAATTTTGACTATGCTATGTACTAGATTGTACACTTTCTAGTCAAAATTAACCTGCCAGCACAGTCTATTTTTTCTTGCGATACCAACCCTGCAGGAGCGTGCATCGGCATCGCAAGCTGTATACACACAGTGCAATATGCACTATGTTTTCTACCGATATATAGTCCATAATCGGTTTTATATTGCACCGTGTGTACGTGACTTAAGCTGTACTAATATCCCTTCTACTGATTGGATATAAAGAATACATTTAGGTCCATATATATTTGGACATGGACACATTTTCTGTTATTTTAGATGTTTATCAAAACATCTAAAATAACAGTTAAGTTACAGTTGTATAATGAATATGTGCAGTCTATCAGCTTTAATTTAAACATATTCACATCCATATTGGTGAAAGCGTTTTTTTTCAAGGGACCAAAAGTAATTGGCAATTTCTGTTTCATGGAAAGGTCTGTGCTATTCCTTAGTAGTTTCTTACTCCGTTACGCTGGTAGAAGGTCTGGGGTTGATTCCAAAAAGTTTTGCCTGCAAGAAATCTCGCACCAATTTTGGATTACCGAAGGTATGCGCTCTCTCGATATCAAATATTCAAAGCTGAAAACCCCTCATCTCGAGAGAAAAAAAATTGCATACTTACCGGTCCGGTAGTCTCCCGGTCATTTCCTTGTCATCTCCCCCTCCATCTTTCCACTAAGGAGGTGGGAGGCTGGAAAATGTAGTTCTCCCTGATTCTGCTTCTGGACACACATGCAGGGCGAGGTAGGTCTCACATATACTTACAGTATTTACCTTTTTACACCGTTGCTGCAGAAGACCGGATCCTGACAGGCTGGAGGAAAAAGACACCAGTTCAGAAGGTGAGTAATTAAGGACTAATTAAGCTAATTGGAAACTTCAGATTGCTTAATTAGTCATTAGGGGAAGTGCCGCAGGGAGCCCAGAGCAAGACATGCTGATTTTGCTTAAACATAACAATTTTAGGTAAATTCACACTTGCTCTGGGGGTGCGAGATAGAAATCATTGCAGCTCATTTTCTGTCATTTCATTGAAGAGGAAAAAAACTGCGCCTCCGAGTTTTTCAATATTGAGTGCACAATTTAATAAGCCCCCTAGTGTGACATTTGGAAGCTGTTGCTGTGAGCCCACAAGATACAATCAAAGGCGCTCTCAATGAAAGAGGCCACCCTTAGGCTGCAGAAACAGAAGAAAGGCCATAAAAGAGAGAGCTGGAACCTTAGGAGTGGTCAAATCAGCAGTTTGGTACATTCTGAGAGAAAAGAAATGCACTGGTGAGCTCTTTTCACAACATCCAGCCAAGTGAAGAAAACTCTCTAGTAGGTAGGCATATCATTATCCAGGACTACCATGAAAAAAATACTTCACAAGAGCAAATACAGAGGTTTCACCACAAGGTGCAAACCATTCTGATACCTCAAGAATAGAAATGCCAGATTAGACTTTGTCAAAAACAAATATTTAATAAAAAAGAGAGCCCGGCTCTGAGACTGCATCTACAATAGTGTATTTAATGCATGTGTACATGATCATTTCTATTCTTTTTGAATAATACGTGTATAATGAAATGTGTGCCTAGAGGTTGATAAATTGATTTAAATGGTTTTCTTTTTGAGCGCTTAGTTGAACAAAATGTGAACATAGGAACAAAGGTATATGTTCCTACGTCCATATACCTTCTGACTCAGGGAGCACCGCCAAGCTGACAGATCGAGTAAATTCATTTATCAATATAAACTGTCCAGTTTTGGTCTTCTAACCTATTGTACCCAATTTATACAAGCCAGTGCAGAATCACCCCCCCCCCCCCACTTTCACACAAGATGTGATCATGTCAGGAGAAGAGTGCCCTGTTAATGAGTGCTTCATACTAGAGGGAGGTTGTGGAGCAGGGAGGATGGGACCATTGGGGAGGAGTTAGGAGAAGGTCTAGCTTTGTTGAAGCTGCTGAATTTTTGAAGGAGCACTTGAAGAATTGGAGGCTGGTGTGTTCCTTAGGAATAGAGCAGCACAGGGAGCTTGTTTGGAGCAAGTAGTGCGATAAAGAATATCAGTAGGGAGGCAGAGTGGCAGAGCACAGAGGTCAGGAGGGAGTGTACAAAGAGATGTTGTTGCAGATGTGGGGGTGGCGAGTGGCTTTGTAGATGACTGTTTGGCAGAGATACTCTAGGAGGCAGAAGCAATTTAATGAAAGGTAATTCATGCCATGGTGTTGAGGACGAAGTGGGGAGATGCAGACTAAACAAAAAGTTGCAGTTGTAGAGATAAGAGTATATAAGAGTTGTGGTAGTGTCAAAAGTTAGCAGGCCTCTAGTGTTGGGAAAGCGGCTCGATATGAGGAACCAAGGAGGAGTCACGTATTGCTACATGGATATGAGAAACAGAGGAGAGTGTAGTGTTGTCAGTGGTAAGAAGGAGGTGTGTAAATACTAGAGGGGAGTTCTGTTGTGGACGTAATGTCTGACAAAACTTTAGATTGTCAATGAGGAGAGGACAGAGCAAATAATGTTGTTGGCATACAGGCGTTAGCGGAGAACAGAGGAGCTGATTAATTCTTAAAGGGAGGAGGTGGAAGATGGCTGGAAACAGTTTCATGGGGGACCACAAAGGGTAGAGGGAGATGAGGAAAGAAATAGCTTTGGGTTAAAAAAAATGAAAATAAAATAAATGGGTTGATTGAAAATGAAGCATGTGAACCAAGAAAAGACAATGTGATAAAGGTCAGTGAGTGTGTCGAAAGTGTGTTGTCCATGGTCTTTAAACTCCCAGAAGTCTGACTGGATGATCTTAGAGAGGAGACCTTGGACTTGGCAGAGAAAAGATCTTTTGTGACTTTAGCATTTTGGATGAAAAAGAAGTTTGAGATCGGGTGGCAGTTAGAAAGAGAAACAGGGTGGAGAGAGGATTTTTAAAGGTGAGACAGGAGCTTATATTAATGAAAAGGGAGGAATGTCAGAGGAGATGGACAGGTTGGTAAGGTGCAGGTTTATTTGGATTGCCGGAATATAAGAGTAGAGGCAGGGACACCAGAGTCTGGTTTACAGAGGATTGAGGTTGTACAAAAGCTGGTTGAAGTAAGCCAATTATTAGTAGTTCATCAAGTGAGAGAGAAAAGGGATTGATTGATTGATTGATTGATTGATTGATTGTATCTGGTGAACTAGAATTTAGATAATGGGAGTTAATGTGGTGACAGGCTGAAGGAAAGGTGGTGATGGATACAGAGAGAAGTGTTTATTGGAATTCAGAGATGGCATAGAGGTCTGGAAAATGATGAGATCAAGGGAGTGACCATTACAGTGGATTGGAAAGGAAATCCTGCGTGAAGCCAAAAGAAGAAGAGAAGTTTTGAGACTGAATCATCTGTGAGATATTACTGTAAATAGGCTTATTAAAGTCATCGGGATGAGGGAGGGAAATGTATAATGATAAGAAGTGGAAAATCCATGCAGCAAAATGATCAAACATTTGGTAGAGGACCAGTAGAACGATGCATGTTTTGACATGAAAACGGACTAAGAATAGATAAATTAAGTGTGTATCAAACTAGGAGAATGAAAAATAGGGCTCAGCTGCAGCTGGTAGAGAGTAGGAGGACCACACCACTGATTTTTTTTAGTTTTGAGGCTGTGCGCTGAAGGAGAAGAGCAACAGAAGTGATGTTAGAATAGAAGAAGAAAAGCAGATATCTTATCATAAGCAGGTTAAGCAGTTGTAAATAAGATTACGAAGGTCCATTTATCTTAGACAGATACAGTATTCCGAAGAGCAAAGGCGAAAGAGCGCATAATGAACAGATGTGGACTAGGAGTGCAGGATTTATGGTAAACAAGGGGGTAGATTTTGAAAAGAGGAAAGGTTGCAGCATGTGGGTGCACTGCTCCGTCTTCTTGGAAGTCCCAGTCTCTGCTGAGGGCTGTCAGCAGGTCTCTGCTGGGGTCACAGTGTGGGGGCTGCTCTGTGGACTTGAGGTTCCAGTGCTGTTATTGCTTGATAACTGCAGTACCAGTCCCAGCACAGTTCCTGAGCCAGTTACCAGTTCATTGAGTAGCACTACCAGTTCCAGCCCAGTTCCTGAACCAGCAGCTGGGCTCAGTCCGGTTCCAGTACCAGCATTATCAATTCCAGCTCCTCAGTCCAGTTCCGGTACCAGTCCTGCTCTCACTTCAGCCTGTAACTTTCCTGTGAAGAAGAGCTATATCCAGCCACCTTGTTTCCAGCCCTTTGGTATTCCTGACAAGCCAGCATATAACCCTTCCCCAGGCGAAACCAGCCCTGAATCGTGACCGGCTTGGTCAAAGCGTGGGGATAGAATGGGGCTCTGGGTTAGGATGGGTATCATCAGTAGACAGGAGGAGCAAGGCAAGAAGATGTGGGTGAGGGGCTAATTAAAGTAAAAGCAAGACGGAGACTGTTGTCTTTGAGAGGGAAAGAATGCATCATGGGATGTAAGGCAGGTGTGATAAGTCATCATATGCTGTGTGGGATACCTAATTGGAGCGCTTCAGTAACTGGAAAGGGCCTTATAGGAAGAAAGTGGTGGTAGCTGAGGGGAGAAGGTCAAGTTATAAAAGGTGAGGAGATGATGTTGAGGATGCCCTAGCAACTGAGTGAAGATAGTGAATGAAAATGAGGGAAGTTGCTGGGGGAGATGGAAGGAGCTTCAAGGTAAGCCTAGAGCACATCAGGTTTTAGGAAGAGTTAAGTGGCTGCGCAACAATGCATAACAGGAAGAGCAAAGTACTGTAGGGAGCAATAAGAGTTTGATTGTGAATAAGAGATTTGGTTCAAATAGAAACTGCACGGCACTTTAATTACATCCTTCATCCTTGAATAATTATTGTATGGGGAGAAATGGGGTACTGGAGAGAAGTGAGGTAGGAGCAGATAGATTATGGGAAACAGCAAGTTAAAGTGACGAGTTGAATAGCTTGTAGATGTTAAATACTGTATAGCAGTAGTCTACTAAAGAGTCTATTGTGAGAGTCAAATAACATTGTAGAATTTTAAAAAATTTTACTTATTGGTTTACTAGTTTCTAATTTCAAGAATGTGTGTCCACTGTTTGGAGACTCAATAAGGTAGGGGAAACCTGGGCTGTTTAGACTTCTAGGAGCGGCATGTTAGTGTCTTTTAGTAGATTGCTGTCAAATTGGCAGAAGATTTAATTGATGGAGGGACAGGGCAGAAGGGAAGATTGGGAAGGCAATATAGGGGTCACATGGTGAAGTAAAGTATACGTGGAAGGAGTAGAAGAAGGGAAGAATGCTGGGCAGGAACTTATGTAGTAAAAGCTTGCAAATGATTACTGAAAGTATAGTGAAGAGTCTACCTGGTTGTGGTGCAGTGTCTTCAAAGACCAGGTTTTAAAGAACCCAATCTGGACAGAGAAGCATGTAGTGGAATTGCTGAGGAACCCTTTGGTGGTCCAGGATGTTCCTGGGATGATGGTGTTGAGATGTGAAGGTGTGAGAGGAGCACTTCAGGAACATACACAGCAGATGGTAGTCCTAAAGTGCGAATCGTAATGTCTCTAGAGGAAAGAAAAAAAAAAAGTTATGCATATACCCCTGCTTTTAACAGGACAGAAGATCCTTGCACTGTGGTGCCTTCTGGGTTTCTGTGTAAGGTTATCACAGACACAAGCGATTCAGACACCTGTTTTCATTAGAGAGCTTGCACGCCCAGACAGAGTTTTTCTGTCTCCATCACCTGTGCATATCAGTGTCTCACTCTGTGCATTGAAATACTGCAAGGTGTTTGGTAATACTCACTAGCTTAAAAGGTATCTTCTTCAGGCTGTACCCTGCAGACTGTAGACTTCACTGATGTTAACCTTGAAAAATAGTGTGTGCTCTCACACACATGCCTAGCTTCTGGCTAGCGTGTACCACCCCAGTATTCTAACATCATGCGCTGCTCTAACTAAGCTTGTAAACACAGACACAAAATACAAGGATTTTTAACTAAAATAAGAAGTTCTTCCCTGTGTGGGCCTAGGAGCTAGATATTTTTACCTATCTTAATTGGCACATTACATTATGTGTAGTAGGCTAGTACTTAATACACTGTTCATACAAAATTGATGGGATAGTGGCCTGACTACTGTGGGTTCCACTCTATGGGGTGGTGGTATAATACCCAAATTGACATGCAGGTGTAGGGGTCGTGCTCAAAATGTGGGGTCAAAGTTGGCACTAGTGGAGCCTGGGGCTTAATGCCCCATTGGTGGTATTGTGGGACCCAATTACAAACGGGATTGGTATGTGATTCCCACCGCACGGGATGCTGAATGTCAGCATACCGACACAGGCATCCCACGCGGAAGAATACTGGCAGGGGGTCTAGCGCAATAAAGCCCCTTGCAGGCTCGGTGGCGAGCAAATTGTATTCTCACTCTGTGTGTCATGGATACCCATAGAGGGGGAATCACCTACATAGCCGGTATTCCAGCGGCGGTATGGTGACCCTGTTGGGATACCGGCGTCGGTATTAAGACAGTCGGGATCCCGACGAGCGGTATGCTAACCGCATACCTTACAAACAAGTAAATGGTGCCCATGGGCTTCTACCTCTTATGATGTACCTACCAGAAGTAATGAATGAATTGTAAATGTCCCCTGCCAGGGACACCCATTTAACAGGGGGCTTAGTGTTTATTAAACTCTTTGAGAAAGAATCACCTGGTGTTTTGGGACTTCAGTGCCTTCTTCCTTCTTGACTATGCCAATGGCTGCTATTTTGGGGGGCTTTCGGCCCTTGACTGAAGTTTCTTCTCCAAGGGCAGTCTTCATTGCAGCACCAGGACCTGTTACTTGGCGTTCTCAAGGCCTGTGACTGACTGCTGTCTGTTTGCAACAGCTAATATGGGCCTCTGAGTTGGTGGGGTGAGTGACGCGGTTAATCATGACAAGTGACTTGATACCCTGGCCTTTGATTGGACAACAGTGAATCTTTATAGGCTGTGTACACATTAGGACGACATCTCAAACCATGCTATGTCTTCCACTACTGAACCCGACATTGGCAAGTGCAAACACACTTGCTGATGTCGAGTGCAATGAATGCCGGCAGGGATGGGGGAGCGGAGGCCATGCTGCATTTGGCAGCATGGCCCTCGTAAGCAGCATTGCACGTCGGACCTGCATGTAGGTCCAATGTGCAGTGCAGCATACAACCCACGGGAGCGCACATTGTACACTGTATCGAGAATAGACCCTATACAATATCGGTAGGAACCGGCTGATATTCACCAGATCGTATGCTATATTGCATAGTGTGTATGCACCTTTACTGTTTCCGATGCCAAGAACCTACCTGATGGGCCTCCTTTCAGGGTGACTCCAGTGGTACTGAATCCCTCCTCCTAGTGCATGTCTGCTCTTCCTCCAGCAGTCAGCTTCTCACCAGCATGATGAGAGGCACACCTCCACATAGGCTTGGCTGCATTTGTCAAAATCAGGGGCATTGCACAAGTGAAATAGGAGTGTCTCTGGTAAGATTTTGATGACTGGGACATGGAAGGTGCTGGGAAATGGAATCAGAGGTACTAGTGTCAGAAATGTGAGCAATGTTAGAGTATGCAAAGGAGTTGTTCTGGGACCCTGTCAGGGGGATTAGAGAGTCAGATTAGATCGCTTGGCATATCTGATTTGATTGCAGGTGGGGATCTAACCGTGGTATCTGATAAAAATTAAACGTCAGGCTACAGGAGTTGTCATTGTCAGTAGTTGGTCAAGTCCTAATGCAGTGAGGTGGGGGGATATTTGGCTTAAACTGAGCCTAAGGCTTGGAATTTCTTTCCAGGAGGGATGGGCTACCATGGAGTTAGGGAAACCTCAGTGTTTGCACATCTGGTGGCTTAAAGGAGGGAGCTGACACAGCCTGCATCGTCAGGGCATCATATTAATAAAGCATGAGTGTTTCTTCTGAGAAGACCTGCTGCCCTTAGGTATTGCTAAGAAAATATTTTTGTATCTTATTGGAAGATCATGTTGTCTTTCCAGCACATAATGATAGTATACAAGATCCATAATTGCTCAGAATTTTTAAAAAAAGGTCTCCTGCAGCCATGGGAGGCCAGAGAGGGACAACACTTAATGTAGATAAGTACGTAACAAATTCAGGTTCATTTCATGTGAATAAAGTGTTTAAAAACAATTATGTTGTCATATTACTTAGCACACATTCTCTGTGGGAAGACTTACATAGAACACAGTCACTGCAGAGATACTTTTTGAACTCCCTGTATATTCATTACTGCTCTATTGTGTATGGTAAATCAATGAGAAATTTAATTAATTACATAAATATAGGATATTTCTTTTATTAAACTCTTTATTTATACCAGGAGAGACAAAAAGTTAAACATTACTGACATAATTGTACATTAAAAGGTGAGAGTCAGTCTCCATGGAAATTTTTCGTTCAAATAGTTTTGATCGTAATTAACAAACATATAAAGATGTCCCCTGTACGGGGACCATATACATAAAAGAAAAAAACAGGGAAGAGGAAAGAGAGAAGGGGGAGGGGGAGCAGAAAAAGAAAGAAGAGGGGCAGATGCAGAAAAAAAGAACAGGATATTTCTTTTAAACGTGTGCAAAATGAAGATTAATAAGCCACAATATATATATTCTTTAATAAAAAATTTTTTACAAAAAATGCTATCAGATAAAAATATACAATACATTAGTATGCAGTGCGCACTTATGTAATATTTGCAATAAATCTATGAAGTTTGTCCTCACAAAAAAGGATTGCCACAGTCAGATACACCTTCATGGATGCCCTCAAATCTGATCTAATTATTCTAAGAGCAGAAAAACAATCTGTCAATGCTAACTTGGGTTGGCGGGCAAAGCAGTAACCACCAGGGCAACGTTTCTCACAATTTCAAGATAAAAGGGGTTATGTAGTTGGCATCCCGATGTATGGTATGCCGGCGGTTAGGAGACTGGCGCCAGCAATCCCGACACCTGTCTGAATGCCGATGCCGGAAATCCCGAACGTAAGTATGTGGTGGAGGGGGGTTAGGTTTAGGCTATGGAAAGAGAAGGTTATTTTAGTTGCACGCCCCTGTCGGGATTATGGCAGTTGGGATGTGTCGGTATTCTGACCACCGGCATCTAGTACTCAACCTTATTAGGCAATAATGAACAATCAAGTTTTTCTATTTCTTTTACCGAAAGTGAGAATTTTAGCTGAAATGTATTTAGTTTCTTCTCTGTAGGTTGGGAGTAATCCATTTCTATGCTTTTGTATGTTCTTCATGATCCAAATATTTGTCCAAATCCAATTTATCCTCGGTTGATTATGATCTGGGCCATAAATTTAAAAGTGCATTCACTAATCTGGAGGAGTGGCTGGGAAATTGGGAATGAACTGACTTTTTTTTTTTTTTTTTTTCATTTTTAGATTCTTACAGCAAACCTATGATAGCGTAGAGCAGTGGTTACCAAACTGGGTGCCACGGGTTGATGGTCCAGTATCAAATTAAGTAATTGTTGGTCAATATGATAGACAAAACCAGTGCTGGTGGCTGGCAATCATAAAATACGTGGACATAAGTGCAACACTGTCCACCGCCCCATAACTGAACCGAAGGATGTCATATAAGCATAATATACTTTAAATTTAATAATGTTACTGAGTTTCTCAAAAATAATCTTTTGGTCTAGGGGTGTTGTGAAGAAAAAATGCTGTAACTCTAGGGCGCCGTTATTCAAAACAGGTTGAGAACCACTGGTGTAGGGTTTTATCAGAATTCGTTTTTTTATTTCATCTTTTTACATATATGCCGGCACGTTGTAAATAGTGTTACATCAATATTAGCATAGTGAAGTGTTTTATTTATTTATTTGTTTTTTTTTCAGCTTCCTGTTCCCGCAAAGAAAGGGACACACGCACACAGCAGGCATCTTGGCGTGTCTCTCCAGATTTAAAAATGCTAAAGAGGTACAAGTCACAGGTGCTTGAGGTGCGCAGCAAACTTTCTGCTGTGAAGAGCCAAATATGTGAAGTCAGAAGTAGCAGCGCTGGGGCCAATGAAAGCCAAACAAGTAATACTGGGGAGTTGGACTCTTTGGCGATGGGCGGTGGAGAAGGGTGCAGTAAGTTGCAAGAGCTTGGAATGGAGTTACTCCGGAAATCTTCTCTTGCAAGCTGTTATGTGAGAAACAGTAAGTCTAAATCTACCTGTATGTTATATCATTTTGCAAGCTTTGAAGATTTTACGGATGGTCTTAACCTGCGTAAGATAGCACAATTGAAGTTACGGCTATAAAGCTATCTTCAGGAGTCTTGTTCATATCAAGCCAGGTGCAGCTATGCCTTGTCGCTTCCATGAAAAATGTCCATACTCTAAAAGACATCAAAGCCTAAAAATGTCAATCTTCAAAATTAAATACAGAGGTAAAATAGATTGTTCAGTCAGTAAAATGTCTCCCTTGTTGCTACAAAACCACTTTATCCACCCTACAATGCTTGCAGTTTATAGAACTGATTTAGGCCCAAAACAATGACTATAATGACTTGTGTCACTTACACTTGCAGTTATACTGGCTCTCTTCTAGGGAGGTCAATCCCGAGATCGTCAGGATCCTGGTATTTAGGGCAAAAAACTGCCGGGATTCAGTCCTGAGATTGAAAGCTCCACTCCCAGGAATTGCAGGATTTACCTCCCCCATTTTTTTTTCTTTTCTAAATGCTGGGCAGTGTTGAGCGTCCTCAGGACGCCTGCGAGCCCTCCCATCCACGATGGTGAGTCTGATGCTAGCCGCCCGGACTGCACTTCACCGCCCACGTGCCCGGCTCTCACCCACAAAGGTGAGTATTCGTGTGGGCTGGGCGGGTCTTCAACCCAGTCCCGTGTATCCCAGGAATTATCTTTTTCAATCCCAATGCCCGGGATTTGCCTCCCTACTCTCTTCCTGTACATCAATCATACAATCTGTTTCCACTGCATAGTTTTTTGACAGCCAATCATACAGTCTCTTGAACTTGAACTCTGATTTGCAAGATAGAGGTGCACCACCCTTAAATGCAGTTGTTTAAGAATATCTGCTTAAAATATATGTACAGTAGGACTGGGAAGATACAGTATTGTTAATCCTTTCTTGACTGCAAGTATTTTATGCTTTCATGACCATATCTCGTTATCATTTCTCCTATTTACTTTAGAATTAAGTACTTTGTATATTTAAGCATGTTATTTTATTTCTCCTCTAAATGCATTCTTTTGGTATAATTAAATTTCTTTTCTTTTTTTTGGCACATTTATACTGTGTAAAACTGTAAGAAAATGTATGTATTTCTCTAACGTCCTAAGTGGATGCTGGGGACTCCGTAAGGACCATGGGGAATAGCGGCTCCGCAGGAGACTGGGCACAACTATAAAGAAAGCTTTAGACTACTGGTGTGCACTGGCTCCTCCCACTATGACCCTCCTCCAGACTTCAGTTAGTATCTTGTGCCCGGCTGAGCTGGATGCACACTAGGGGCTCTCCTGAGCTCCTAGAAAGAAAGTATATTTAGGTTTTTTATTTTACAGTGAGATCTGCTGGCAACAGACTCACTGCAGCGAGGGACTAAGGGGAGAAGAAGCGAACCTACCTAACAGGTGGTAGTTTGGGCTTCTTAGGCTACTGGACACCATTAGCTCCAGGGGGATCGACCGCAGGACCCGACCTTGGTGTTCGTTCCCGGAGCCGCGCCGCCGTCCCCCTTACAGAGCCAGAAGCATGAAGAGGTCCGGAAAATCGGCGGCAGAAGACTTCGGTCTTCACCAAGGTAGCGCACAGCACTGCAGCTGTGCGCCATTGCTTCTCATGTACACCTCACACTCCGGTCACTGATTGGTGCAGGGCGCTGGGGGGGGGGGCGCCCTGAGGGCAATATATGACACCTTGGCTGGCAAATCTACATCATATATAGTCCTAGAGGCTATATAGATGTAAAAATACCCCTGCCAGTATTCCAGAAAAAGCGGGAGAAGTCAGCCGGAAAAGGGGCGGGGCCATCTCCCTCAGCACACTGGCGCCATTTTTCCCTCACAGCTCCGCTGGAAGGAAGCTCCCTGGCTCTCCCCTGCAGTCTGCAAGCTACAGAAGGGTAAAAAAGAGAGGGGGGGGGGGGGGGGGCACTAAATTTAGGCCAGGATATATATATATATATATATATATATATATATATATATATATAATAAAGCAGCTATAAGGGAAAACACTCATTTATAGTGGGATCCCTGTGTTATATAGTGCTCTGGTGTGTGCTGGCATACTCTCTCTCTGTCTCCCCAAAGGGCTTTGTGGGGTCCTGTCCTCTGTCAGAGCATTCCCTGTGTGTTTGCGGTGTGTCGGTACGGCTGTGTCGACATGTTTGATGAGGCTTATGTGGAGGCGGAGCAGATGCCTGTAAATGTGATGTCACCCCCTGCGGGGTCGACACCTGAGTGGATGGTGCTGTGGAAGGAATTACGTGACAGTGTCGACTCCTTGCATAAAAGGTTTGACGACATACCAAATGTGGGACAGCCGGCTTCTCAGCCTGTGCATGCCCAGGCGTCTCAAAAGCCATCAGGGGCTCTAAAACGCCCGCTACCTCAGATGGCAGACACAGATGTCGACACGGATACTGACTCCAGTGTCGACGACGATGAGACTAATGTAACTTCCAGTAGGGCCACACGTTACATGATTGAGGCAATGAAAAATGTGTTGCACATTTCTGATGTTACCCCCGGTACCACAAAAAAGGGTATTATGTTTGGAGAGAAAAAACTACCAGTAGCTTTTCCTCCATCTGAGGAGTTAAATGAAGTGTGTGAAGAAGCGTGGGCTTCCCCTGAAAAGAAGCTGGTAATTTCTAAGAGGTTACTAATGGCGTACCCTTTCCCGCCAGAGGATAGGTCACGTTGGGAAACATCCCCTAGAGTGGATAAAGCGCTCACACGCTTGTCAAAGAAGGTGGCACTACCGTCTCCGGATACGGCCGCCCTGAAGGAATCTGCTGATAGAAAGCAGGAGGCTATCCTGAAATCTATATATATACACACACACACACACACACACACACACACACACACAGGTGTTATACTGAGACCAGCTATTGCTTCAGCATGGATGTGCAGTGCTGCATGGTCAGATTCCCTGTCAGAAAATATTGATACCCTAGACAGGGACACTATATTGCTAACCGTAGAGCATATAAAAGACGCACTTTTATACATGAGGGATGCACAGAGGGATATTTGCCGGCTGGCATCAAAAATTAGTGCAATGTCCATTTCTGCCAGGAGAGGGTTATGGACTCGGCAGTGGACAGGTGATGCAGATTCCAAAAAGCACATGGAAGTTCTGCCTTATAAGGGTGAGGAGTTGTTCGGGGATGGTCTCTCGGACCTCGTTTCCACAGCAACTGCTGGGAAGTCTACATTTTTACCCCATGTTCCCTCACAGCCAAAGAAAGCACCGTATTATCAGGTACAGTTCTTTCGGCCCAATAGGGGCAAGCGGGTTAAAGGCGCGTCCTTTCTGCCCAGAGGCAGAGGTAGGGGAAAAAAGCTGCAGCATACAGCCAGTTCCCAGGAGCAAAAGTCCTCCCCCGCTTCCTCTAATACCACAGCATGACGCTGGTGCTCCACAGGCGGAGCCAGGTACGGTGGGGGCCCGTCTCAAATATTTCAGAAATCAGTGGGCTCGCTCACGAGTGGATCCCTGGATTTTTTAGATAGTATCTCAGGGGTACAAGCTGGAATTCGAGACGTCTCCCCCCCCGCCGTTTCCTCAAATCTGCCTTGCCAACCACTCCCTCAGGCAGGGAGGCAGTGTTACAGGCAATTCACAAGCTGTATTCACAACAGGTGATAGTAAAGGTACCCCTACTTCAACAAGGACGGGGTTACTATTCCACAATGTTTGTGGTACCGAAACCGGACAGTTCGGTGAGACCCATTTTAAATTTGAAATCCTTGAACACATATATAACAAAATTCAAGTTCAAGATGGAATCGCTCAGGGCGGTTATTGCAAGCCTTTACGAGGGGGATTACATGGTATCACTGGACATCAAAAATGCTTACCTGCATGTCCCCATTTACCATCCTCACCAGGAGTACCTCAGATTTGTGGTACAGGATTGTCATTACCAATTCCAGACGTTGCCGTTCGTTCTATCCACGGCTCCGAGGGTCTTTACCAAGGTAATGGCCGAAATGATGATACTCCTTCGAAAGAAGGGAGTTTTAATTATCCCGTACTTGGACGATCTCCTGATAAAGGCGAGGTCCAGAGAGCAGTTGTTGGTCGGGGTAGCACTATCTCGGGAGGTGCTACAACAGCACGGCTGGATTCTAAACATTCCAAAGTCACAGCTGGTCCCTACGACACGTCTACTGTTCCTGGGGATGGTTCTGGACACAGAACAGAAAAAAGTGTTTCTCCCGGAGGAGAAGGCCAAGGAGCTGTCATCTCTAGTCAGAGGCCTCCTAAAACCAAAACAGGTGTCGGTGCATCACTGCACGCGGATCCTGGGAAAGATGGTAGCTTCCTACGAAGCAATTCCATTCGGCAGGTTTCATGCAAGAACCTTTCAGTGGGACCTGTTGGACAAGTGGTCCGGGTCGCATCTTCAGATGCATTGGCTGATAACCCTGTCTCCAAGGACAAGGGTGTCTCTGCTGTGGTGGCTGCAGAGTGCTCATCTTCAAGAGGGCCGCAGATTCGGCATACAGGACTGGGTCCTGGTGACCACGGATGCCAGCCTTCGAGGCTGGGAAGGCAGTCACACGGGGAAGAAACTTCCAAGGACTATGGTCAAGTCAGGAGACTTCCCTGCACATAAATATTCTGGAACTGAGGGCCATTTACAATGCCCTAAGTCAGGCAAAAACCCTGCTTCAAAACCAGCCGGTACTGATCCAGTCAGACAACATCACGGCGGTCGCCCATGTAAACCGACAGGGCGGCACGAGAAGCAGGACGGCAATGGCAGAAGCCACAAGGATTCTCCGATGGGCGGAAAATCACGTGTTAGCACTGTCAGCAGTGTTCATTCCGGGAGTGGACAACGGGGAAGCAGACTTCCTCAGCAGGCACGACCTCCACCCGGGAGAGTGGGGACTTCATCCAGAAGTCTTTCAAATGATTGTAAACCATTGGGAAAGGCCACAGGTGGACATGATGGCGTTCCGCCTCAACAAAAAGCTAGAAAAGTACTGCGCCAGGTCAAGGGACCCGCAGGCGATAGCTGTGGACGCTCTAGTGACACCGTGGGTGTACCGGTCGGTTTATGTGTTCCCTCCTCTTCCTCTCATACCAAAGGTACTGAGGATAATAAGGAGAAGAGGAGTAAGAACTATACTCATTGTTCCAGATTGGCCAAGAAGAGCTTGGTACCCGGAACTTCAAGAAATTATCTGAGGACCCATGGCCTCTACCGCTCAGACAAGACCTGCTGCAGCAGGGGCCCTGTCTGTTCCAAGACTTACCGCGGCTGCGTTTGACGGCATGGCGGTTGAACACCGGATCCTGAAGGAAAAGGGCATTCCGGAGGAAGTCATTCCTACGCTGATTAAAGCTAGGAAAGAAGTAACCGCAAACCATTATCACCGCATATGGCGAAAATATGTTGCGTGGTGTGATCCCAGGAAGGCCCCAACGGAGGAATTTCAGCGGGGCCGTTTCTTGCACTTCCTACAGTCAGGGGTGACTATGGGCCTTAAATTGGGTTCCATTAAGGTCCAGATTTCGGCTCTATCGATTTTCTTCCAGAGAGAACTGGCTTCACTACCTGAAGTTCAGACTTTTGTTAAGGGAGTGCTGCATATTCAGCCCCCTTTTGTGCCTCCAGTGGCACCTTGGGATCTCAACGTGGTGTTGGATTTCCTAAAGTCACATTGGTTTGAGCCACTGAAAACCGTGGATTTGAAATATCTCACGTGGAAAGTGGTCATGTTGTTGGCCTTCGCTTCGGCCAGGCGTGTATCAGAATTGGTGGCTTTGTCATGTTAAAGCCCTTATCTGATTTTCCATATGGATAGGGCAGAATTGAGGACTCGTCCCCAGTTCTCCCCAAAGTGGTATCAGCGTTTCATCTGAACCAACCTATCGTGGTGCCTGCGGCTACAAATGACTTGGAGGCTTCCAAGTTGTTGGACGTAGTCAGGGCCCTGAAAATCTATGTTTCCAGGACAGCTGGAGTCAGAAAGATTGACTCGCTCTTTATCCTGTTAGCGCCCAACAAGTTGGGTGCACCTGCTTCAAAGCAGACTATTGCTCGCTGGATCTGTAGTACGATTCAGCTTGCACATTCTGTGGCTGGACTGCCGCATCCTAAATCGGTGAAAGCCCATTCCACAAGGAAGGTGGGCTCTTCTTGGGCGGCTGCCCGAGGGGTCTCGGCTCTTCAACTTTGCCGAGCAGCTACTTGGTCGGGGTCAAACACGTTTGCTAAATTCTACAAGTTTGACACCCTGGCTGAGGAGGACCTAGAGTTTGCCCATTCGGTGCTGCAGAGTCATCCGCACTCTCCCGCCCGTTTGGGAGCTTTGGTATAATCCCCATGGTCCTTACGGAGTCCCCAGCATCCACTTAGGACGTTAGAGAAAATAAGAATTTACTCACCGGTAATTCTATTTCTCGTAGTCCGTAGTGGATGCTGGGCGCCCATCCCAAGTGCGGATTGTCTGCAATACTTGTATATAGTTATTGCTTAACTAAAGGGTTATTGTTGAGCTATCTGTTGAGAGGCTCAGTTGTTATCATACTGTTAACTGGGTATTGTATCACGAGTTATACGGTGTGATTGGTGTGGCTGGTATGAGTCTTACCCGGGATTCAAAATCCTTCCTTATTGTGTCAGCTCTTCCGGGCACAGTATCCTAACTGAAGTCTGGAGGAGGGTCATAGTGGGAGGAGCCAGTGCACACCAGTAGTCTAAAGCTTTCTTTATAGTTGTGCCCAGTCTCCTGCGGAGCCGCTATTCCCCATGGTCCTTGCGGAGTCCCCAGCATCCACTACGGACTATGAGAAATAGAATTACCGGTGAGTAAATTCTTATTTCTCTATCGTCCTAGTGGATGCTGGGGTTCCTGAAAGGACCATGGGGAATAGCGGCTCCGCAGGAGACAGGGCACAAAAAGTAAAGCTTTAGGATCAGGTGGTGTGCACTGGCTCCTCCCCCTATGACCCTCCTCCAAGCCTCAGTTAGATTTTTGTGCCCGGCCGAGAAGGGTGCAATCTAGGTGGCTCTCCTAAAGAGCTGCTTAGAAAAGTTTAGCTTAGGTTTTTTATTTTACAGTGAGTCCTGCTGGCAACAGGATCACTGCAACGAGGGACTTAGGGGAGAAGAAGTGAACTCACCTGCGTGCAGGATGGATTGGCTTCTTTGGCTACTTGACATTAGCTCCAGAGGGACGATCACAGGTACATCCTGGATGGTCACCGGAGCCTCGCCGCCGGCCCCCTTGCAGATGCTGAAAAGAGAAGAAGGTCCAGAATCGGCGGCAGAAGACTCCTCAGTCTTCTTAAGGTAGCGCACAGCACTGCAGCTGTGCGCCATTGCTCTCAGCACACTTCACACGGCAGTCACTGAGGGTGCAGGGCGCTGGGAGTGGGGCGCCCTGGGAGGCAATGTAAACCTATTTTTTGGCAAAAAATACCTCACATATAGCCTCCGGGGGCTATATGGAGATATTTAACCCCTGCCAGAATCCGTTGAAGAGCGGGAGACGAGCCCGCCGAAAAAGGGGCGGGGCCTATCTCCTCAGCACACAGCGCCATTTTCCCTCACAGAAAGGCTGGAGGGAAGGCTCCCAGGCTCTCCCCTGCACTGCACTACAGAAACAGGGTTAAAACAGAGAGGGGGGGCACTAATTTGGCGTTAGAAATATATAAAAAGATGCTATAAGGGAAAACACTTATATAAGGTTGTCCCTATATAATTATAGCGTTTTTTGGTGTGTGCTGGCAAACTCTCCCTCTGTCTCTCCAAAGGGCTAGTGGGTCCTGTCCTCTATCAGAGCATTCCCTGTGTGTGTGCTGTGTGTCGGTACGTGTGTGTCGACATGTATGAGGACGATGTTGGTGAGGAGGCGGAGCAATTGCCTGTAATGGTGATGTCACTCTCTAGGGAGTCGACACCGGAATGGATGGCTTATTTAGGGAATTACGTGATAATGTCAACACGCTGCAAGGTCGGTTGACGACATGAGACGGCCGACAAACAATTAGTACCGGTCCAGACGTCTCAAAAACACCGTCAGGGGTTTTAAAACGCCCGTTTACCTTAGTCGGTCGACACAGACACAGACACGGACACTGAATCCAGTGTCGACGGTGAATAAACAAACGTATTCCTTATTAGGGCCACACGTTAAGGGCAATGAAGGAGGTGTTACATATTTCTGATACTACAAGTACCACAAAAGAGGGTATTATGTGGGATGTGAAAAAACTACCTGTAGTTTTTCCTGAATCAGATAAATTAAATGAAGTGTGTGATGATGCGTGGGTTCCCCCCGATAGAAAATTATTGGCGGTATACCCTTTCCCGCCAGAAGTTAGGGCGCGTTGGGAAACACCCCTTAGGGTGGATAAGGCGCTCACACGCTTATCAAAACAAGTGGCGGTACCGTCTATAGATAGGGCCGTCCTCAAGGAGCCAGCTGACAGGAGGCTGGAAAATATCATATAAAAGTATATACACACATACTGGTGTTATACTGCGACCAGCGATCGCCTCAGCCTGGATGTGCAGAGCTGGGGTGGCTTGGTCGGATTCCCTGACTAAAAATATTGATACCCTTGACAGGGACAGTATTTTATTGACTATAGAGCATTTAAAGAATGCATTTCTATATATGCGAGATGCACAGAGGGATATTTGCACTCTGGCATCAAGAGTAAGTGCGATGTCCATATCTGCCAGAAGATGTTTATGGACACGACAGTGGTCAGGTGATGCAGATTCCAAACGGCACAAAGGTGTATTGCCGTATAAAGGAAGAGGAGTTATTTGGGGTCGGTCCATCGGACCTGGTGGCCACGGCAACTGCTGGAAAATCCACCGTTTTTACCCTAAGTCACATCTCTGCAGAAAAAGACACCGTCTTTTCAGCCTCAGTCCTTTCGTCCCTATAAGAGTCATATTTGCCCAGGGATAGAGGAAAGGGAAGAAGACTGCAGCAGGCAGCCCTTTCCCAGGAACAGAAGCCTTCCACCGCTTCTGCCAAGCTCTCAGCATGACGCTGGGACCGTACAGGACCCCTGGATCCTACAAGTAGTATCCCAGGGGTACAGATTGGAATGTCGAAACGTTTCCCCCTCGCAGGCTCCTGAAGTCTGCTTTACCAAGGTATCCCTCCGACAAGGAGGCAGTATGGGAAAAAATTCACGAGCTGTATTCCCAGCAGGTGATAATCAAATTACCCCTCCTACAACAAGGAAAGGGGTATTATTCCACACTATATTGTGGTACTGAAGCCAGAAGGCTAGGTGAGACCTATTCTAAATCTAAAAAAATTTGAACACTTACAAAGGTTCAAATCAAGATGGAGTCACTCAGAGCAGTGATAACGAACCAGGAAGAAGGGGACTATATAGTGTCCCGGGACATCAGGGATGCTTACCTCCATGTCCCAAATTTGCCCTTCTCACTAAGGGTACCTCAGGTTCGTGGTATAGAACTGTCACTGTCAGTTTCAGACGCTGCCGTTTGGATTGTCCATGGCACCCCGGGTCTTTACCAAGGTAATGGCCGAAATGATGATTCTTCTTCGAAGAAAAGGCGTCTTAATTACCCCTTACTTGGACGATCTCCTGATAAGGGCAAAGTCCAGGGAACAGTTGGAGGTCGGAGTAGCACTATCTCGGATACTGCTACAACAGCACGGATGGATTCTAAATATTCCAAAATCGCAGCTGATCCTGACGACACGTCTGCTGTGCCTAGGGATGATTCTGGACACAGTCCAGAAAAAGGTGTTTCTCCCGGAAGAGAAAGCCAGGGAGTTATCCGAGCTAGTCAAGAACCTCCTAAAACCAGGAAAAGTGTCAGTGCATCATTGCACAAGGGTCCTGGTAAAAATGGTGGCTTCCTACGAAGCAATTCCATTCGGCAGATTTCACGCAAGAACTTTTCAGTGGGATCTGCTGGACAAATGGTCCGGATCGCATCTTCAGATGCATCAGCGGATAACCCTATATCCAAGGACAAGGGTGTCTCTCCTGTGGTGGTTACAGAGTGCTCATCTTCTAGAGGGCCGCAGATTCGGCATTCAGGATTGGATGCTGGTGACCACGGAGGCCAGCCCGAGAGGCTGGGGAGCAGTCACACAAGGAAAAAATTTCCAGGGAGTGTGATCAAGTCTGGAGACTTTTCTCCACATAAATATACTGGAGCTAAGGGTAAATTTATAATGCTCTAAGCTTAGCAAGACCTCTGCTTCAAGGTCAGCCGGTATTGATCCAGTGGGAAAAACATCACGGCAGTCGCCCACGTAAACAGACAGGGCGGCACAAGAAGCAGGAGGGCAATGGCATGATGGCGTCCCGTCTGAACAAAAAACGGGACAGGTATTGCGCCAGGTCAAGAGACCCTCAGGCAATAGCTGTGGACGTTCTGGTAACACCGTGGGTGTACCAGTCAGTGTATGTGTTCCCTCCTCTGCTTCTCATACCTAAGGTACTGAGAATTATAAGACGTAGAGGAGTAAGAACTATACTCATGGCTCCGGATTGGCCAAGAAGGACTTGGTACCCGGAACTTCAAGAGATGCTCACAGAGGACTTATGGCCTCTGCCGCTAAGAAGGGACTTGCTTCAGCAAGTACCATGTCTGTTCCAAGACTTACCGCAGCTGCGTTTGACGGCATGGCGGTGGAACGCCGGATCCTAAGGGAAAAAGGCATTCCGGAAGAGGTCATTCCTACCCTGGTCAAAGCCAGGAAGGAGGTGACCGCACAACATTATCACCACATGTGGCGAAAATATGTTGCGTGGTGTGAGGCCAGGAAGGCCCCACGAAGAAATTTCAACTCGGTCGATTCCTGCATTTCCTGCAAACAGGAGTGTCTATGGGCCTCAAATTGGGGCCCATTAAGGTTCAAATTTCGGCCCTATCGATTTTCTTCCAGAAAGAATTGGCTTCAGTTCCTGAAGTCCAGAAGTTTGTCAAGGGAGTATTGCATATACAACCCCCTTTTGTGCCTCCAGTGGCACTGTGGGATCTCAACGTAGTTCTGGGATTCCTCAAATCACATTGGTTTAAAACCAGTCAAATCTGTGGATTTGAAGCATCTCACATGAAAAGTGACCATGCTCTTGGCTCTGGCCTGGGCCAGGCGAGTGTCAAATTGGTGGGTTTTTTCTCAAAAAAGCCCATATCTATTTGTCCATTCGGACAGGGCAGAGCTGCGGACTCGTCCCCAGTTCTCTCCCTAAGGTGGTGTCAGTGTTTCACCTGAACCAGCTTATTGTGGTGCCTTGCGCCTACTAGGGACTTGGAGGACTCCAAGTTGCTGGATGTTGTCAGGGCCCTGAAAGTATAGGTTCCAGGACGGCTGGAGTCAGGAAAACTGACTTGCTGTTATCCTGTATGCACCCAACAAACTGGGTGCTCTTGCTTCTAAGCAGACTATTGCTAGTTGGATGTGTAATACAATTCAGCTTGCACATTCTGTGGCAGGCCTGCCACAGCCAAAATATGTAAATGCCCATTCCACAAGGAAGGTGGGCTCATCTTGGGCGGCTGCCCGAGGGGTCTCGGCTTTACAACTTTGCCGAGCGGCTATTTAGTCAGGGGCAAACACGTTTGTAAAATCCTACAAATTTGATACCCTGGCTAAGGAGGATCTGGAGTTCTCTCATTCGGTGCTGCAGAGTCATCCGCACTCTCCCGCCCGTTTGGGAGCTTTGGTATAATCCCCATGGTCCTTTCAGGAACCCCAGCATCCACTAGGACGATAGAGAAAATAAGAATTTACTTACCGATAATTCTATTTCTCGGAGTCCGTAGTGGATGCTGGGCGCCCATCCCAAGTGCGGATTATCTGCATTACTTGTACATAGTTACAAAAATCGGGTTATTATTGTTGTGAGCCATCTTTTCAGAGGCTCCGCTGTTATCATACTGTTAACTGGGTTCAGATCACAGGTTGTACAGTGTGATTGGTGTGGCTGGTATGAGTCTTACCCGGGATTCAAAATCCTTCCTTATTGTGTACGCTCGTCCGGGCACAGTATCCTAACTGAGGCTTGGAGGAGGGTCATAGGGGGAGGAGCCAGTGCACACCACCTGATCCTAAAGCTTTACTTTTTGTGCCCTGTCTCCTGCGGAGCCGCTATTCCCCATGGTCCTTTCAGGAACCCCAGCATCCACTACGGACTCCGAGAAATAGAATTATCGGTAAGTAAATTCTTATTTTTTCCCTACATACTTGGGCAAAATGTGATGCCAAACTTTGACTACTTATCCAAATTCTAGCGATGCCACATACACATATTTTAGTATTGGTTTAATGTAGTCTGTGGTCCCATAAATACATTTTTTGTCATCTCTCTCTTTGCAACACTTTTTTTTTTTTTTTAAATGTTCCTTATGTCATAGTATAGACATTTCCCTTTTATCAATTCTCCTGCATGTTAGGTATTCTAGTTGAATTGAGTACTGTGTACTGCAGCTGTACAGCATTTGCAGTAGAGAGAAAAAATTAAGTAACTACAGTAGTGTGCAAAAGTTTTAGGCAGGTGTGGAAAAAATGCTGCAAGAGTGCTATCAAAAATAGAAGTGCTAATAGTTTGCATTTTGTTAATTGATGAAAATAAAGTGAATAAACAGAAGAGAAATCTAAATCAAATCAATATTTGGTGTGACCACCCATTGTCTTCAAAGCCATCAATTCTTCTAGGTACACTTGGGCACAGTTTTTTTGAAGGAACTCGACAGGGAGGTTGTTCCAAACATCTTGAAGAACTAACCACAGATCTTCGGTGGATGTAGGCTTGCTCAAATCCTTTTGTGTCTTCATGTAATCTCAGACAGACTCGATGTTGAGATCAGGGCTCTGCGGGAGCCATATCATCACTTCCAGGACTCCTTTTTCTTTATGCTGAAGATCGTTCTTAATTATGGGCCTAATTCTGAGTTGATCGCAGCAGCAAATTTGTTAGCAGTTGGGCAAAACCATGTGCACTGCAGGGGGGTGCAGATATAACATGTGCAGAGAGAGTTAGATTTGGGTGGGGTGTATTCAAACTGAAATCTAAATTGCAGTGTAAAAATAAAGCAGCCAGTATTTACCCTGCACAGAAACAAAATAACCAACCCAAATCTAACGCTCTCTGCAAATGTTTTATCTGCCCCCCCCTGCACTGCACATGGTTTTGCCCAATTGTTAACAAACTTGCTGCTGCGATCAACTCAGAATTACCCCCTATTTTGTGTAGTTCTAAAGCAGCTGGAGTGCTACACATTGCCTTCTCCTTACAGAGCAGAGCTCAGATACATGCAGGGGAGTAGGAATTGCATGAAGAAGTTGTTCACATCATCTTCCTTAAGTTTGGACGTCCCAGTTTTATGGTAACAACTCACAGGCCTAAAGATTGTTGTCCATTGCCTGTAGTAGCTTGGAAAGGGCTCCATGAACAACATTGGACACTGTTATCTGCACTGCACCAGGGACCAGTTCTATATCCAAAACCAGATGCCCCCTCTTCAATGGTGTGATGATTGAACTGTCCTTGTTAATATGCAAGGGGTCTCTGACAAGGTGATAAAAAAAAATTCGACCACAAAACTCTCAATCTATGTATTATTGCTATTGAAGAGATTTATTCTATGGTACAGTACTCAATTGGACGACCACTACTTCTGTTAGAAGTCAGCATAGTTATGGTTCTCTTCTTAATAGCTTCAACAAGGGCATACACCTTCCCTTACTACTTTTCTTGACACTAGATTAGCACCTGAGCATTTTTTTCACTTCCAAGCAGTAGAGCATATAGCCAGAAAAAAGCAAGAAAAAAAGATTTAAGAATATGCGCAGTTAAACCATACATGCAGCTAGAATAGTGTGTACAAGGTATACACCCAGAATACCTGAATGATGGTAATAGAGATGAAAAAAATGCTACACAATTCACAGTGAAAAATTATAGTACCAAGTTCACACCAGTGGAACAGCACCACAAATAACAGATGTATATCACCTAAATAAATAGGGATCCTAGAGTCCTTGGATATCGCGATCATATAGACCTAGAGACAAAAAAATCAAAAAACTAGGAAATAGTGCAGCAGGTTTTCATAAATGCCACACTTTTTTTAAAATTTTATATCCAAGTTTGCACTTACAATAAAAAGGATGTAATCAAGCGGGTGGTAGTCATGTGACCGCCGGTCGGCTGACCGACAGTCACATTACCTCCTCCGTGAGCCCGACGGCTCACTATCCCGATGGTCGGCATGCCGACTAACAGGGACTATTTCCACTCGTGGGTGTCCACGACACCCATAGAGTGGGAATAGAACCCGTGGCGACCACAGGTCGCCACCGAGCCCGCAGCATGGCGAGCGCAGCGAGCCCGCAAGGGGCTTGCTGCACTCGCCCCTCCCCGCCGGGATCCCGGCGTCGGTATGCTGCCGGGATCCCGGCGTCGGTAAGGTGACCGGTGGTCAGGAGACCGCCGGTCACCCATACTACACCCAATCAAGCATGTAGTATAATATCCAGGATAGCCGCGAATCAGTCCAGATGAAACATCTAGTTAGAGCTGAATGATGTAAGGGCTTTTCCTCAACAGTATGCAAAACGAAAATAGAAAAAAATAGTGCAGTGTGTCTAAATAAAAAAACGTAATACAAGATGCACTTACAACATGAACAATAAAACATCCCACAGGGGCTAAACAGCAGCAGGCTGGGTTCTTCAATGGCCTGGTATAGTAAAGGACAGGATCGGTTTACAGGTCCGGACACTTGAAACCATCCAGGGTAACCAGCACACAGCTTACTAGCCAGGGGGATTCAGAGCCACGCTTAACGCGTTTCAGACTTACGTCCTTCATCAGACGCGTGTTACTGGCTCTGCTGAATAGTCCTTTTATGCCCAGATAATCACAGACACCTGGGCGAACTTGATTACCACAGATCAGTGTCAATCAAACTGGGCACATATTAAATACACAGCAAAGTGCTGACATACATGTATGAAGCAAAGAAAGAGTTATCACTAAATTAAGAAGCATTTCAACTCAAGCTCAGTGTTGAGACCATTGGGGTCTTCTTTCCCACATATAGCAAACCGCAAGTACATTCAAGCACATATATATGCATATATACGTTTTTAGAGTTTCTGAATTTGCCTGGCTAGAAAGCTGTGTGCTGGTTACCCTGGATGGTTTCAAGTGTCCGGACCTGTAAACCAATCCTGTCCTTTACTATACCTGGACATTGATGGACCCAGCCTGCTGCTGTTCAGCCCCTGTGGGATGTTTTATGCTGTGTTTTATTGTTCATGTTGTAAATGCATCTTGTATTACATGTTTTTTTTTATTTAGACACTCCACTATTTTTTTCTATTTTCGTTTTGCATACAGTTGAGGAAAAGCCCTTACATCATTCAGCTCTAACTAGATGTTTCATCTGGACTGATACGCGACTATCCTGGATATTATACTACATGTTTGATTATTTCCTCTTTATTGTAAGTGCAAACTTGGAAATAAAAAAAATAAAAAAAGTGTGGCATTTGTGAAAACCTGCTGCACGATTTCCTTTTTTTTTTTCTTTTCTTTTTTGTCTCTGTCTATATGATCGAGATATCCAGGACTCTATGGTCCCTATTCATTTAGGTGATATGCATCTTTTATTTGTGATGCTGTTCCACTGGTGTGAACTTGGTACTATACTTTTGACATACCTCCCAACTTTGTTGTCACCCAAGGAGGGACAGTTCTGCGCGCCCGATTTTAGGGGGCGTGGCCTAACGGAAAGGGGGCGTGGCCTCGCGGCAAGTGCCGCGATCGCAAACCACGCCCCCATTTTCGTCATTATGGGGGCATGAACAGCGCTGTGAGAGCTGCTGGTCATGCCCCCTCTCCCTCCCTGCCGTGAATAGACGCTGTGCGCATGCGCACAGCATCTATTCACCGCTGCTCTGCTCAGAGCAGCGAGTGACAGGGGGGCATCTCCCAACTGCCCCCCCACCCGCGGGACACTGCGACCCGCGGGTGGGACAGCGGGACAGACCGTGAAAAACGGGACTGTCCCGCCGAAATCGGGACAGTTGGGAGGTATGCTTTTGTACTGTGAATTGTGTATAATTTTTTCATCTCTAAAGTAATAGATCATATTTGTCAGTGTATTAAAGCTTTTGTGGCACTTTGAGATCCTAATACTATCATAACCACCCTGTTTGAGTATTTATAAGAGCTCTTACTCAAGTGTCATACCTAAGGTAATATTTCTGATGGCAAACACGTCTTTTCGATGAGTGGGGGTAATCACAAGTACTAATTTCCAAATATCTGCAGCGTTAAACTGGTGTTACAAACTGGCAAGTTTATCTTCGCAATTAGCGACAAGGAAGAACAATTGCATACCTGGGATCTGTCAGGGCATTTTCTGTTTGCCTTTCCATTAATTAATTTTGAAAAATGGATCAACTTTTTTTTCCTTCCTGTAGGACCTTGTTGAGGACACTTCCCATCCAAACTGGATTGGGAAGTCATTGCACAAGCTTAGAAGAAAAACTGATAGGAGGTGGCAGAGTTTTTTAAGGTGCATACTACAAATGTGGTGGAAGCCTCCCAGGCATGCAGAACCTAAGCCATCACTTCAACCTTTTATCTTGTAGATGTGATGTCTTCTGCTGTTGCTGGTTAGCAGGAAGAAAAATTCTTCAATATGTTATTAATCGATCACATAAAAAAATATTTTCACCTGCCACAGTCAGTGTGGATTAGGTTTGAATTAACCCCCATGTAATGCTTTGGTGCTTCCCTTCCATTCAGTAATGTAGTTTGTTTTACTAAAAATAATATTACTCTAGAATTTTCCATAGGCTTAATTTTTAGAAAATGTTTTGGAACAACTGTGCCATTATCGTGTTGTAGTGGTCTTTTATTTAGTGGGTGTTTTGTTGTTTTTTTTAGCAAAAATCTAATATAAGTAAATTTGTGTTTAGGGCCTGTGTCTACCACATGTGTTGTGGGAGTTATACAGATATACTGTAAATTGACTAGATAGTCCAGACTTTTAAAAGATTAATACCCCATAGAGCTTTTGTCAAGATACTGCGTGGCAACTTTATTCAGTACTACTTATTAGCACTGGTAGGGAATCCCGTTTTCCCCAGCAGAGCCTAGTTCATGTTGATATGATAGCATCACACAATTGCACTTATTTGTCAGCTGTACATTTATGCAGTAAATTTCCCTTTCTACTGCTTCCCAAAGGCGCTCTAATGGATTGATATCCGATAACTGTATAAGCCATTTTAGCACACCACGATCACAAACCTTAAACATTGACAAAAGTGTAATAGATCCAGGGATTCTTGTTTATGATCCCAAGTTCCAGACCATTCCATTTCACCATCAGAACTTACCACTCACTGTATGTACTTTGTTTTGTACACCAAACTGTGACTTTTAGGGACATTTGTGTGACTATATCCCAGGAGATGAGCACATTCGGGTGTGGTATGGAAGGTAGATGGTAACTAGGTCGACGGTGTCTAGGTCGACAGGGTCTCTAGGTCGACATGGTCTAGGTCAAAAGGTCGACATGAGTTTTTTGGGGTGTTTTGTGTCGTATTCTTCGTGGAGTGACCGGGAACCCCAATTAGTGCACCGTGTCACCTCGCATGGCTCGCTTCGCAAGCTGTGCTTCGGGCAAGGTGCCTCGCTCCGTTACTGCTGCGCTCAGCACAGGTTACCATTCCCAATTGTAGTCCACGTGAATCGTTAAGTATGAAAAGGTTAAAAAAAAAAAAAAAAGGAAAAAAATCGTGAAAAACTCATGTCGACTTTTTGACCTGTCGATCTAGAGACCCTGTTGACCTAGTTACTGTCGATCAATAGTGGTCGACCTAGATAGTGTCGACCTAGTTACTGTCGACCTAGAGACCGGATCCCGCACATTCTGAGATGCTCAAACCAGTCCATCTGGCACATACGAGTATTCTGCGGCAAAGTATAGTGAGGTGTAGTCGTTGTGTAAAGCACAGAGTATGATTACTGATTAGTAAAAGAAAACAAATAACAAACACTGAGCAACCTCACCAAACAAATAATTTAAACTTTAAACTTGTCATTTATTTTGTACTTTCTTGACATGGCTACTAGTAACAGATGCACAGGCCAAAATCTTAAAGCTATGTGTGCAAATGCTAGGAGCTTAGGAGACAAAATTCCAGAGCTAATTTCAATAATGACATGGGATAACCTGGATATTGTGGCAAATACAGAGTCATGGTGCAATGAGATCATGACTGGGACATTGCTATACCAAGATACAATTTATTTAGGAAGGATAGAATGGGAAGAATCGGAGGAGGGGTAGCAATGTATGTGGAAAAAAAACAAATGCTACTTTAATACAAAATACTGAAGACAAAACTGAGGCCCCTTGGGTCACCATAGAAACCGGGAGAAGGATATTATTCGCATTGGGGTGATCTATAGACCACCAGGCCAGTGACAGAATTTGGACAGGAACCTATTGTTGGACATCACTAAAATGGCTTTAAAGGGAGAAGTCATAATCATGGGAGACTTTAATTTACCTGATGTAAATTGGGAGGGGTCTTTTGCTAGTTCAGCTATAAGTGGCAAATTTCTAAATTCCTTACAGGGAGCATCTTTCAATTGGTGAGTGAGCCCACTCGCAAAGACTCCATATTAGATTTAATTCTCACAAATGGGGACAGGATATCAGACACACATGTGGGTGAGCACCTGGATCATCAAGCAGTATGGTTTAGTATAAAGATAGGATCCAACTCCTGTCACACAAAAACATAGGTGTTGGATTTTAGGAATGCTGACTTTGCAAAAATGGGGAGATGTTTAAGTGATTCATTGGCGGGCTGGAGGGACTTGGAAGGAGTGCAGGAGAGGTGGGAAAACCTGAAAAGGGCAGTACTAAGGGCAACAGACCTTTCTATCAAAAGGGTTAGGAAAAGCACCAGGAAAAGAAAGCCAGTGTGATTCACAAAAGAAGTCTCAACTAGTGTGAAAGCAAAAAAGCTGACTTTTAGGAAATACAAACAGACTCAAAATAATAATGACAAAAAGGTGTATCTTGACAGACGACAGGATGCTAAGAAAGTGATCAGACGTGCAAAGGCAGAAGCTGAGGAGAAAATGGCCCAGTCAGTAGATAAAGGGGGCAAAACTTTTTTAAAGTATATACAGGTTGAGTATCCCATATCCAAATATTCCGAAATACGGAATATTCCGAAATACGGACTTTTTTGAGTGAGAGTGAGATAGTGAAACCTTTGTTTTTTGATGGATCAATGTACACAAACTTTGTTTAATACACAAAGTTATTAAACATATTGTATTAAATGACCTTCAGGCTGTGTGTATAAGGTGTATATGTAACATAAATGCATTCTGTGCTTAGATTTAGGTCCCATCACCATGATATCTCATTTTGGTATCTAATTATTCCAAAATACGGAAAAATCCGATATCCAAAATACCTCTGGTCCCAAGCATTTTGGATAAGGGATACTCAACCTGTAAATGAACGGAAAAAATCAAATGGAGGAATAATAAGACTTAAGACAGAGAGTGAGAATTTGGTGGATGGAGACAAGGCAATAGCAGATCACCTAAATCATTATTTTTGCTCCGTATTTACTACAGAAGGAGAAGGGACGGGGCCACAGTTAAGCTGCAAGGACATTCATAAAAATAAGGTAGATGAAACTACATTTACAGAAGAGAATGTCTTAACAGAACTTTCAAAACTAAAAGTGGAAAAATCAATGGGGCCAGATGGGATACACCCAAGGATACTAAAATAGCTAAAAGATGTGCTGGTGGCACCATTAACAGAATTATTTAACCAGTCACTAAATACAGGTGACATTCCAGAGGACTGGAAAAGAGCAAATGTAGTTCTACTGTACAAAAGTGGAAGCAAGGAAGAAGCAAGTAACTACAGACCAGTAAGTCTTACATCGGTAGTAGGGAAAGTAATGGAAAAACTATTAAAAGAAACAGTAGTGGAATATCTTAAATCAAACAACTTACAGGATACAAAACAGCATGGATTTACTGGTGGGAGATCATGCCAAACAAATCTTATTGACTTTTTTTTGACTCTGTGATGAAAATAATAGATCAAGGGGGAGCTGTAGATGTAGCATATCTAGACTTTAGCAAGGCATTTGACACTGTCCCACATCGAAGACTGCTAAATAAACTTGAAAGCGTGGGGGTGGATTACAAAACAGTTAAATGGATAAGAACCTGTTTGCAGGATAGGAAACAGACAGTTGTAGTAAATGGAGTGCAATCTTTGGAAGGAAATGTTACCAGTGGAGTACCCCAGGGATCTGTGCTCGGACCAGTTCTCTTTAATATCTTTGTTGGTGACATTGCAAATGGTATTAAAGGGAAAGTATGCCTTTTTGCAGATGACACAAAGATTTGCAACAGGGTAGACACACCGGGAGGGGTAAAACAAATGATTGATGACCTAGCTAGGCTTGAGAAATGGTCAAGAACGTGGCAACTACAGTTTAATACTAAAAAATGCAAAATCATGCACTTGGGTCTCAAAAACCCAAAGGCTAAATATAGTATCAAGGGTACTATAATGGAAACTACTGAGGAGGAAAGGGATTTAGGAGTCACTATTTCAAGTGACTTAAAGGCAGGAAAGCAATGCAACAAAGCAATGAGAAAGGCAAGTCAGATGCTTGGTTGCATAGGGAGAGGAATCAGTAGCAGGAAAAAAGAAGTGATAATGCCAATGTATAGGTTATTGGTACGGCTGCATCTTGAATACTGTGTCCAGTTCTGGAGACCATATCTCCAGAAGGATATAAATACATTCGAGAGTGTACAAAGAAGGGCAACTAAAATGGTGCATGGCCTACATCACAGAACTTACCTGGAAAGGCTAAAAGATCTTAACATGTATAGTTTGGAGGAGAGAAGGGAAAGGGGGGACATGATAGAAACTTTCAAATATACCAAGGGTTTTAACAAAGTTCAGGAGGGAAACATTCTTCAAAGAAAGAGGAGTATTAGAACTCGAGGACATACTCTGAAACTGGAAGGAGGCAGGTTCAGGGGAAAGTTAAGGAAAACTTACTTCACAGAAAGGGTAGTAGACAAGTGGAATAGCCACCCATCAGAGGTGGTAGAGGCTAAGACTGTAGAGCAATTTAAACATGCTTGGGACAGGCATATGAATATCCTTACAAAGAATTAAGGCTCAAAAAGGGTTGAGATTACCTAAAGGATAAAAAAGGGGCAGACTAGATGGGCCAAGTGGTTCTTATCTGCCATCAAATTCTATGTTTCTATGTTAAAGTCTGTATGATCATATTTCTTCCCCATTCTGATGTTTGATCAGATAAATAACTGAACCTCTTGACAATGTCTTCATGCTTTTATGCATTTAGTTGCTGCCAGATGATTGTGTACTAGAGAGATGCATTAATGAGGAGGTATTCAGATGTTCAGCTCAAAGATCTCACTGAGTGTGCCTGTGTATTTATCACACACATAGACAGTACTTTGGATTTGTGGAAGGTTGAACAGATAATCTTAGTCACCTTAAAACAGACCCATAAATAGTCCCAAAAATCACTATAGTGTGACAGTGGATTTTAAACTTACATGACCTAGGTTCGGAGGTCCAGCCAGACCTATTTCAGGGAGCATAGATCCCTTACAAAGTGATCTGGTTCTGTCACTGAATGTGCATTGTAATGTAAAATAGGATGTGACATTTTGTTTGTGAGGTTAAAAGCCGAAATATTTACTCTTAATTTAAAAAGTCCAGTGAGCTTCCACAGGTTTTCTCCGGAAAGCCAAAATACTTTCTTGAACACTTTTTTTTTTTTATATTGTGTTCATTTACTCTATACTGCAACAAATTCTTTTTATTCACCTAGACATTTAACAGTATTTAGCAGTAAGACAATTGTGTATGAAGATGTATTCTATTCTTCTTTTTAGATTTTTCCAGTTAGCATGTTTAAAATCTAAAGTTCGTATAAATGTCAACTTTAAATACTTCATATTACTGTAATTCCTTTTTGTCAGAAGGATAATAATTTCTTAAAATGAACAGTTGGCTTTTAGCGTTCACAAAGAAGACTCCTGCGTTTTTCATATATCAAAATTGAGTTGCTAGTGACAACAGACTTTTTAAGCCATTTTTAACATTTGTCTTGGCTACAGTGTTTGTCTCATCCAATAAAAGGCAGAATTGATGCCCAATTACTGTAAGCGTGTTTCTGTGCACATTGAAATTCCAGTTTTTGTGGCTTCAAAGGATACTTAACATCAAATACAATCATGTAGGTGCATTACATCATTTTATTTTATTCTATTGCCGTTTTCAATTGATTTTCTGAAAATATATTTTTTATATAAATGAACTTTAAACAAATAGAAAATATACAGAGATCTATTTCATTCTATAACAATTTATAAGGTGCGTTGACACTGCATTTTAAATACATTTTATTTTTTGGTAGGGATTTAATTTAACAAATGCATTTTGGAGAGTAAAAAAGTTTGGTGTAGATTGTGCGTTTTTTTTACTTTTTTTATGTTAAGTTAGGCTGGATGATTTTGCAAGGTCTGTTGGGCGTTTAGGACACAGCAGAATGTATACAGTGGATGTGGGAGTCTTAGTGAGAATTATTAGTTTACCCAAACTTAAGTTTTCATGTGTAATACCGACAGCGACATCCCATAGTTTAAAATCCAGACAGCTGCATAAAAGGTGACCTAACTCCTAACCCTGATTCCCCTCCCCCCTCCCCGCAGCCTAAGCCTAACCCTCCCGTGGGGTGCCTACCTTAACATCTCCCCACCCCCCTATCTTGCCAGTGTAAAACTATGGTGGGGGATCAATGGGTATTCCGGCGTTTGGTATCATGCTGCTGGCCTTTCTATACATGGCGAGATGCCGTCGTCGGCATTTCGACTGCCGGTATCTTGACTGCCTCCCCTGTATGTTTACCCATGTTGTCACTGGGGCAAAATAGTAGTAGAAAGCATGAAAGATTTTGCTGTGCTTTGATAGTCACTGTATGTCATCATGTTAACGCTGATTGATGCTATATAAAGCACTTTAACAGTACCTTGGCACAGAATATTAATATTGTGTGTCTAATGAATGCAGAGACTCTCAATCGTCCATACTATAGAAATAAGAGCTTACAGTTTGGTTGATGTACTTGGCTCACTGAGCACAGTATAGATGCTAGAAGTAGATCTAAGTGGGTTGCAGGCCCTTTGCTGGTCACGACCATGTGATCTGCTCTCTTCATCTGGGGGAGAGGAGTCTGTTTCAGTTTCCTGTGTGGACTGTGAAATTGGCTGCACGTGCACAGTAGCTAAACATCAAAGTATTGACAGGTAATGCTGTTGTGCCCCCCACACCCTCACTCTCCGGGAGTGTTGTTTAGCTCCATAATACTATTACATTAGTTGCTGCCTGTAGTGTGATGCTGCTAATGAGCGCTATCTCTGTGCTCAACTCAACCCTACGCACACCCCAAAGTTAAACTCCAGTTCCTGAGAGCAGCGAAAGTGTGAGTGAGTCCTCTTTGCAGACATTCCTGGTGGAGGGTTAGAGAAAGCAGCTGGCAGCCAATCAGAAAGATAGAAGGCGGGGCAGGTGTTTCCTAGCCAGAGGAGATTCCTTACCTCCCCTCTTCTCTCCTCTAGGATGTCATCAGCGCTGTACTGTTGCTGTTGCTAGGCATCTGCATACGTCCCAGTGTAACAGTCCTGAGTGGACCAGAGACTATGGAGGAGGTCAGGATGCCCCCTTCAGAACTGGTGCCCGGTGGCAACTGTCTTCGGGACTTCCGCCACTGGCTGGATATATGATGCAAAAACCTCATAGTGACTAATTACCTTCAGATCTCATACACTCTGCCAATTTTGGGAAGGGGTGTTTGTTTTATATTATGCAGGCAACAAATCGAAATTATGTGCAGAAATTTGTAAGGTAATTTTATATAATTTCAGAGATTTTAATAGTCATTTTACAATATGTGTATCAGGATAAAGAAAAGGCTTTAATAAGCATGTATAACTAACTGGAAATAGGGTATTATAGGAAAACACAGAAAGCAGGCAAGTAGAGGTGTTGAAGTTCTGGTATTATGCGATAGAGGTGAAGAGATGGAACACCAGTTACTAACAAGGGTGGAGATGTCTTTTGCTTTTCTCTAACGCCCTAGTGGATGCTGGGGACTTCGTAAGGACCATGGGGAATAGACGGGCTCCGCAGGAGACAGGGCACTTTAAGAAAGAATTAGGATACTGGTGTGCATTGGCTCCTCCCTCTATGTCCCTCCTCCAGACCTCAGTTTGAATCTGTGCCCGGACGAGCAGGGTGCACCTTAGTGAGCTCTCCTGAGCTTGCTAAAAAAAAGTATTTTGTTAGGATTTTTTATTTTCAGAGAGATCTGCTGGCAACAGACTCTCTGCTACGTGGGGCTGAGGGGAGAGAAGCAGCCCTACTCACTAGAAGATAGGTCCTGCTTCTTAGGCTACTGGACACCAATAGCTCCAGAGGGATCGTACACAGGAACAGTCGTCCGATCCCGGAGCCGCGCCGCCGTCCCCCTCGCAGAGCCAGAAGACAGATGCCGGCGTGAGAAGCAAGAAGACTTCGAAATCGGCGGCAGAAGACTCCAGTCTTCATCTGACGTAGCGCACAGCACTGCAGCTGTGCGCCATTGCTCCCACACTAAACCCACACACTCCGGTCACTGTAGGGTGCAGGGCGCAGGGGGGGGGGCGCCCTGGGCAGCAATTGGAAACCTCATGGCAAAAAGCAGCATATATACAGTTGGGCACTGTATATATGCATGAGCCCCCGCCATTATTTTACACACAAAACGCGGGACAGAAGCCCGCTGCTGAGGGGGCGGGGCTTCTTCCTCAGCACTCACCAGTGCCATTTTCTCTCCACAGCTCCGCTGAGAGGAAGCTCTCCAGGCTCTCCCCTGCAGAATCACGGTAGAAAGAGGGTGAAAAGAGAGGGGGGGCACATAAATTTGGCGCAAAAACTGATATACAGCAGCTACTGGGTTAACACTAAGTTACTGTGTGATTCCTGGGTCATTAAGCGCTGGGGTGTGTGCTGGCATACTCTCTCTCTGTCTCTCCAAAAGGCCTTGTGGGGGAACTGTCTTCAAATAGAGCATCCCCTGTGTGTGTGGTGTGTCGGTACGCTTGTGTCGGCATGTTTGACGAGGAAGGCTATGTGGAAACAGAGCGGGTACAAATGAATGTGGGGTCGCCACCGACACCCGATTGGATGGATATGTGGAAGGTTTTAAATGATAATGTAAATTCCTTGCATAAAAGGTTGGATAAAGCTGAAGCCTTGGGACAGTCAGGGTCTCAACCCATGCCTGATCCTACAGCGCAGAGGCCGTCAGGGTCTCAGAAGCGCCCACTATACCAAATTGTTGATACAGATATCGACACGGATTCGGACTCCAGTGTCGATGGCGATGATGCAAAGTTACAGCCTAAAATGGCTAAAGCCATTCGCTACATGATTATAGCAATGAAAGATGTGTTACACATTTCAGAGGAAACCCCAGTCCCTGACAAGAGGGTTTATATGTATGGGGGAAAAAGGCAAGAGGTGACCTTTCCCCCTTCACATGAGTTAAATGAGTTATGTGAAAAGGCTTGGGAATCTCCAGATAGGAAACTGCAGATTTCCAAACGGAAGCTTATGGCGTATCCTTTCCCGCCAACGGACAGGTTACGCTGGGAATCCTCCCCTAGGGTAGACAAAGCTTTAACACGCTTATCCAAGAGGGTGGCCCTGCCGTCACAGGATACGGCCACCCTAAAAGATGCTGCAAATAGAAAGCAGGAGGGTATCCTGAAATCCATTTATGCACATTCAGGTACCCTGCTAAGGCCGGCAATTGCGTCGGCCTGGATGTGTAGTGCTGTAGCAGCATGGACAGATACTTTATCTGAGGAACTTGATACCTTGGACAAGGATACTATAATACTGACCCTGGGGCATATAAAAGACGCTGTCCTATATATGAGAGATGCCCAAAGAGACATTAGCCTACTGGGCTATAGAATAAATGCTATGTCGATTTCTGCCAGAAGGGTCCTGTGGACTCGGCAATGGACAGGCGATGCCGACTCAAAAAGGCACATGGAGGTTTTTACCTTATAAGGGTGAGGAATTGTTTGGGGACGGTCTCTCTGACCTGGTCTCCACAGCTACGGCTGGAAAGTCAACTTTTTTGCCATATATTCCCTCACAACCTAAGAAAGCACCGTATTACCAAATGCAGTCCTTTCGATCACAAAGAGGCAAGAAAGTACGAGGTGCATCCTTTCTTGCCAGAGGCAGGGGTAGAGGAAAGAAGCTGCACAATACAGCTAGTTCCCAGGAACAGAAGTCCTCCCCGGCTTCCACTAAATCCACTGCATGACGCTGGGGCTCAACAGGCGGAGCCAGGCCCGGTGGGGGCGCGTCTCCGAAATTTCAGCCACAAGTGGGTTCACTTTCAGGTGGATCCCTGGGCTATAGAGATTGTGTCTCAGGGATACAAGCTGGAATTCGAAGTGATGCCCCCTCACCGTTACCTCAAATCGGCCCTGCCAGCTTCCCCCATAGAGAGGGAAATAGTGTTAACTGCAATTCACAAATTGTATCTCCAGCAGGTGGTGGTAAAGGTACCCCGCCTTCAACAGGGAAGGGTTTACTATTCGACAATGTTTGTGGTACCGAAACCGGACAGTTCGGTCAGACCCATATTGAATTTAAAATCCCTGAACATATACCTGAAAGGGTTCAAGTTCAAGATGGAATCGCTCAGAGCGGTCATCGCAAGCCTGGAGGAGGGGGATTTTATGGTGTCTCTGGACATAAAGGATGCTTACCTTCATGTCCCCATTTATCCACCTCATCAGGAGTACCTCAGATTTGTGGTACAGGATTGTAATTACCAATTCCAGACGTTGCCGTTTGGTCTGTCCACGTCACCGAGAATATTTACCAAGGTAATGGCAGAAATGATGGTGCTCCTGCGAAAGCAAGGCGTCACAATTATCCCATACTTGGACGATCTCCTCATAAAGGCGAGGTCCAGAGAGCAGTTGCTGATCAGTGTAGCACGCTCTCGGGAAGTGTTACAACAGCACGGCTGGATTCTGAATATTCCAAAGTCGCAGCTGATTCCTACGACGCATCTGCCCTTCCTGGGCATGATTCTGGACACAGACCAGAAGAAGGTTTTTCTCCCGACGGAGAAGGTGCAGGAACTCATGACACTGGTCAGAGACCTATTAAAACCAAAACAGGTGTCGGTGCATCACTGCACGAGAGTCCTGGGAAAGATGGTGGCGTCATACGAGGCCATTCCCTTCGTCAGGTTCCATGCTAGGACCTTTCAGTGGGATCTGTTGGACAAGTGGTCCGGATCGCATCTACAGATGCATCGGCTGATTACCCTATCCCCCAGGGCCAGGGTGTCTCTTCTGTGGTGGCTTCAGAGTGCTCACCTTCTCGAGGGCCGCAGATTCGGCATTTAGGACTGGGTCCTGGTGACCACGGATGCAAGCCTCTGAGGGTGGGGGGCAGTCACACAGGGAATACATTTCCAGGGTCTGTGGTCAAGTCAGGAGACTTGCCTTCACATCAATATCCTGGAACTAAGGGCCATATACAACGCCCTAAGTCAAGCGGAGACCCTGCTTCGCGACCAATCGGTGCTGATTCAATCAGACAACATCACCGCAGTGGCTCATGTAAACCGCCAAGGCGGCACAAGGAGCAGGGTGGCGATGGCGGAAGCCACCAGAATTCTTCGATGGGCGGAGAATCACGTACGAGCACTGTCAGCAGTGTTCATTCCGGGAGTGGACAACTGGGAAGCAGACTTCCTCAGCAGGCACGACCTCCACCCGGGAGAGTGGGGACTTCATCAGGAAGTCTTCACGCAGATTGCAAGGAGATGGGAACTGCCACAGGTGGACATGATGGCATCCCGCCTCAACAAAAAGCTACAGAGGTATTGCGCCAGGTCAAGAGACCCTCAGGCGATAGCTGTAGACGCACTGGTGACACCGTGGGTGTTCCAGTCGGTTTATGTGTTTCCTCCTCTTCCTCTCATACCCAAGGTGCTGAGAATCATAAGAAAAAGAGGAGTGAGAACAATACTCATTTTTCCGGATTGGCCAAGAAGGACTTGGTATCCAGAGCTGCAAGAAATGCTCACAGAGTACCCATGGCCTCTGCCTCTAAGGCAGGATCTGTTGCAGCAGGGGCCCTGTCTGTTCCAAGACTTACCGCGGCTGCGTTTGACGGCATGGCGGTTGAACGCCGAAACCTAGCAGAAAAAGGGATTCCGGATGAGGTTATTCCTACGCTAATAAAGGCTAGGAAGGATGTGACGGCTAAACATTATCACCGTATATGGCGAAAATATGTTGCTTGGTGTGAGGCCAGGAATGCCCCTACAGAGGAATTCCAGCTGGGCCGTTTCCTTCACTTCCTACAGTCGGGAGTGACTTTGGGCCTAAAATTGGGGTCCATTAAGGTCCAGATTTCGGCCCTATCCATTTTCTTTAAAAAAGAACTGGCTTCTCTTCCTGAAGTTCAGACATTTGTAAAGGGAGTGCTGCATATTCAGCCCCCGTTTGTGCCTCCAGTGGCACCTTGGGATCTTAACGTGGTGTTGAGTTTCCTGAAATCACACTGGTTTGAGCCACTTAAAACCGTGGAGTTAAAATATCTCACGTGGAAGGTGGTCATGCTATTAGCCTTGGCTTCGGCTAGGCGTGTGTCAGAATTGGCGGCTTTGTCACATAAAAGCCCCTATCTGGTTTTCCATATGGACAGGGCAGAATTGCGGACTCGTCCACAATTTCTGCCAAAAGTGGTGTCATCTTTTCATATGAACCAACCTATTGTGGTGCCTGTGGCTACTCGTGACTTGGAGGATTCCGAGTTACTAGATGTAGTCAGGGCTTTGAAAGTTTATGTAGACAGAACGGCTAGAGTCAGGAAAACTGAGTCGCTGTTTATCCTGTATGCATCCAACAAGCTGGGTGCTGCTGCTTCAAAGCAAACTATTGCTCGCTGGATCTGTAACACGATTCAGCAGGCTCATTCTGCGGCTGGCTTGCCGCTTCCAAAATCAGTAAAAGCCCACTCCACAAGGAAGGTGGGCTCTTCTTGGGCGGCTGCCCGAGGGGTCTCGGCATTACAGCTGTGCCGAGCGGCTACTTGGTCAGGTTCAAACACCTTTGCAAAGTTCTACAAGTTTGATACCCTGGCTGAGGAGGACCTTGTGTTTGCTCATTCGGTGCTGCAGAGTCATCTGCACTCTCCCACCCGTTTGGGAGCTTTGGTATAATCCCCATGGTCCTTACGGAGTCCCCAGCATCCACTAGGACGTTAGAGAAAATAAGATTTTACTTACCGGTAAATCTATTTCTCGTAGTCCGTAGTGGATGCTGGGCGCCCGTCCCAAGTGCGGACTTCTTCTGCAATACTTGTATATAGTTATTGCTTAAATAAGGGTTATGTTATGGTTACATCAGGGTTATCTGATGCTCTGTTGTTGTTCATGCTGTTAACTGGGTAAGTTTATCACGAGTTATACGGTGTGATTGGTGTGGCTGGTATGAGTCTTACCCTGGATTCCAAAATCCTTTCCTTGTACTGTCAGCTCTTCCGCGCACAGTTTCCTTAACTGAGGTCTGGAGGAGGGACATAGAGGGAGGAGCCAGTGCACACCAGTATCCTAATTCTTTCTTAAAGTGCCCTGTCTCCTGCGGAGCCCGTCTATTCCCCATGGTCCTTACGGAGTCCCCAGCATCCACTACGGACTACGAGAAATAGATTTACCGGTGAGTAAAATCTTATTTTTATTTGCATTTTGAGAATCTTATTGGCACACTGGCCATTCTTGAAGAAACCACCGAGTCCAAAAGGTTAAAACACTGTATTTTATTTTTCACATTTGGTAATGTGGAATTGTTTTTCTAAGTATGCAGTGTTCTCCATAGGCCCTTTGTCACTGTTGCACCACGATTCCACCATGATTTTTCTCAAACCACCCAGCTGTCAATCTGCTCCAATGTCCATGATTGGCAGCAGGTACCAGTTATCACTACTCACTAGCTCCCTCGCACTCACTGTTTATCCCACTTTTCATTAATTCCCTCCAACTCTCTATCCATCCTACTTTTTAATCAGTCCCTATCACTCAGTGTGACATAGCATTAAAGCAGCAGGAATTCTTCTGTGCAGACATGCTCTCTCTATGCTCATGGCTTAAAGTGCAAATACAGATGAGATCAGTGGTGCCGTACTATTTCTCGGTCCTCTCACAGATCTGTACATTATTCCACTACTATATAGTTGATGACTCACTATTCAAATTATTTAGGGACTGGTGGGGCAATCTTTCAAGCCTTCTAAAGAGTGGAATATTGCTCATAGCAACTAATCCTTTTCACGGACTTGAAGCAGGGAGAACAAAATAACACATCTATGCTACTGCACATTATATCTGCACAAATTTAATGTACTCTTCCACATATATTGGAGTGTTCAGTCTCCCACCATTCGGCTGGAAAAAATATCTGGGTGGGGAACACTGGTGTGCGATGTAAAATGTTAAGGTATGAGACATGGGGATTCAGACAGCTTCTGGTACTTTGTAATCAGACATTTTTTTTAGAGCCAAGATGTGAGAGACCAGCTTTATGTAGTGGCTGCTCAGATTCTGGGATATTTAGCTTAGGGTCATCCTAACATCTAATAAATGTATTTTACATATATTAAAGCCTGCGTCATTTAATGTGAAGTAATCTAACGCAAGTTACCTTAACATATATTTTTATACTCTGTGCATATTTAAATCTATCGTGTCTCAAATATATATATTTTTTCATCTGAAGTAGTTTGAGTTATAATGTTTTCAAAATGTCAAACATCCACAAAGTTTGGCATTACACAAAAACTAATTTTCTTTAGCCAGGTTTGAGATTAGAACCTAACTATCTAGTTGAATACAGATTAAAAAAACAAATGGTTTAAATTTGTTTTAAAACTTTGTATTTCTTGTTGTGAAAAGATTGTCCATATGAAATTTCAAGTTGTGTTCTCAATGGAATCTTCTATATTAAGTTATGTTTATTTTGTATGTAAATATTTCTGATTTTGCTCTATTTCAAATGTAAACCTTTTTCAAATGTTTGTTGGCCTTTGTTAATCTTAGCAGTGTTTTTTTTTTCTTCCAGAAATTTGTTTCATTAACTGTTTTCTATTTTGAATACAGCAACATTTAAGGGTGCATGACATTATAAATTGGGAATTTGTTTCTATGAAATTGAAAAAATAAATAAATAACCGTACTAAATTATTTTTAATATTCAAATGCATGCAAGGCCTGGTCCCTATTAACACCAGAGCCCTTTACTTCCTGCTTTTAAATTTGTCAAAACAATTTATTCTGATTTATACTATTACTTAAATTATCAGTTTTTAAAGAACTAGGGTTTTTTTTTGTTTGCACTAATATAAAGATAAATCAGAATTGTATATCAAATTAAAGCCTGTTATGTTTTGCACAATTTTTTATTTTTTTATTTAAATATCTCAATCCTGAATAGGATTTTGATATTTTTAAACCCTTATAGCTCAAATTACAGGAGATTAATACGAAAAGTTCAAGATTTGTAGTCAGCCGTAATGTCTCATTACATTAGCAAACCGAAGGTAACATTTTTTTTTTATGTGGAATGACCCGCATGCAAAGGGCTTTGGTGCTAGAAATTGTTTCTAGTGTTGCGATACCTATTAGCATTTTACTTGTTTTAAGGTGTAGTGCCCCCCCCCCCCCCTCCCCCATGTGTTCATTTGTTTCTTTGGATTCCCCCATAAATGATCACATTACTCTCTCACTCTTCACTGGAATGGATTATTATTGGAGCAACAGTTCCATCAAGATAATTTTATACATCGCAGAAATATGCAGCAATGACACCTTTTATACATAACAGAAATATGCAGCGATGACACCTCTGCTAAATGGCAAAGGGTCATAGAGGCCTCAAGTGAGAAATCAAGCCTAGAAGAAAAACTGAAGGCAATGGTGCAGTCAGGTACTGAGATTTTTTTGTTGGTCTTCTTGTGACCCTCAGAAATGTGTCCAAGTGAAATTAGTTTGGTGGTGTTTGCATAGTTGGGCTATGGAAGTTATTAGAGTTACCAAAGAGATGTTATGTAAAAAGGTTTCATACATTTCTATGAAATTCCATGTTCGGCATGACTTCTCGAGTGTATTAAGGTTGTAGTTGGCAACATTAAAGTTATTTTGTATATTAGGCTGTGTTACATTCTCTGACAATGAATTCCACACTTATTACACTTACAAAGTGATTGTGTAGTCCATTTGTATGCTACATATCTTGTGCGTTCTACATGTTGACTGTTTTGAGCGGTATCCACCGCGGAATTGCTTCGCCGGGGGCTATCGGAAGCAAAATCCCATATAAGTGCTGGCTTTTCGGGTTTGCGGTGGCAAAACACACAGGTTTTACTGTACCTGTGTGTGTATACCCCGAAAAAGTTTTTTTTTACAGGAGATCTAATTGGATACCCCATAAAAAAAAAAGTTTAATAGCTGGTAATTGAAGACTCACCTGTAAAAACACATTTCTGTCTTAGTTAATAAGCCTCTTATTGTAAGCTTGGTGAATTGCCCATCTATCCTTCGCATATTTATATTTTTTATTTATGTTGTAGCTGTCCTTGGCTTAAATCCAAAATAATCATCAAAGTAAAGTGAATCAGACATTTGAGTTTTCTATCATCCCTTGGAAATACTAAAACTGATATAAAACCTATTAAACTTAAAAGTATATGGTTTCAAATTAAAGTTTGTGTGTTTCACCATTGTTCTAGAATTTTTTTTTTTTTTTTGCAGCAACCAGCAAGAAATGTAATTCGCCTAAACATTCACGGTCGGATGAAAGAGCAGGGAGTCTTTCTTTACGGCGAGCAGTTGACTGTGGGGATGGACATCGGGTTAAAGGTGAATGTCAAGCTCCCTTGGAAGGTAATAGACTACCCATTTATCTTAATTGTACACTAGCCACCTTTTTTGTTTATTTTTTACTTTCTGTACTTGGCTAATGTAAATATTGAGAGATTGATGCACCATTTTCCCTAGGCTTTTCCAGATGTTACTTGTATTGACCACTTGTACTATAAAGTGGCTAACCCAATAGTGCACTTTGAACCGTGCAATGGAGAGATGACTTCTGTTGGCTTGTGTGGTGTCATCTTCCAGTTGCAGTAGTAGGTCCCAAGTTGAACTCTTATATAGGAAAATATACGTTATGGTATTTCTAATAAGTCCACAGGATAACAATGGGATATGATGAAGCAACAGCGGATTTGCACCAATCGGTCAAAGCTTTTCTGGCCTTCTAGCATGCAACGTGCCCATCCATATATCCCCCGCCTCCTTGCTCAGGCAAATCGGTTGTATTCCAAAGCTCAAGGCAGGAGCATCATAGATTGCCCTAATCAGGCGCATGCACACCCTTCCGTACAAGAAGGAAAAGGTTAGTGAGTAAAAGGATCCTCAAATCAGGTGCGTCAGGGTGGGAACCCTGTGTTCTTAGGAGAAATACCGTTATCAACGGTAAGTTCTTACCATAACGTATATTTCTCCGGCAGGGTCCACAGGTTATCCACAAGATAACAGTGGGATTTCCCAAAGCAATTTAGTGGTGGGGACGCTCCTGATTGGACAGGAGAATCCTTCGCCCGAATGCAGCGTCATGAGAGGCAAAGGCATAATGTCTAATGAATGTGTTAATGGAAGACCATGTGGCTGCCTTACATATCTGTTCTGCTGAAGCACCACGTTGTGCTGCCCGTGATGGACCTACCTTGCGTGTAGAGTGAGCAGAGACATTAGCCGGAAACAGGGAGATCAGCCGTAGAATATGCTTCTGAAATAGTCATCCGAAGCCATCTTGCCAGTGTCTGCTTATCAGCAGGCCATCCTCTCTTGTGAAATCTGTAGAGAATGAAGAGAGAATCTGTCTTTCTGATGGCACTGGTACGATCCACGTAGATCCTTAATGCACGGACCACGTCCAGCGATGCATCTCCCGCAGAAAGTCCCGGTACCTGGAAAGCCAGGACTACAATTTCTTCATTAAGGTGGAATTTAGACACCACCTTCAGAAGATACCCAGATCTAGTTCTGAGAACTGCTTTATCTGGATAAAAAAATCAGAAATGGGGAATGACATGATCATGCCCCTAAATCTGATACTCGTCTAGCCGACACCATAGCCAGTAGAAAGAGAACTTTAGCTGTCAACCATTTATGATCCACTTTAGTAAGTGGTTCAAACGGGGCAACTTGAAGGGCTTTCAGGACTAGCCTTAAGTCCCAAGGCACTGTAGGAGGAACAAAAGGAGGTTGAATGCGCAGCATTCCCTGGGAAAAAAAGTATGCACATCCTGTAAATTGGCAATTTTCTTTTGGAACCATACAGTCAATGCCGAGACTTGCACTCTCAAGGAAGCCACCTTCAAATCTTTATCCATTCCTGCCTGAAGGAATGCTAAGACCATGGAAACTCTGAAAGATTTAGGTTCCATATTCCATTCACTGCACCAATGAATATAGGTTTGCCATATTCGGTGATAAATGTGAGCTGAGGAAGGATTCCTTGCTCTGAGCATAATTTGAAGTACTTGTTGTGAGACTCCTCTTGACTTCAGGATGGAGGTTTCAAGAGCCACGACGTCAAAGACAGTCAATCCATATGTCTGTGATAACAAGGACCCTGCATCAGTAGATCTGGACGTTGAGGCAGCAGAAGTGGAAGATCCATCGACATCCTCTGCAGATCTGTGTACCAATGTCTTCTGGGCCAAGCCGGAGCTATTAGTATCACGGCATTCTTTCCTTGCTTTATCTTTCTCACCACCCTGGGTAATAGGGTGATTGTTGGAAACACATAAGCCAGATAAAAATCCCATCTCACCGACAGGGCATCCACAAAGATCACTCTGGGATCCTTTGTTCTTGACCCGTATGCAAGCACTTTGTTGTTCAGATGGGACGCCATGAGATCTATCTCTGGCAATCCCCACTTGTCTACTAGAGTCTGGAAGACCCTCCGGGTGTAGAGCCCATTCGCTTGCCTGAATGGCATGTAGACCGAGAAAGTCCGCTTCCCAGTTTAGGACTCCCGGAACGAACACGGAGGACCAGGCCGGATGATGAAGTTCTGCCCACTTTAGTATGTGACTTACCTCCTTCATCGCTTTTCAGCTGCGAGTTCCTCCCTGTAGTTTGAGGAATGCATTGTCCAGTGCATTATGCATTGTCCGAGTGGATCTCAACCATCAGGGAGGAACTTGCAGCCAAAAAACGAGGAAGGAGGTAAGTCACATACTAAAGTGGGCAGATCTTCATCATCCAGCCTTGTCCGCAGTGTTCGTTCCGGGTTTCCTAAACTGGGAAGCGGACTTTCTCAGTCGACACGCTATTCAGGCAAGCGAATGGGCTCTGTCTGAATCAGTGCCATGTATATGGCCCGAATTTCCAATATATTTATTGGCAGGCAACTTTCTTCCTTGGTCCACTGCCCCTGAAAACACAACCTTCCTGACACTGCTCCCCAGCCCTGGAGACTGGCGTCTGTCGTCAGAATTTCCCAATTTGATATCCAAAAGGGTCTCCCCTTGTCCAGATGGGATGTCTGTTGCCACCAGGCTAATGACATTCCTACTTCTATCATACCATAGTCTGTGTTTTTATCGTCTGATGAAACCCATTCCATTTGGCAAGAATCAGACGCTGCAGAGGCCTCGAGTGGAATTGTGCATATTCCACCGTGTCGAATGTTGACACCATCAGACCCATCACGCACATTGCTGCGTGAATGGATACCTTTTGACTGTGTAACCAGTCCTGATTCCTTGACTGAACCTTAGATATCTTGTTCAGAGGTAAAATTACTCTCTGAAAACTTGGACCCAGTACAGCCCCCAAGTGAGTCATCCGTTGTGACGGAACCAGAGACAATTTTGCCCAATTTATGATCACCCGTGGTTCTGCAGACACGTTATTGTCTGTTGCAGATGACATAAGAGCAATTCCTGCGTCCGTGCCAGGATGAAAAGATCGTTGAGGTATGGAAATATTCTTATCCCCTGCTGCCGGAGATAAGCTGCCATTACCACCATAATATTGGTAAATCCTCTGGGAGCTGTGGCTAACCCAAAAGGTAGGGCCTGGAACTGAAAATGCTGTTAGAGGATAGCGAACCTGAGATAGCACTGATTGGACAGTGCTATAGGAACATGTAGGTAAGCATCCTGTATATCCAGGAATACCATATAATCCCCTGGCTCCATTGCCAAAATGATAGAACGTAACGTCTCCATGTGTAACAGAGGTACCCAAATGTATTTGTTCAGTACTTTGAGATTGAGAATGGGCCAGAAATGACCCATTCTACTTCTGAACTAAAAACAGGTTGGAGTAAAAACCCTGTCCTCGTTGTGCAGGAGAAACTGGAATGACTACTCCTGAGTAAAGCAATTTCTTAACTGCCTCTAACAAAGCCCTGGCCTTCGTCTCTACCCGAGACAGGCTGGTACAAAAAAACCTTCGAGGAGGGTGCTTCTTGAAGGCAAAAGCATAACCTAGAGATACCGCTTCCTGCACCATCAGGCTGATAGCTTATCTGTTTTCACAACCGGTCTTCTGGTAGCCCAATGCTTTCTAGTCTTACCAGACTTGTTGTATTGGGGCTGCTTGCCATCACTTTTTCCTTTTTAGCTTTTCCTTGAGGCCGAAAGGGCCGAAAAGTCTGAACTTTAGGTTTGAAATTGTATGTGTAAGGATACTTGACCTGCTTGGAGTCTGCTTCTGACTCCAGAATGTCTGTCAATTCTTTACCAAAAAGAATATCTCCAGAGAAGAGCAAAGATTCCAAAACCTTCTTAGATTCTGAATCGGCTTTCCATGTACGTAGCCAAACTGCTCTGCGAGCAGCTATTGTTGAAGCTGATGCCCTGGAGGCAATAGTACCCATATCCAATGCTGCTGCTTCCAAGAACATTGCAGCCTGTTTTATATGAGCTATATGGGATTTTTGCTCTCTAGAAGCTATTGAAAAATCCCCCTCAAATACATCAGCCCAGGCAGCCACTGCCTTTGCCATCCAAGCTAAAGCCATGGCTGGCCTTATGACTGCCCCAGACAGGGAAAAAATGTTTTTTAGAAAACCATCCACTCCCCTATCCGTGACATCATTTAATGATGTTGAAGGCAAAGGTAATGTAGGTTTTTCGCACTAATCGAATTACATGTGTATCTACTTTAGGAGCCACCTCCCTTTTTAAACAATCCCCAGCTGGAAAAGGATAATTGGAATTCCATTTCTTAGGAATTCAAAACTTCTTATTAAGCGTAGCCCAAGCCTTTTCCATAATTTCCATCAGATGATCTGACCCTGGAAACTCGGTCTGAACTGTTTTGGGACGTTTAAACACAGGTGCCTTGATTTTTAACACAGGCTCTGCTGAATCCTCTAAGGATAGAATGGCTTTCATTGCTTTAATTAACTCAGCTATATCCACTGAGCTGAGACCTTCCTCCTCCTCTTCGTATGCTGAAGTAGAATTTTTTGAGCTTGTATCTTCCGATGAATCCTCATCTGAATCATGTGTAGCCTGTGAGGATAAAGATTTACTTACCACTGTCTTATCAGCTTGTTTCTTTTGAGAGGCTGCTGCTGGAAGTGATACACCATAGGTGGGGAGCTGCATGTAAGGATTAATAATGTAACCTATCCCTGGTACAGGAGTTGGAGGCATTATACGTTCAGCTATGCTGGATAACGTCTGTGCAAACATAGCCCAAGGTGGATCCATCTGCACCTGAATCTGCCTTGTATTTTTCATTAATCCCTGGTGAAAGCTAAAACAATTTGCACACAAACCATCCTGAACCAGATCCTGAGAGGATAATACAGCTTTGCAAGACAAACATCATATGAGTGTTGGTGTTGCTGTGTGTGTACCTTCCTCACCTTTGCCGCTCTTAGACATGATAAATAATCAACACTTCCACAGTGTACTACACAATTTGTGACTCTAATCACTTAAAAAGCAGTATGAGACAAAAGTGATATGGTGTATTCACACGGTGAGATCCTTGCTATGTTCGATTTTGACTATGCGATTTCCCTTGAACTCCCCCAGAGCCCAGATAGCACAGATAATAAGATTTTAAACCTACCGGTAAATCTTTTTCTCCTAGTCCGTAAGGACCATGGGGATAGACGGGCTCCGCAGGAGACATGGGCACTAAAAAGAACTTCAGATATGGGTGTGCACTGGCTCCCTCCTCTATGCCCCTCACTGGCTCCTCCCTCTATGCCCCTCCTCCAGACCTCAGTTAGAGAAACTGTGCCCAGAGGAGACGGACAGTACGAGGAAAGGATTTTTGTTAATTTAAGGGTAAGATTCATACCAGCCCACACCATCCACACCGTATAACTTGGAATATACGAACCAGTTAACAGTATGAAACAAAACAGCATCAGCCCGAGACTGATCAAAACTGTAACATAACCCTTATGTAAGCAAAAACTATATACAAGTCTTGCAGATGTAGTCCGCATTGGGACGGGCGCCCAGCATCCTCTACGGACTAGGAGAAAAAGATTTACTGGTAGGTTTAAAATCGTATTTTCTCTTACGTCCTAGAGGATGCTGGGGACTCCGTAAGGACCATGGGGATTATACCAAAGCTCCCAAACGGGCGGGAGAGTGCTGATGACTCTGCAGCACCGACTGAGCAAACACGAGGTCCTCATCAGCCAGGGAATCAAACTTATAGAATTTTTCAAAGGAGTTTGACCCCGACCAAGTAGGTGCTCAGCAAAATTGTAATGCCGAGACACCTCGGGCATCCGCCCAAGAAGAGCCCACCTTCCTAGTGAAATGGGCCTTTACTGAATTTGGTACCGGCAAATCAGCATTAAAATTAACCTGCTGAATCGTGTTACCGATCCAGCTAGCAACAGTCTGCTTAGAAGCAGGAGCGCCAACCCTGTTAGCTGCCTACAGGACTAACAGTGCATTTGTTTTCCCAACCATAGCCGTTCTGGCTAAATAAAACTTTAAGGCCCTGACTACAACCAGGGGCCTGGAATTCTCCTAGTCACCCGTAGCCACAGGCACCACAATAGGTTTGTTTACATGCAATAACTAAACCACTTTAGGCAGACCTTGAGGACGAGTCCTCAACTCTGCTCGATCCGCATGGAAAATCAGATAGGGGCTCTTGTGAGACCAGGCCGCCAACTCAGACACTCGCCTCGCAGATGCCAAGGCCAATAACATGACCACTTTCCAAGTGAGAAACTTCAATTTAACTGTTTGAAGCGGTTCAAACCATTGTGACTTAAGGAAAATTAACACCACGTTAAGGTCACATGGTGCCACTGGGGGCACAAAAAGAGGTTGGATGTGTAACGCTCTTTTTACCAAAGTGTGGACTTCCGTGAGAGAAGCCAATTCCTTCTGAAAGAATATGGATAAGGCAGAAATCTGCACCTTAATTGAGCCTAACTTTAGGCCCATATCCACTCCTGTCTGTAGAAAATGGAGAAAACGTCCTAGTTGGAAATCCTCAGTAGGAACATCCTTGGCTTCACACCAAGACACATATTTTCTCCAGATACGGTGATGGTGCTTCGCCGTAACATCTTTTCTAGCTTTAATAAGAGTAGGAACGACCTCCTCTGGAATACCCTTTTCGGCTAGGATTTGGTGTTCAACCGCCATGCCGTCAAACGTAACCGTGGTAAGTTTTGGAACACGTACGGCCCCTGTAGTAGCAGGTTCTCCCTGTGAGGAAGGGGCCACGGATCTTCTGAGAGCAGTCCCTGAAGATCTGCATATCAGGTCCTTCGTTGCCAACAATGAGTATCGTCTGCACTCTTGTTTGTAATATGATTCTCAATATTTTTGAGATGAGAGGAAGTGGAGGGAGCACATAGACCGACTGAACACCCACGGTGTCACCAGGGCGTCCACCGCCGCTGCCTGAGGGTCCCTCGACCTGGAACAATACGTCCGAATCTTCCTGTTGAGGCGTGATGCCCTCATGTCTATATGAGGAAGTCCTCAATGACTTGTCACCACTGTAAAGACTTCCTGATGAAGTTCCCACTCTCCTAGATGGAGATTGTGTCCTCTGTAATGAAGACTTCTGACAGAGCGCTTACATGCTTTTTCGCCCCGCGAAGAATCCTGGTGGCTTCTGCCATTTCTGCTCTGCTTTTTGTCCCGCCCTGGCGGTTCACCTGCATCACTGCCGCGGCGTTGTCTGACTGGATCAGAACAGGCAGGATTGCGAAGAAAATTCTCCGCTTGTTTGAGGCTGTTGCAAATGGCCCTCAATTTCAGCACATTGATGTGTAGGTAAGCCTCTTGGCCTGACCATATTTTCTGAACATTGTTCTCCTGTGTGACTGTTTCCCATCCTCGGAGGCTCGCGTCCGTGGTCACAAGAACCCAATCTTGAATGCCGAACCTGCGACCCTGTAGAAGGTGAGCACTCTGGAGCCACCACAGGGGAGAGAGAGATAGAGACCCTGGCCCGGGAGGACCGGGCTCCAATGTATGTGAAGGTGGGACCCTGACCACTTGTCCAGAAGATCCCACCGAAAGGTCCGTGTGGAATGGCCTCGTAGGCGCCACCATCCTTCCTAATAAATGAGTGCATTTAGTCTCTGACCATGTTCTGGAGTACTTGGACTTTTTCCTCTGGGAGAAAGACCTTTTGTTTTTCTGTGTCCAGAATCATGTCCAAAAACAGCAGTCGAGTTGGAACCAACTGTGACGTTGTTAGATTTAGGATCCCGCTGTGTTGTTGTAGTATTCTCAGGGAGAGAGATACGTTTTGTAATTTTCCCCTTGAACTCGCCTTTACCAGGAGATCGTCCAAGTATGGGATAAATGTGACGCCTTGCTTACGCCGGAGCCCATCGTGTCCGCCATTACCTTGTCGGACGTGGGAATAACAATCCTGTACAGCGAATCTTGGGTACGCCTGATGAGGAGGATAAATGGGGACATGAAGGTATGCATCCTTTATGTCAAGTGACACCATAAAAACCTCCCCTTCCAGGCTGGAGCTCACTGCCTGGAGAGATTCCATCTCGAATTTGAACCTTTTCAGATATAGGTTCAGGGATTTTAGATTCAGAATGGCCTGACCGAGCCATCCGGTTTCGGGACCACAAAAAAGGCTTAAATAAAACCCCTTCCCCTGTAGAAGGGGATCCTTGATAATCACATACTGATGATACAGTTTCTGTATGGTAGCTGCCACTGTTTCCCTTCTCCGAGGAGGAAACTGGCAAGACCGATTTTGAAAAATCGGTGAGGAGGCACATCTGCGAATTCTAATTTGCATCCCTGGGATACAATTTTTACTGCCCAAGGATCCAAGTCCGACTGAACCCAGACTTGTCTGAAGAGTCGAAGACGTGTCCCCACCGGCGCGGACTCCCTCAGCAGAGCCCCCGCGTCCTGTAGTGGATCTTGTAGAGGACGGGTTGGACTTTTGTCCCTGGGAAATAGCCGTAGCTAGTGTTCTTTTCCCTCCCCGACCCTTTCGGAATTTATGCGACCGAAGGGACTGCATTTGATATTGACGTTTTTCTTTTCCTGTGGGGGAACCTAATTTACCCGCGGTCGCTGAGGTTACCAGATCCGCGAGGACCTCCCCACATAAAACTTCACCTTTGTAAGGCAAAGTCTTTTTTTTTTTTTAAACAGCATACCTGTCCCTTGTCAGGTCCACAGGGACCGTCTAACAGAGATCTCTATGGCATTGGCTCTTGAACCTAACAGCCCAATATCACTCGCAGCTTCTCTCATATATTATGCTGCGTCTTTAATGTGACCCAAGGTCACCAAAATGGTATCTTTATCTAGGGTGTCAATGTCAGATGACAAGTTATCTGCCCACGCTGCAATTGCGCAACCCACCCATGCCGACGCTACTGCCGGCCTTAGTAGGTCACCCGTATGTATAAATTGATTTTAAGGTAGTTTCCTGTCTGCAATCAGCAGGACTCTTAAGGGCAGCCGTATCAGGGGTAGGTAGCGCCCCCCTTTTCTGACAAGTGCGTGGGTGAGTATTCCCACCGTAATCTGTCCTGGGTGGAAAGGTTACATCATAATATTTTTTATTTTATTTTTTTTATTTATTTTTGGGGAATCTGCAGTTTTTTATCTGGAGTTTCCCAAGCTTTATCAAACAGGGCGATCAGCTCGCGAGATGGGGGAAAAGTTACCTCAGGATTCTTTCCCTTAAACATGCCGACCTTTGTATCAAAGACAGAAAGGTCCTCAGTGATATGCAAAACATCTTTAATTGCTACAATCATTATTGAATACACTTGGCCACCCTTGGGTGCAACTTAGCATCATCGCCGTCGACACTGGAGTCAGAATCCGTGTCTGTATTGGTGTCTACTACCTGTGAAAAGTGACTGTTCTGCGATCCCGAAGGGCCCTGTGACACAGTAAAAGCTATGGATTGACTCCCTGCTTTAATCCTTGGACTCAGCTTTGTCCAAACTTTGTAATAGTCACCTTAGCATTTAAAACATTCCACATATTCATTCAATCAGGTGTCGGCGGCGCCGACGGAGACACCACAATCATCTGCTCTGCCTCCTCCCTATATGAGCCTTCCACCTCAGACATATCGACACAGACGTACTGACTACTGACATCCCCACACACACAGGGATACCTAATATAATGGGGACTGACCCACCATAAGGCCCTGAGGAGAGACGGAGAGAGAGTATGCCAGCACACACCCAGCACCACTGTATACTGAGACAAAAAACCCAGTCTGTCAGCGCTTTTTTATTACAAGTGTAAAACACCACATATTTGCGCCAATAAATGTGCCCCCCCACCTCGTTTTGACCCTCTGTATTAACTAACAGCAGGGGAGAGTCCGGGGCCGCTTCTTTGTGCTGAGGAGAAAAAATGGCGCTGGTTAGTGCTGGAGGAAACAACCTCCGCCCCTCGATGGCGGGCTTCGTTCCCGCCCTAAATCTTTATACTGGCGGGGGATTCTGAAATCTATATCCTTTATAGTGTATTTAAGTACTTTGCCAGTGTTATGTGAGGTATATTAATGCTGCCCAGGGCGCCCCCCTGCGCCCTGCACCCTTACTGTGGTGCCTGTGTGTGTGTTCTGGGAGCAATGGCGCGCAGCGTTACCTCATGAAGATCTGAAGTCTTCTGCCGCCTTTGAAGTCTTCTTTCTTCTTATACTCACCCGGCTTCTATCTTCCGGCTCTGTGAGGAGGACGGCGGCGCGGCTCTGGGACTAACTACAGGGTGAGACCTGTGTTCCGACTCCCTCTGGAGCTAATGGTGTCCAGTAGCATAAGAAGCAGAGCCTAGCATTTAAGTAGGTCTGCTTCTCTCCCCTCAGTCCCACGATGCAGGGAGCCTGTTGCCAGCAGGCTCCCTGAAAATAAAAAACCTAACTAAAATACTTTCTTTCAGGAAACTCAGGAGAGCTCCCTGTAATGCACCCAGTCTCCTCTGGGCACAGTATCAAACTGAGGTCTGGAGGAGGGGCATAGAGGGAGGAGCCAGTGCACACCCATATCTGAAGTTCTTTTTAGTGCCCATGTCTCCTGCGGAGCCCGTCTATCCCCATGGTCCTTACGGAGTCCCCAGCATCCTCTAGGACGTAAGAGAAAGTACAGATTTTGACTATCTGTGCTTGAGATTTTGTCTATGTACGATTTTGACTATACTTTGTACCAGATAGTGCACTAGATAGTCAAGATTGACTTGCCTGCACAGTCTATCTAGCCTTGTGATACCGACCCCACGGGAGCGAGCATCGGGAGCGAATCTATATCGCAAGCTGCCTAGCACCATGAGATATGCACTAACTATTCATAAGATTTTGACTATATAGTCAAAATCTTACAGATTTATCTCACCGTGTGTACACACCTTTACTCCCACCTCTTCCTGAGATCTTATTCTTACATCATTACCCTCCCCCTGTACCCAATGAACATATATATCTTATAGGCCATATACTCATAGCTACTAGAGCTGTTATAGCCCAATACTGGAAAAGAACAGATCGACCACACCTGTCCAAAATTATAACTTCTATCCATCGCAATTTTGAAATGGAAACTATGGGCTTTAGTTCGAACATCTCATTTGAATAAATGGTTATCCTGGTCTAACTATTACACCTCCCATATAACTTCACGGAAGCTTTCGAATTGAAGGTCATGATTAGTTCTTCCTTCTAATTTTCCCTTTGTCATTTAAATTTTTTGAGGACCAATGAAGTTTTGGACGTGTTATCTGCCATTCTATCGTATAGATCAGGGGTGGGGAACCTTTTTTCTACCAAGGGCCATTTGGATATTTTATAAAAATCCTTCGGGGCCCATACAAAAATTATCCACTTAAAAATTAGCCTGCCCCCAGTAGATATACCCCCAGTCAGTTGTTATGCCCCAGTAGATATGCCCCCTAGTAGCGATGCTTACACACACACACAGACATTAAAAGAAAAGATAAAAAACACAATACTCACCAGCTCCGCTCCTGCTTCCGGAACTTTGCACTCCGCCTGTCCGCCGCTCCTCAGAACTATGGGAGAGACGTCATGACATCTCTCCCATAGCACTGCACAGCTGCACATACACACTTTCAGAGCTGAAAGCCGGAGCTCAGGAGTGAGTTCCAGCCTCCAGCTGCTGCTGAGGGGAAGAAGCCAGGCGCCCACTAGTAACAAAATCACAGCAGGCACCTGGATCTCCCTCGGTTAGGTGAGCCTGGCTGGGCCGGATCAAGTGGCTCTGCGGGCCTTATGCGGCCCTCGGGCCTGAGGTTCCCCACCCCTGGTATAGATATATTAAAATGTACAGTTAGGTCCATGTGCACACCGCTTCTAACTTATAATTACTGGTATACTGTTTAGCCTATGATTTTTGACTATACACCTACTCAATAACTGTCTCTTAAGTCTGTATTTGGCATCACTTCTTACCACTCCCTTTTTTTTCTTTTTCTATGTATGTTCTATTATGCCTTTTTAGTTTTTCTTTCTGTTTGTTTATGATTGCAAATCTATTATTAATGCGATGTTGTCTTTATATATATGTTTATATTGACCTGTATGATCTGCAATAGAAAATTCGTTTAATAAAAAAATATTTCAGTAAAAAAAAAAAAAGCAGTAGGAGTTCCATATACTGTAGGAGCACATAAAGAATTTTACAAATTACATATGATCATATGTATAAAAATTAAAGCATATGTGTAAAGTAATGCAATTTTCACTCTTAAATGAAGGTTAATGGGGTGCCTGCATTATATATAAACTCCAGAGCGGAGTGAGTGTTTCCAAATCATTTGTATCATGAAGTTTGATGCAAGGAAAAGGTCCTTACTAAGTGGTATCAAGTGGTATGGTGGAAATATCTGGCTTGGTAGTGATAGTGCTGTAGATGCGGGTATGGGTCATTATGTCAACAGTCATTAGGTCGACCACTATTGGTCGATATGCATTATGTCGACATGGTCATTAGGTTGACATGAACAAGGTCGACATGAGTTTTTTTTACTTTTTTTGGTATCGTTTTCTTCGTAAAGTGACGGGGACCCCCGATTAGTGCACCTTGTCCCCTCACATGGCTCGCTTCGCTCGCCATGCTTCGGGCACAGGTTACTATTCCCAATCGTAGTCCACGTGGATCGTAAAGTATAAAAAATATCAAACAATGTTTTAAAAAAAATGAAAAACGCATGTCGCCCTTTTTCCATGTCGCCCTAGTGACCATGTCAGCCTAATGCATGTCGACCAATGGTGGTCGACCTAATGACCGTATTCCTCAGATGCTCGGTGCCAAACAATTGGAGGATGATTCAATACCACATGCAGTGAAGGTTAGGAGGAGGAGATGCAAGTATGGATCCAAGGCTGTTACAGAGGCAATGTCCATCATGGTCAATTAAAGTATATAAATGGAGAGGTCCATATATTTCCAAGGTGTACCCCAATATTTAGTACAGCATAGCGCATTTCCCTAATAAAATAAGCTGCTTCAGAGGCAAGTGTTTTGCTAGTAAACACATTGCCCTTTTCAATTTTGGGTATAATCACGATCAGAAGCTCCAGGTCTTTGATCCCGACGTTTAGTAAATAAACCGCCCAAGCCTATGACTGTTGAAAGGATGTGAATGTGAGGAGGAAAAGTGATATTAGTTAGATATTTTTCTGTACAATATGTATCCAAATCATGACGCATTAAAATTATAGTTCAACTGACACGTTAGGAGATAAATCTAGTTGAAATGGGCATGTTTGTGAAGTAATTGGTTTGTGTAGTTTGGCAAGTTATGGATGTTGCTCAAAATTTGTATTTAATCTATTGTCTAAACCATGGAGAGTCTGAAATTGCCATTGCAGATGCTCAGTGTCTTCAAAACTGCATGTTCCAGGCATGGGACTCTTTCTATTCTGTCATTTGTGAGGAGGAGAAGAAGAAGAAGAAGAAGAAAGTACAACTTTAACATCAATTATTTGCTAAAGGTTGAGAACTTACAATTGTGGTGTTCTGGCATTATTCAGTACACACACATGCTACAGTTACTGTTTCACTTGTGTAATATTTATTGAAGGTTGTTTTGGTTTTCCTAAGGTTGTAATGGTGGCACCAAAAGTGGCAGTAGGCATGGATCACCAAGATCTTTAAATAATGGGAGTCCTGAGGCACCCTCCAGCTCTAAAGCAGATGACCGGCAATCGGACCTCCTCAGTGCTGAGATACAAGCAATGTGCATGGAAAAGACCAGAAAAATAGTCACTTTAGGGTAAGTCATCTACTTTTTGTTTTGTTGTAAGTTGCCTAGAGTATGCAGCTGGAAAGGGATCACCATGCTTAACCCGTTAATACATGAATTATGATGTCTTGAGATTTTTACAAATGCTTTTTATTAGTCTTCAGGGCTTATAAATTCAAGGTTTTTTTAACTAAAGAAGTTATACAATACATGTGTCCACTTGAGGGGACAGTATGCATTTGCAACATTGCCCTAATATTGTTAAACAGTATTTCAACTGAAAGGTTGGGGTTTTTTTTTTTTTTTTTTTTTTGCTACCCTCCGTAAAGTAATGTACTGTAAAATGAAAAAAACAAATGTTTGGTATGGTTCCAATTTGTTGTTATGTTGCTTACTGTATTCAGGCATGGATCATTGGGTTGACCCTAAAAATGTTGACCGTGTCTTGGTTTACCCCGAAAGGTCAACATATACACTAGGTCGACAATGGAAAAAGGTCAACATGGACAATAGGTCGACATGAAAAAGGTCAACACAGAAAAGGTTGATATGGGTTTTTTAACTTATTTTGGTATTGTTTACTCAGTAAAATGACTGGGAACCCTAATTAGTGCACCACAGCTCCTCGCATGGCGAGCAAACTACACGCAAGGTGCCTCGCTGCGCTTGACACAGGCTACTATTCCCAATCGTAGTCCACGTGGATGGTAAAGTATGAAAAAGTTAAAATTGTAAAAAAACTCTTGTGTGGACCATTGCCATGTCGACCTTTTGCCAAAGTTCACCTTTAAACCACGTTGACAAATAGTGGTTGACCTTAGTGTGGTCAACCTAACAACCACGTACAATTTATTCTCCAGAAACGAAAAATCCTTTTAGGTTGAAAATAATACATTTGTATTAATATTTATAGATCTATTCACCCAGAAACAAAATGTCCTTTGTTTGCTTCGTACCTAGCAAGTTAGCCTTTTTCACAAACTGAATTTAACGCTTGGTGTGAAAGTTTGGCACAAAGGCTGAAGACACTGCATGCAGATGTACTTAGTTTTACATGTACGGTCTGCGTCGTGGCGCCTGTTAGTATATTTAGCATCAGTAAGTGATATCCACAATATCCACACTGAACCTGATTTCAGGGGAGCCTTTAACACAGCCCTGCTCTTCTCTCACTTGGGGGTTTATTCCGAGTTGATCGTAGCTGTGCTAAATTTAGCACAGCTACAATCGTTAATTCAGACATGCGGGGGGGGTGGGGGGCGCCAGCACAGGGCTAGTCCGCCCCGCATGCCTTTGTATTTGGGAAGTAACTCCCGGCCAGCGCAGCTCCTGCGGCTGGCTGGGAGTTGTTCGTCGCTCCCTCTGGCCGCAGCAGCTGCGTGAGACGTCATGCAGCCGCGGCGGCCCGCCCCCCCAATGGTCCGGCCACGCCTGCGTTAGCCGGACCGCTCCCCCTAAACGGCGGCTTAACGCCGCCGTTCAGCCCCCTCCCGCCTAGCGACCACCTCTGTCTCAGAGGCGATTGCTAGGTAACGAAAGCTGCCATGCGCCGCATGCGCATTTCCGACCCGATCACTGCGACAAACTGCAACGAGCAATCGGTTCGGAATGACCCCCTAGGTCTTTCTCTTCGACGTTGCTCCATAGAGCCAGCATTGATCAATGCTTGGGCAATTGATGCTTTGAAATCCAACTGATTCTTGTCATTGAATCCAGACATTCAATACAGCAGCCATGGGTTTTCACAAGTCACATCAAGAAAGTGAAAGAAAGCCCAAATGTACCATCTCATGTTTTTGCGGCTATGTGGATGCATTGCCACATACTGATCCATGAGATCCACTCCCCCATATTCGTATTACACTACTCTGTACCTAACCCTGTTGCTAGATGCTCTTGATGTCAGGAGAAGATAAAAACAATACTAATATAGTGACAGCCACTACTACTACTATAATTTATATTTCTCTAACGTCCTAAGTGGATGCTGGGGACTCCGTCAGGACCATGGGGAATAGCGGCTCCGCAGGAGACGGGGCACAAAAATAAAGCTTTAGGATTAGGTGGTGTGTACTGGCTCCTCCCCCTATGACCCTCCTCCAAGCCTCAGTTAGGTTTTTGTGCCCGTCCGAGCAGGGTGCAATCTAGGTGGCTCTCCTAAAGAGCTGCTTAGAAAAAGTTTTTTAGGTTTTTTATTTTCAGTGAGTCCTGCTGGCAACAGGCTCACTGCATCGAGGGACTTAGGGGAGAGAATTTCAACTCACCTGCGTGCAGGATGGATTGGATTCTTAGGCTACTGGACACCATTAGCTCCAGAGGGAGTCGGAACACAGGTCTCACCCTGGGGTTCGTCCCGGAGCCGTGCCGCCGACCCCCCTTACAGATGCTGAAGATTGAAGGTCCGGAAACAGGCGGCAGAAGGCTCTTCAGTCTTCATGAAGGTAGCGCACAGCACTGCAGCTGTGCGCCATTGTTGTCACACACTTCACACCAGGCGGTCACGGAGGGTGCAGGGCGCTGCTGGGGGCGCCCTGGGCAGCAATATTTAATACCTTTATGGCAAAAGAATACATCACATATAGCCATTGAGGCTATATGTATGTATTTAACCCATGCCAGTTATCTAAAACTACGGGAGAAAAGCCCGCCGAAATAGGGGGCGGGGCTTATTCTCCTCAGCACACAGCGCCATTTTCCTGCTCAGCTCCGCTGTGAGGAAGGCTCCCAGGACTCTCCCCTGCACTGCACTACAGAAACAGGGTAAAACAGAGAGGGGGGGGGGCACTTTTTTGGCGATATATTGATATATTTAAGCTGCTATAAAGAACAACACTTATATAAGGTTGTTCCCATATATATTATAGCGCTTGGGTGTGTGCTGGCAAACTCTCCCTCTGTCTCCCCAAAGGGCTAGTGGGGTCCTGTCTTCGATAAGAGCATTCCCTGTGTGTCTGCTGTGTGTCGGTACGTGTGTGTCGACATGTATGAGGACGATGTTGGTGTGGAGGCAGAGCAATTGCAGATAATGGTGATGTCACCCCCCAGGGAGTCGACACCGGAATGGATGGCTTTGTTTATGGAATTACGTGATAATGTCAGCACATTACAAAAATCAGTTGACGACATGAGACGGCCGGCAAACCAGTTAGTACCTGCCCAGGCGTCTCAGACACCGTCAGGGGCTGTAAAGCGCCCTTTACCTCAGTCGGTCGACACAGACCCAGACACAGACACTGAATCTAGTGTCGACGGTGATGAAACAAACGTATTTTCAAGTAGGGCCACACGTTATATGATCACGGCAATGAAGGAGGCTTTGCATATCTCTGATACTGCAAGTACCACAAAAAGGGGTATTATGTGGGGGGTGAAAAAACTACCTGTAGTTTTTCCTGAATCAGAGGAATTAAATGATGTATGTGATGAAGCGTTGGTTAACCCAGATAGAAAAATGCTAATTTCAAAAAAGTTATTAGCATTATACCCTTTCCCGCCAGAGGTTAGGGCGCGCTGGGAAACACCCCCTAGGGTGGATAAGGCGCTCACACGCTTATCAAAACAAGTGGCGTTACCGTCTCCTGATACGGCCGCCCTCAGGGATCCAGCTGATAGGAGACTGGAAACTACCCTAAAAAGTATATACACACATACTGGTGTTATACTGCGACCAGCCATCGCCTCAGCCTGGATGTGCAGTGCTGGGGTCGTCTGGTTGGATTCCCTGACTGAAAATATTGATACCCTGGATAGGGACAGTATTTTATTGACTATAGAGCAATTAAAGGATGCTTTCCTTTATATGCGAGATGCTCAGAGAGATATTTGCACTCTGGCATCGAGAGTAAATGCGATGTCCATATCTGCCAGAAGGAGTTTATGGACGCGACAGTGGTCAGGTGATGCGGATTCCAAACGACATATGGAAGTATTGCCGTATAAAGGGGAGGAATTATTTGGCGTCGGTCTATCGGATCTGGTGGCCACGGCAACTGCCGGAAAATCCACCTTTTTACCTCAGACCCCCTCCCAACAGAAAAAGACACCGTCTTTTCAGCCGCAGTCCTTTCGGTCCTATAAGAACAAGCGGACAAAAGGACAGTCATATCTGCCTCGGGGCAGAGGAAGGGGTAAGAGAGGGCAGCAAGCAGCCCCTGCCCAGGAACAGAAGCCCTCCCAGGGTTCTGCAAAGCCCTCAGCATGACGCTGGGGCCTTACAAGCGGACTCAGGAGCGGTGGGGGGTCGACTCAAGAATTTCAGCGCACAGTGGGCTTGCTCACAGGTGGACCCCTGGATTCTGCAGGTAGTATCTCAGGGTTACAGGTTGGAATTCGAGAAGTCTCCCCCTCGCCGGTTCCTAAAGTCTGCTTTGCCAACGTCTCCCTCAGACAGGGCGACGGTATTGGAAGCCATTCACAAGCTGTTTTCTCAGCAGGTGATAGTCAAGGTACCCCTCCTACAACAGGGAAAGGGGTATTACTCCACTCTATTTGTGGTACCGAAGCCGGACGGCTCGGTAAGACCTATTCTAAATCTGAAATCTTTGAACCTGTACATACAAAAATTCAAGTTCAAGATGGAGTCACTCAGAGCAGTGATAGCGAATCTGGAAGAAGGGGACTTTATGGTGTCCCTGGACATAAAGGATGCTTACCTACATGTCCCAATTTGCCCTTCACACCAAGGGTACCTCAGGTTCGTGGTGCAAAACTGTCATTATCAGTTTCAGACGCTGCCGTTTGGTTTGTCCACGGCACCTCGGGTCTTTACCAAGGTAATGGCCGAAATGATGATTCTTCTGCGAAGAAGAGGCGTATTAATTATCCCTTACTTGGACGATCTCCTGATAAGGGCAAGGTCCAGAGAACAGCTGGAGGATGGAGTAGCACTAACCCAACTAGTGCTGCAACAACACGGGTGGATTCTGAATTTTCCAAAATCTCAGTTGACCCCGACGACACGTCTGCTGTTCCTGGGAATGATTCTGGACACGGTTCAGAAAAAGGTGTTTCTTCCGGAGGAGAAAGCCAGGGAGTTATCCGAACTTGTCAGGAACCTCCTAAAACCAGGAAAAGTGTCTGTGCATCAATGCACAAGAGTCCTGGGAAAGATGGTGGCTTCTTACGAAGCGATTCCATTCGGCAGATTCCACGCACGAACTTTTCAGTGGGATCTGCTGGACAAATGGTCCGGATCGCATCTGCAGATGCATCAGCGGATAACCTTATCGCCACGGACAAGGGTGTCTCTTCTGTGGTGGTTGCAGAGTGCTCATCTGTTAGAGGGCCGCAGATTCGGCATACAGGACTGGGTCCTGGTGACCACGGATGCCAGTCTGAGAGGCTGGGGAGCGGTCACACAGGGAAGAAACTTCCAGGGAGTATGGTCAGGCCTGGAGATGTCTCTTCACATAAATATACTGGAGCTAAGAGCGTTTTACAATGCTCTAAGTCTGGCAAAACCCCTGCTTCAGGGTCAGCCGGTGTTGATCCAGTCGGACAACATCACGGCAGTCGCCCACGTAAACAGACAGGGCGGCACAAGAAGCAGGACAGCAATGGCAGAAGCTGCAAGGATTCTTCGCTGGGCGGAAGATCATGTGATAGCACTGTCAGCAGTATTCATTCCGGGAGTGGACAACTGGGAAGCAGACTTCCTCAGCAGACACGATCTACACCCGGGAGAGTGGGGACTTCATCCAGAAGTCTTCCACATGATTGTGAACCGTTGGGAAAAACCAATGGTGGATATGATGGCGTCCCGCCTCAACAAAAAACTGGACAGGTATTGCGCCAGGTCAAGAGACCCTCAGGCAATAGCTGTGGACGCTCTGGTAACACCGTGGGTGTTCCAGTCAGTGTATGTGTTCCCTCCTCTGCCTCTCATACCAAAGGTACTGAGAATTATACGGCAAAAGGGAGTAAGAACGATACTAGTGGCTCCGGATTGGCCAAGAAGAACTTGGTTCCCAGAACTTCAAGAGATGCTCACGGAGGATTCGTGGCCTCTACCTCTAAGACCGGACCTGCTTCAGCAGGGACCGTGTCTATTCCAAGACTTACCGCGGCTGCGTTTGACGGCATGGCGGTTGAACGCCGAATTCTAAGGGAAAAAGGCATTCCGGAAGAGGTCATTCCTACACTGGTAAAAGCCAGGAAGGAGGTGACTGCACAACATTATCACCGCATTTGGAGAAAATATGTTGCGTGGTGTGAGGCCAGGAAGGCCCCCACGGAGGAATTTCAACTGGGTCGATTCCTACATTTCCTGCAAACAGGATTGTCTATGGGCCTCAAATTGGGGTCCATTAAGGTTCAAATTTCGGCCCTGTCGATTTTCTTCCAGAAAGAATTGGCTTCAGTTCCTGAAGTCCAGACTTTTGTAAAAGGAGTACTACATATACAGCCCCCGGTTGTGGCACCGTGGGATCTAAATGTAGTCTTGGATTTTCTCAAATCCCATTGGTTTGAGCCGCTCAAATCGGTGGAGTTGAAGTATCTTACATGGAAAGTAACCATGCTACTGGCCCTGGCTTCAGCCAGGAGAGTATCAGAATTGGCGGCTTTATCATATAAGAGCCCATATCTGATTTTCCATACGGACAGGGCAGAACTGCGGACACGTCCTCATTTTCTGCCTAAGGTGGTGTCAGCGTTTCACCTGAACCAGCCTATTGTGGTGCCTGCGGCTACTAACGATTTGGAGGATTCCAAGTTGTTGGACGTGGTCCGGGCATTGAAAATATATATTTCAAGAACGGCGGGAGTCAGAAAGTCTGACTCACTGTTTATATTGTATGCACCCAACAAGATGGGTGCTCCTGCTTCTAAGCAGACGATTGCTCGTTGGATTTGTAGCACAATTCAACTTGCACATTCTGTGGCAGGCTTGCCACAACCTAAATCTGTCAAGGCCCATTCCACAAGGAAAGTGGGCTCATCCTGGGCGGCTGCCCGGGGGGTCTCGGCATTACAACTCTGCCGAGCTGCTACTTGGTCAGGGGCAAACACATTTGCAAAATTCTACAAATTTGATACCCTGGCTGAGGAGGACCTTGAGTTCTCTCATTCGGTGCTGCAGAGTCATCCGCACTCTCCCGCCCGTTTGGGAGCTTTGGTATAATCCCCATGGTCCTGACGGAGTCCCCAGCATCCACTTAGGACGTTAGAGAAAATAAGAATTTACTTACCGATAATTCTATTTCTCGTAGTCCGTAGTGGATGCTGGGCGCCCATCCCAAGTGCGGATTGTCTGCAATACTTGTACATAGTTATTGTTACAAACAAATTCGGGTTGTTATTGTTGTGAGCCGTCTGTTCAGAGGCTCCTACGTTTGTCATACTGTTAACTGGGTTCAGATCACAAGTTATACGGTGTGATTGGTGTGGCTGGTATGAGTCTTACCCGGGATTTAATATCCTTCCTTATTGTGTACGCTCGTCCGGGCACAGTATCCTAACTGATGCTTGGAGGAGGGTCATAGGGGGAGGAGCCAGTACACACCACCTAATCCTAAAGCTTTATTTTTGTGCCCTGTCTCCTGCGGAGCCGCTATTCCCCATGGCCCTGACGGAGTCCCCAGCATCCACTACGGACTACGAGAAATAGAATTATCGGTAAGTAAATTCTTATTTTTCAAAAAGTTAAGAGAACATACAGTGATACATAGAAGGCTGTCTGCTGTCAAAACGGGTATATATGGCTATTATATGAGGAAAATATTTGATAGGCCTGTGTGCCAGGATAAACCTAGCATGCAGTATGAATCTTTGTATTGCAGGAAGTCGACTGAAGTGGTCATCTGTTTTTATATCCTGTGGAAAAAAAAAATGAACCCCCTTAATTCATTTAGCCGCGGTAAAGTACGTTAGAAGATTGATTCCTTGGGGGTTATTCAGTTGTCCCCAACAGCTGGCACTACCGGAGATTTTTTTTCACCTGCCCGGTGGCAAGAGAGAAGAAATCCCAGATAACGGACCTGTTTTCATGCCTGCAGTTGTGATAACACATAGGTCTGGGAACTTATCCCAGACCCTGTGTGTTTTCCCCCTAAAACAGGTCATTTTTTGTGATGTAAAAATGGACTCTTATTGGATAGCCTGAAAAAAATTGCTGTAAAATCCTGTTTTACAGCATAAAAAATTAATATGGGCAGTTGAATTCACCATTGAATATTTAATCGAAACATCTACTGTACCATATTATGCCTAATAACTTTACTTTCCTTGAATATATATTTTTTTTTGTTTGTTTACCTGCTCTGCTATCTTTGAGTAAAATTATTTTCTCAGCCATGTTATTTTGAACTTGTTTTTGTAGGAATTAAAATCTGTCTCTAGGTGGCATACCTTCTAGGTTTGGTAGAGGTCCAGAGAAGAGGACATCATGCACTAGTGATATCAAAATAGTTTTGTTTAGGAGACAATGACTTAAAAACAGCTGTTCACTGCGGTGACCTCTATGCGTGAAATGGTTAAATAACACATTTGATACTAACTATTGTTTTCTTTTACACTTAGCTGCTTGTTTGTTTGTGCTGCAGCCATTTTAGTGGATTCTCATCAGAAAAAGTGAACATTTTGTGGTATAGTTGGTTGTATTTCTTTTTTAAAATTTAGATCTTCTTATTTCAAGGTCAAATTCTAAAGTTTGGGGTGGAAAAGATGCTGTGCAGGCTGGAAGCTTGGATAGTGACCAAGAAGCAGCGGAAATTAACGCTATGGTATCCAATGAAGCTTCACCTTACCAAGATGAAGGTAAAATAAATCATTATGTCATAGTTTCTGCCCCACTTTGTTGAACTTCATCAGCTAGTTTTTTTATTATTATTATTATTATTATCATCATCATCATTATTATTATCACCACTACCTCTGCTGCTGCTGCTACTACTACTACTACTACTGTGACTTGGAGTCTAGAACAAGCATTTGTTTTCCATGTGGTGTGGTATTGGTAGTTATAACCTTTTAAAAATCTATTTGCAGTTTAGGTCCATAGGCCAATCAAAATTCCCAAGTTTACAGTTTTTGGGGGAGGGTTCATTTTTGTTTATTTTACACTCAAAGGTTATATCCAAATCACTGAATCTTTGTTTGTCATAGTGTCCTTTGTTAGTTTGTTCCAGGCATACGTTCTTAAGAATCACTAAATGTACATTGCCTTGCTAAAGTATTCACCCCCCTTAGCATTTTTCATGTTTTGTTGCCTCACAACCTGGAATTAAAAGGGATTGTTTAAAGGTTTGCATAATTTCATTCACAGAACATGGCTAAAACTTTATAGGTTTTTTATTTTTGTTTTTTTTTAATTGTGAATCAAACAACAAATAAAACAAAACAACAGGAATCTTCAGCGTGCATAACTATTCACCCCCCTAAAGTCAGTACTTTGTACACCTTTTGCGGCAATTACAGTTGCAAGTCGCTTTGGATAAATCTCTGAGTTTGCCACATTTTGCCACTGGGATTTTTGCCCATTCCTCAAGGCATAACTGCTCCAGCTCCTTTATGTTGGATGGTTTCCGCTTATGAACAGCAATTTTCAAGTCTGACTACAGATTCTCAATTGGATTGAGATCTGGGCTTTGACTAGGCCATTCTAACATATTTTGATGTTTCCCCTTTAAACCACTCGAGTGTTGCTTTAGCAGTATGCTTTCGGGTCATTGTCCTACTGGAAGGTGAACCTCCGTCCCAGTTTCAAATCACAGGCAGACTGAAACAGGTTTTGCTCAAGAATATCCCTGTATTTAGCACCATCCATTTTTCCCTCGACTCGAAACAGTTTTCCAGTTTCTTCTGCTGAAAAACATCCCCACAGCATGATGCTGCCCCCACCATGTTTCACTGTGGGGATGGTGTTCTTGGGGTGATGGGATGTGTTGGGTTTGCGCCAGACATAGCATTTTCCTTGGTGGCCGAAAAGTTCAACTTTAGTCTCATCTGACCAGAGCACCTTCCTAAATACATTTGGGGAGTCGTCTACATGCCTTTTGGCAAACTCAAAGCGTGCCTTCTTATTTTTAACACTAAGTAATGGCTTTTTCTGCTGCGGGGTACACTGGGTTCCACAGGGAATAACATCGGGGTGTAGAGTAGGATCTTGATCCGAGGCACCAACAGGCTAAAAGCTTTGACTGTTCCCAGAATGCACAGCGCCGCCGCCTCTATAGCCTCGTGCACAGGAGCTCAGTTTGGTCGTTGGTGCCATGCAGTGCAGGCATACTACATTCAGGGCTGCTCAGGTAGCCCTTAGAAGAGCTTCTTTTTTTTTTTAAATCTGTTTATTGGTAAAGAGAAAAATACAAGCGTAACACACACATTGCACACGACAACTGTATAGCGACAATATCAAATCTCAGGTTGTATAGGAATGTATAACATTATTTCCACACAAGAGCAATCACATACATTAGTAAAGGAAGTGATGATAACAGTAGGTTACGGATATTGCTAAATACATTGCAAGGATCGGTCGTCTCTCTGTGCCATGCCATTAACAGTGTGTATATGCTAGTCTAAAACAGTGTTCCTGAAAACAGTAAAGTTGGGGTTAGAAGGGTGGTGATCCCCTCGTAAGCGTCTCTATATTGTACCATGTAGTATATTTAACTACTTTTCGCATTTTATCACGAATTGGTTGTGACAAGGTTATCACATAGGGAAGCCATATTGTAAAAAACTTGGAAGAGTTGGATTCCGCTCTAAGAGAGCATTCAATCCAGTCCATTTGGTATAGATGCGTCAGTCTAGGAAATAAAAGGGTTATGGGTATAGGGGTTCCGTGTATCCATTGGGATAGAATAGTCTTTTTCGAAGCTGCCGCTATCCTAGCTAATAACAGTTTATTGCCTGTAGGTAATGAGCAACTATCAGAGTCATATTGGTTCCAGAAAGCCCAGAGTAAAGTTGGTGTGAGAGGGATATTTAGAGTCGTCGTTTAGAGTCTTTCCAAAATAGCTGTATTATAGGACATGACCAAAGGCAGTGGATGATGTCGGCATCATGTGTGGAGCACTTGAAGCAATTGGAGTTATCAGAGATGCCCGTGAGGTATCTGAGACGGAGAGTATAATACGCCCTGTGTAATATTTTTAAATGCATTTCAGCATAGGAAGAGGATACTAAATATTTTTCTCTGACGTCCTAGTGGATGCTGGGAACTCCGTAAGGACCATGGGTAATAGACGGGCTCCGCAGGAGACTGGGCACTCTAAAAGAAATATTAGGTACTATCTGGTGTGCACTGGCTCCTCCCTCTATGCCCCTCCTCCAGACCTCAGTTAGATTTCTGTGCCCGGCCGAGCTGGATGCACACTAGGGGCTCTCCTGAGCTCCTAGAAAGAAAGTATATGTTAGGTTTTTTATTTTACAGTGAGACCTGCTGGCAACAGGCTCACTGCAACGAGGGACTAAGGGGAGAAGAAGCGAACCTACCTGCTTGCAGCTAGCTTGGGCTTCTTAGGCTACTGGACACCATTAGCTCCAGAGGGATCGAACGCAGGACCCGTCCTTGGTGTTCGTTCCCGGAGCCGCGCCGCCGTCCCCCTTACAGAGCCAGAAGCATGAAGATGGTCCGGAAAATCGGCGGCAGAAGACTAAAGTCTTCACCAAGGTAGCGCACAGCACTGCAGCTGTGCGCCATTGCTCCTCATACACACTTCACACTCCGGTCACTGAGGGTGCAGGGCGCTGGGGGGGTGCCCTGAGCAGCAATAAAAACACCTTGGCTGGCAAAATAATCACAATATATAGCCCCAGAGGCTATATATGTGATAATTACCCCTGCCAGAATCCATAAAAAAGCGGGAGAAAAGTTCGCGAAAAAGGGGCGGAGCTATCTCCCTCGGCACACTGGCGCCATTTTCTCTTAACAGTGTAGCTGGAAGACAGCTCCCCAGGCTCTCCCCTGTAGTTTTCAGGCTCAAAGGGTTAAAAAGAGAGGGGGGGGGCACTAAATTTAGGCGCAATATTGTTTATACAAGCAGCTATTGGGGAAAATTCACTCAGTGATAGTGTTTATCCCTACATTATATAGCGCTCTGGTGTGTGCTGGCATACTCTCTCTCTGTCTCCCCAAAGGGCTGTGTGGGGTCCTGTCCTCAGTCAGAGCATTCCCTGTGTGTGCGGTGTGTCGGTACGGCTGTGTCGACATGTTTGATGAGGAGGCTTATGTGGAGGCGGAGCAGATGCCGATAAATGGGATGTCGCCCCCTGTGGGCCGACACCAGAGTGGATGGATAGGTGGAAGGTATTAACCGACAGTGTCAACTCCTTACATAAAAGGCTGGATGACGTAACAGCTATGGGACAGCCGGCTTCTCAGCCCGCGCCTGCCCAGGCGTCTCAAAGGCCATCAGGGGCTCAAAAACGCCCGCTCCCTCAGATGGCAGACACAGATGTCGACACGGAATCTGACTCCAGTGTCGACGAGGTTGAGACATATACACAATCCACTAGGAACATCCGTTACATGATCCCGGCAATAAAAAATGTGTTACACATTTCTGACATTAACCCAAGTACCACTAAAAAAGGGTTTTATGTTTGGGGAGAAAAAGCAGGCAGTGTTTTGTTCCCCCATCTAATGAGTGAATGAAGTGTGAAAAAGCGTGGGTTCCCCCGATAAGAAACTGGTAATTTCTAAAAAGTTACTGATGGCGTACCTTTTCCCGCCAGAGGATAAGTTACGCTGGGAGATATCCCCTAGGGTGGATAAGGCGCTCACACGTTTGTCGAAAAAGGTGGCACTGCCGTCTTAGGATACGGCCACTTTGAAGGTACCTGCTGATAAAAAGCAGGAGGCTATCCTGAAGTCTGTATTTACACACTCAGGTACTAGACTGAGACCTGCAGATAGTGCTGCTGCAGCGTGGTCTGTAACCCTGTCAAACAGGGATGCTATTTTGCGAACATAAGACGTCGTCTTATATATGAGGGATGCACAGAGGGATATTTTGCCGGCTGGCATCCAGAATTAATGCAATGTCCATTCTGTCAGGAGGGTATTAGAGACCCGACACTGGACAGGTGATGCTGACTTTAAAAGGCACATAGAGCCTTATAAGGGTGAGGAATTGTTTGGGGATGGTCTCTGGGACCTCGTATCCACAGCAACAGCAACCTCAGGTTTCCTCACAGCCTAAGAAAGCACTGTATTATCAGGTACAGTCCTTTCGGCTTCAGTAAAGCAAGCGGGTCAAAGGCGCTTCCTTTCTGCACAGAGACGAGGGAAGAGGGAAAAAGCTGCACCAGTCAGCCAGTTCCCAGAATCAAAATTCTTTCCCCGCTTCCTCTGAGTCCACCGCATGACGCGGGAGCTCCACAGGCGTAGCCAGGTACGGTGGGGGGCCGCCTCAAAAATTTCAGCGATCAGTGGGCTCGCTCACAGGTGGATCCCTGGATCCTTCAAGTAGTATCTCAGGGGTACAGGCTGGAATTTGAGGCATCTCCCCCCCGCCGTTTCCTCAAATCTACCTTGCCGACAACTCCCTCAGGCAGGGAGGCTGCGCTAGAGGCAATTCACAAGCTGTATTCCCAGCAGGTGATAGTCAAGGTGCCCCTACTTCAACAAGGACGGGGTTACTATTCCACACTGTTTGTGGTACCGAAACCGGACGGTTCGGTGAGACCCATTTTAAAGTCCTTGAACACATACATAAAAAAAATTCAAGTTCAAGATGGAATCGCTCAGGGCGGTTATTGCAAGCCTGGAGGAGGGGGATTACATGGTATCCCTGGACATCAAGGATGCTTACCTACATGTCCCCATTTACCATCCTCAACAGGAGTACCTCAGATTTGTGGTACAGGATTGCCATTACCAATTCCAAACACTGCCGTTTGGACTCTCCACGGCACCGAGGGTCTTAACCAAGGTAATGGCAGAAATGATGATACTCCTTCGAAAAAAGGGAGTTTTTAATTATCCCGTACTTGGACGATCTCCTTATAAAGGCGAGGTCCATGGAGCAGTTGTTGGTCGGAGTAGCACTATCTCGGGAAGTGCTACAACAGCACGGATGGATTCTATACATTCCAAAGTCACAGCTGGTTCCTACCACACGCCTGCTGTTCCTGGGGATGGTTCTAGACACAGAACAGAAAAAAGTGTTTCTCCCGCAGGAGAAAGCCAAGGAGCTGTCATCTCTAGTCAGAGACCTCCTGAAACCAAAACAGGTATCGGTGCATCACTGCACACGAGTCCTGGGAAAAATGGTAGCTTCTTACGAAGCAAAATTCCATTCGGCAGGTTCCATACAAGAACCTTTCAGTGGGACCTCTTGGACAAGTGGTCGGAATCGCATCTTCAGATGCATCGGCTGATAACCCTGTCTCCAAGGACCAGGGTATCTCTACTGTGGTGGCTGCAGAGTGCTCATCTTCAAGAGGGCCGCAGATTCGGCATACAGGACTGGGTCCTGGTAACCACGGATGCCAGCCTTCGAGGCTGGGGGCAGTCACACAGGGAAGAAATTTCCAAGGACTTTGGTCAAGTCAGGAGTCGTCCCTACACATAAATATTCTGGAACTGAGGGCCATGTACAATGCCCTAAGTCTGGCAAGGCCTCTGCTTCAAAACCAGCCGGTACTGATCCAATCAGACAACATCACGGCAGTCGCCCATGTAAACCGACAGGGTGGCACAAGAAGCAGGATGGCGATGGCAGAAGCCACAAGGATTCTCCGATGGGCGGAAAATCACGTCTTAGCACTGTCAGCAGTGTTCATTCCGGGAGTGGACAACTGGGAAGCAGACTTCCTCAGCAGACACGACCGACACCCGGGAGAGTGGGGACTTCATCCAGAAGTCTTCCAACTGTTGGTAAACCGTTGGGAAAGGCCACAGGTGGACATGATGGCGTCCCGCCTAAACAAAAAACTAGATATTGCGCCAGGTCAAGGGACCCTCAGGCAATAGCTGTGGACGCTCTAGTGACACCGTGGGTGTACCAGTCGGTTTATGTATTCCCTCCTCTGCCTCTCATACCAAAGGTACTGAGAATAATAAGAAAACGAGGAGTAAGAACGATACTCGTGGTTCCGGATGGGCCAAGAAGAGCTTGGTACCCAGAACTTCAAGAAATAATATCAGAGGACCCATGGCCTTTACCGCTCAGACAGGATCTGCTACAGCAGGGGCCCTGTCTGTTCCAAGACTTAACGCGGCTGCGTTGGACGGCATGGCGGTTGAATTCCGGATCCTAAAGCAAAAGGGCATTCCGGAGGAAGTCATTCCTACGCTGATAAAAGCCAGGAAAGAAGTAACCGCAAACCATTATCACCGTATTTGGCGAAAATATGTTGCGTGGTGTGAGGCCAGGAAGGCCCCAACAGAGGAATTTCAGCTGGGTCGTTTTCTGCACTTCCTACAGTCAGGAGTGACTATGGGCCTAAATTTGGGTTCCATTAAGGTCCAGATTTCGGCTCTGTCGATTTTCTTCCAGAAAGAACTGGCTTCACTGCCTGGAGTTCAGACATTTGTAAAGGGAGTGCTACATATTCAGCCCCTTTTTTGTGCCTTCTGTGGCACCTTGGGATCTCAACGTGGTGTTGAGTTTCTTAAAATCACATTGGTTTGAGCCACTTAAAACTGTGGATTTGAAATATCTCACGTGGAAAGTGGTCATGTTATTGGCCTTGGCTTCGGCCAGGCATGTGTCAGAATTGGCGGCTTTGTCATGTAAAAGCCCTTATCTGATTTTCCATATGGATAGGGCAGAATTGAGGACTCGTCCCCAGTTTCTCCCTAAGGTGGTATCGGCTTTTCACTTGAACCAACCTATTGTAGTGCCTGCGGCTACTAGGGACTTGGAAGATTCCAAGTTACTGGACGTAGTCAGGGCCTTAAAAATTTATATTTCCAGGACGGCTGGAGTCAGGAAAACTGACTCGTTTTTTATCCTGTAGGCACCCAACAAAATAGGTGCTCCTGCTTCTAAGCAGACTATTGCTCGCTGAATTTGTAGCACAATTCAGCTGGAGCATTCTGCGGCTGGATTGCCGCATCCTAAATCAGTAACAGCCCATTCCACGAGGAAAGTGGGCTCATCTTGGGCGGCTGCCCGAGGGGTCTCGGCTTTACAACTTTGCCGAGCTGCAACTTGGTCAGGGGCAAACACGTTTGCTAAATTCTACAAATTTGATACCCTGGCTGAGGAGGACCTTGAGTTCTCTCATTCGGTGCTGCAGAGTCATCCGCACTCTCCCGCCCGTTTGGGAGCTTTGGTATAATCCCCATGGTCCTTACGGAGTTCCCAGCATCCACTAGGACGTCAGAGAAAATAAGATTTTACTCACCGGTAAATCTATTTCTCGTAGTCCGTAGTGGATGCTGGGCGCCCATCCCAAGTGCGGATTGTCTGCAATACTTGTATATAGTTATTGCCTAACTAAAGGGTTATTGTTGAGCCATCTGTTGAGAGGCTCAGTTATATTTCATACTGTTAACTGGGTATAGTATCACGAGTTATACGGTGTGGCTGGTATGAGTCTTACCCGGGATTCAAAATCCTTCCTTATTGTGTCAGCTCTTCCGGGCACAGTATCCTAACTGAGGTCTGGAGGAGGGGCATAGAGGGAGGAGCCAGTGCACACTAGATAGTACCTAATCTTTCTTTTAGAGTGCCCAGTCTCCTGCGGAGCCCGTCTATTCCCCATGGTCCTTACGGAGTTCCCAGCATCCACTACGGACTACGAGAAATAGATTTACCGGTGAGTAAAATCTTATTATTAAGTAACAAGTGCCAATGTATTATGGTCTGTAGAGGGATGTCTGGTAGAGTGGTCGACCATTTAGCTAGGCCTGTGGTTTGACAATCTAAGTCAAGTTGGCGTCTGGTGTGTGCATAAATAAAGGATGTTGGATAGGAAGACTGGGGGTTTAAACGCAGTTGGGTGTCCAGGGGAAAGTTATAATCTGCTGGCCGTAAGCGTGTTATCAATTGTGTTGCAAAGCTGCGTACTTGAAAATATGCGAATAGTGGTATATGTAAGTTCGGGAATTTAATCTTTAATTGTGACAAGGTAAGTACTTCGGTACAGGTGACATTTAAGAATTGATACACTAAACGTAAGCCTTGGGAGTACCAAGTCTTGATAATAGCATCTGTGTCTCCGCCTTGAAAGTCTGGGTTATGCAGGAGTGGTTGGAATAGGGAGCAGGTAGTTGTCAGCCCTTTGCGTTTTCGAAGATGTTGCCACGCTTTGCATGGAGCGAGTAGCAGCGGGTTCGAGCGGATGGACGTCAGTGTGAAGGGGTCTGGAAAATGTAATATGGTAGACAAAGTACCATGGGATAGCATACTCTGTTCCAGAGATATATTAGTGTAGTTAGAGGAACCTCTCACCCAGTCAAGGGCATATCTGTAGTTAGCGGCTAAAGAATAGTCTTCTGGGCATGGTATATTCACGCCACCCAGCGTTGTCTGTTGTTTCAGTTTAAAAAGGGCTATACGTGGACGTTTGTTTGTCCATATGAAAGTATTAAGGGCCTTGTTAATTGTTTGTACATCTCGTTTGGTCAGAAGATATGGGAGCATTTGGATCGGGTATAATAAACGGGAGAAGGAGATCATTTTGTATAAGTGGCATCTACCTATATATGAGATTGGTAAGGTTTGCCAGCGTGTAAAATCTTCAATCATTTTGTTAATGGCACGGGAAAAGTTCAGTGGGTACAGTTCGGCTAGGGTAGGTGAGAAGCGTAAGCCCAGGTAGGTTATGAAACCAGTCGCCCATTTAAAGGGAAATCTGGAGCCCCAATTTCGTGCGGCCTTGGGTCCAAGAGCCAAAGCTTCTGTTTTATCGAAATTGATTAAGAAGCCCGAGATCAAGTGGAAATCATGTAGCGTGGTCAGTAATGAAGGGAACGCCTTTATGGGATCACTAAAATATTAGAAGAGCTTTTATAAGTGAATATTGAAGACTTCAAGGACTGCAGAGACACTGTCTGTATTAGATGTCAGTCAGACATCTCCTGCTGCAGCTCCATCACCTCCCCCAGCGGCGCTGTATACTCCCGTGTCCTGGTTGCCGGGTACTTACAGCGGAGGCTCAGTTTTTTTTAATGTAAGGCACACACACCACCGAAGTTCTCCAGGATCGCGTGGCCGCACTTAGGGAGGAGGTAAGAGCAATCCGGAGCGGTTGGTGGGAGGCGGGCCGCGCGCACTGGTGTGGACACTGTGGCAGTACGAGGACCCCACTAGACCACCAGGGCAAGGGCACACGTCTGTTTTACTAAAAACCGTTTGTTACATGGCTCACAGTACCCGGTGGTGAAGTCCAGCAAGGGGATAAGGCTTTGACCTGTAGCCCCTCCCCCAGCCCCAGGGCGCCATTTAGAGTAAATGTTCCCGCCCTGGAGCTGCATCTCTCTCTCTTTCTCGCTCCCTGTCAGCGTTTGGGCGCCATTTCCACATGCTGAGCTGATCCAGGGACTGTTTGTGCAAATCCTCCTCCGTAAAGCTGCCTGCATGTCAGCGCTGTGCATTTTACAGGACACTTAAGTATTCTACAGGTCTGCTGACCATGTTAGTTAAGAAATAGTGCATTTAGTCAGGGTTACAGTATATAGTACAAGTACCCTGTGCTATACATCCAGTATTTACTGTGCATTGATATATCTATTGATTGTATAGCTGTACTTGGTATTACTTTGTATTGCTAGTACAGTGCAATTTTAGTACATGTCATAATTTCTGCATTGTACATGTGACTGTGTGTGTGTGTGTGTGTGCGCATATACAGCTGCTGCGTGACTTCCATTTCGTGTATCTCGCTTAGATTGCTATCCCTATATTCTGTACCCTGAGGGGACTAAGTGCGTCAGGGTTATTGTTTAATATAGGTGTTTCACAGGATTGTGTATTTTTCTCTGGGATTTTCAGTCACCATATACCTCTTGAATTCTCTGTTTGTTCTGATACACCGCACAGGGGGTTCTTGTTAAGGTATTAGACTGCTGATATTGTACTAGGTTGCCCGTAAATTGAGCTTTCAGATATGTCAGCTACAAGGGGCGACGGAGCTGGGGCTGATCACACATTGCGTGGTGGTGACACTGCAGACACATTAGAGGAAAACATAGCAGCAGAGGGTTCAGGTTCTGGGGGTTCTCTACCCCCCAGTGAGACAGTGACAACGGGGGTTCCAAATGACCCACCTTGGGTTACTTTCTCCACATTATCAAGTATGCTGGTAACTAAACTTACGACTTCTAGGGTTTACCCAGGAATAGTTGAATACCACTTCTGATGCCTGGGTACGGGAAGTTGTCACTCGAGGTTATGCCGTATCCTTCAAGAATTATCCCCCTCATCGATTTTGCCTGACAGACGTTCCTTCGGTGAAGGCAAAGACTCTTCATTTGGTGATACAGTCCCTCCTGGACATAGGAGTGGTAATACAGGTGCCTCTGGTTCAGAGAAGCAATGGGTTCTATTCACCACTATTCCTAGTCCTGAAACTGAATGGGTGCTCTCGGTCCATTCTCAACCTCAAGTACTTGAACAAATATGTGAGGGTCTCCAAATTTCGTATGGAAACTCTTCGCTCTATTGTTCTGGCCTTGGAACCCGGGGATTATATGGTCTCCCTGGACATACAGGATGCTTACCTGCATATTCCTATTGCAATGCCGCATCAGCATTACCTGAGGTTTGCTGTTGGCAACCTCCATTACCAATTTTGGGTTTTACCTTTTGGTTTGACCACGGCTCTGCGATTCTTCACGAAGGTCATGGCGGTAATGATGGCTGTACTCCGCCGTCAAGGGGTTAGGATCCTCCCGTATCTGGACAACTTGTTGATCCTGGAGAATTCCCCAGAATTTCTCCTACACCATCTGGATCTGACACTCCAGTTTCTGCAAGCCCTCGAGTGGCTCTTCAACTGGAAGAAATCTTCCCTGGTCCCTGCTCAGAGCATGGTGCACCTGGAGGCGTTGTTGAACATTCACAACCAGTGATTGTTCTTGTCTCAGGAGAAGGTCCTGAAACTTCAGGACAGGATTCGATGCTTCCTATCACGTCCGCAAGTGTCGATACATTTGGCGATGCAAGTGCTAGGTCTCATGGTGTCGGCTTTCAACATGGTGGAGCATGCTCAATTCCATTCCCGCCCTCTCCAGAGGCTGATTCTTGCCAAGTGGTACGGCCTGCCTCACCGGATCAGGTCTCATTGTCTCCAGAGGTCCGTTTGTCACTGAGCTAGTGGCTTCATGACCAATGATTGAACAGGGGTCGTCCCTTCTGGATCTCCAACTGGGTCCTTCTGACGACGGACGCCAGTCTGAGGGGTTGGAGCAACACTCCCTTCAGGGTTCCTCCCGATTAAACATTCTGGAATTGCGGGCAGCGTTCAATTCCTTGAACTTGGCCCAGCATTTAATACAGAACAGACCTGTTCAAGTACATTCGGACAACGCCAACACAGTGGCGTACATCAATCATCAAGACGCCACTCGAAGCCGCATGGCAATGAAGGAAGTATCACGGATTCTTCAGTGGGCGGAACGCCATCTGCAAGCCGTCTCGGCAGTGTTCATTCCGGGGGTCGTAAACTGGGAAGCGGACTTTCTCAGTCGCCAGGACGTACATGCCGGAGAGTGGAGCCTCCATCCAGAAGTATTTCAACTCCTAGTGGACGAGTTGTGCCTCCCAGATGTGGACCTGATGGCGTCTCGACACAATCACAAGGTTCCAGTCTTCGGAGCAATGACAAGGGATCCTCAAGCAGCGTTCGTGGACGCACTGGCAATTCCATGGAACTTTCAGCTACCATATGTGTTCCCTCCAGTGTCACTCCTGCCCAGAGTAATAAGGAAGTTCAAGAAAGAAGGAGGACTCCTGCTTCTGATCGCTCCTGCGCGGCCCAGACGGGATTGATTCTCAGATCTTCAGGGTCTCTCGATAGAGCGTCCCCTTCTATTTCTGCATCACCCAGATCTCCTTGTTCAGGGCCCCTGTGTATATCAGGATTTGGCCCGGTAGCTTTGACGGCGTGGCTCTTGAAGCTTCCGTTCTGAGGGCCAAAGGATTTTCTGAGGCGGTCATTCAAACCATGTTGAAGGCCCGGAAACCGGCTTCTGCTCTGATTTATCATAGTGTCTGGATTTCTTACTTTGCTTGGTGCGCATCTAACAGTCATGACGCTTACAAGTTTAGTACGGACAAACTTTTGGCCTTTCTACAACAGGGCGTGGACTTGGGCCTTTCGTCTGGCCTCCATCAAGGTTTATATTTCTGCCTTGTCGGTTTCGTTCCAGAGTAAAAAATTGTGACTCTGCCTGATGTTCATACTTTCACTCAGGGTGTTTTATGGATTCAACCTCCCTATGTCCCACCTGTGGCTCCTTGGAATTTGTTGGTGGTTCTGGAGGCATTACATGAGTCTCCGTCTGAGCCTCTTGAATCTACAGACCTTAAGTGGCTTTCTCTTAAGATATTGTTTCTCCTGGCTTTTGCCTCTGCTAGACGGGTGTCGGATTTGGGTGCCTTGTCTTGTAGATCCCCCTATCTGATTTTTCACCGTGACTGGGCAGTTCTTCGAATACATCCCGGGTATCTACCTAAGGTGGTGTCTTCTTTCCACCTTAATCGGGAAATCGTGGTTCCGGCCTTTGCCTCTACTGAATTGTCTTCCAAAGAGAGGTCTTTGGATGTGGTATGGGCTCTCTATATCTATGTGAAGAGAACTGCCTCCGATTCTCTTTGTACTGTTTGGTTTTCACAAACGTAGCTGGCCTGCTCACAAGCAGACCCTGGCCAGATGGATTAGAATGGTGATTGCACATGCTTATGTACAGGCTGGCCTTCCAGCTCCTGCTACCATCAAAGCCCATTCTACTCGGTCTGTTGGACCTTCTTGGGCGGCCCGCCGTGGTGCGACCCTTGAACAATTGTGCAAGGTGGCTACGTGGTCCTCGGTGAACACGTTCATAAAGTTTTATGCCTTCGATACATCCGCCTCCCAGGATGCTTCCTTTGGATGCCAGGTTCTTGTGCCCACTACTGTGCGTAGGAACTGCTTTAGGACATCCCCGATGTTGTTCCCTATGGAACCCAGTGTACCCCGCAGCAGAAAACAAGATTTATGGTAAGAACTTACCGTTGTTAAATCTCTTTCTGCGAGGTACACTGGGTTCCACAGGGCGCCCACCCTGACGCACTTAGCTTCCTTGGGTTGGTATGGCATTAGCCGCTGACACTTTCTCCTGTCGTGAGAATGTGGTGTATGTGGCTACTAACGGTTGTCGTCTCTTTTACCTGCTACTGCATTGGACTGGTTAACAAAAACTGTGCATGGAGGCGGGGTTATAGAGGAGGCGGCGCTATGCATCTTGGGAAGAAGGTCAAAGCTTTGAGCCTGTTCGTGCCTCGGATCAAGATTCTACTCTACACCCCAATGTCATTCCCTGTGGAGCCCAGTGTACCTCGCAGAAAGATTTAACAACGGTAAGTTCTTACCATAAATCTCGTTTTATACAACGTGTCTAATATACTGCTGAGGGCTGAAGAAGAGAAATTAAAATTGTGTTTGTAAGAAATACTAAATGAATATTGCTACGGAAATATTCATTGCATAATCTTTTTTCCTCCATGAGTTGTGCACTTACAACTCAATCTTAAAGCCCAAAATTCTGCAGAATAATTGGTATGATCTGAATCACAAAGCTTACTCAGTAGGCATTTTTGAAACAATTGCTAACTACATCTATTGTTTGCTAGCTGCGTTAGCTACAAAAGTCTTGATTTTTGTAAGCGATCCTAATACAAAGTGTTTTATTTATTTCTTGCTATATCTCTGCATTCTTCCACCCCTGCACTCATTTAAATTTCAATGACTGATGCCTTGTAATACAGAACTTATATTAAGGTGCCAGCATCCATCCCTATCTGCAGTATGTGAAAAGTGTGTAGGTGTTGGCATTTAGAGAAGGTCTTTCAGTGACATGGTATAAGAGACGTTTTTCACGCTTAGTCACTGCTGCGTGATGTTCTACTGTACTATTTAGTCTCATTTCCTAGCATAGTGCATTAACATTTTCAGTGCTAGAACTAGTCCTGCATTTCTTCATAATATACAACACACATGTGTTTGGACTGATTAAGTAAAATGGTGTTTTTATTTGTGTATTTATTACAAATGGTTTTCTTTATTTTCATTGAATATTTGTATATTGTAATCTGTTCATATCTTACACTGACAGCTGCTGTGTGCTCCAAGCACGTTCTTCATATATTGCCAGGAATGAGTAGTGACAGTGACATTGAGTGCGATACGGAAAACGAAGAGCAGGAAGAGAGCATTACCTGTGATGGCTTTAATGACACTTTCACGTCACAGCCTTGTGCAGAAGGTGAGAAAGTATTCTGTTATCTGCATTATTATTATTATTATTATGTTTTTTCATTATTTCCCCATATGTCATTAAGAGAACAATGAGTTGTCCCATAGCTCATACCCAGAAGGTCTCCAGACCACAGATTTTTTTTTTCATCTTAAATTAGCTAGAGAGAAGGATTATACACAAGGTAGTTAATCTCATCCTATGCTACTTGTGATATCACCAGAGGTTCCTGTGCGGCCTGAGAAACCAGACGACTTCCACCCAGTGTAACATTCTCTGTGAATAAATGCAGAATTCCAAATGGTTGCATTTTGGAAGACTGAAACTACACACAGTTTTACTATTTGTACCATATTAGGATTAATACAAGCAAAACAGCTAATTCTACCTTGTACTAATGTGAAATACAGGGATAGGGTTACTAAAAAAACAAGTGAATCCTTTTTTTTCTTTTTTTTTTTTCTTTTTGGTAGTGTGTGACCTAGCAGTCCATTTTGGCGGCAGAGCTCCTACTTTCTTTGGATAATATCAGCCTCTATACCAATACTGTAGTGCAAAGCTTTGCTTTATAAGTCTATTATACACGGTGATTTAAAAGTCGCAGTGTACACTTTTGTTTTAAAAATTGTGCAGGAAATGGGAAAATTTCAGTAAGGTATATGTGAGGTGGGCTATCTTTTAGGGTATGTACCAAACATGGGCGCCATCTTGAAATCGTCCATCTTGATCTAAGTCAGGTTTTTTTTAAATAGAAAGGGGGTTGTGTAACATGTCAAACAACATCAGAATTTGCTGAAAAGTTTATTGCTACAGATTTGGAATAGCCGTTATGGTTCAAAAGTTACACTTTTTTATAATATAAAATATAATTTAATTCAGTGCTAAAGGCCCCAGATGTCAGTGCTGCCTCACCAGATAAATGAGAGAAAGAAGGGGAGGGGTGGCAAGGGATTGGGTGGTGGCTGGTCTGGTGGGATGTGATGTCCTGATGTATGGAGTCAATCTTGGATATAGGTTGGTTACTTTTAAATTAAGGTTATCACAGAACTTCTTACAAATTGGCCATCTCTTCCAAATTGCTTGTCTTACTACGTTTTTTTTTTTTTAATTCCAGTAAATATTTGTCACCTATTCAGGAGCTCTTTTGTTATAGACAATTTGGAATTGATTTGTATTGTTATTTGTTACTGCGTTTAATCGGGATCCGGATTGAAAGTCGACCGTAACTAGGTCGACCATGTCTAGGTCAACCACTATTGGTCGACAGTAACTAGGTCGATCGGGTATCTAGGTCGACAGGGTCTTTAGATCGACATGTTCTAGGTCGACAGGTCAAAAGGTTGACATGAGTTTTTCACATTTTTTTTCTTTTTTTGAACCTTTTCATACTTAACGATCCACGTGGACTACGATTGGAACGGTAATCTGTGCCGAGCGAAGCGGTAGCGGAGCGAAGGCACCATGCCCGAAGCATGGCGAGCGAAGCGAGCCATGCGAGGGGACGCGGTGCACTAATTGGGGTTCCCGGTCACTCTACGAAGAAAACGACCCCAAAATAACATTAATAACGCATGTCGACCTTTTGACCTGTCGACCTAAAGACCCTGTCGACCTAGTTACTGTCGACCAATAGTGGTCGACCTAGACATTGTCGACCTAGTTACTGTCGACTTTCAATACAACACCCTTTTAATCCCAGTAATAATCCAGAGACTGCCTTTCAGTGTCTCTGCAAAATACCATATTAAAGCTTGGCCTACACAACACTGCACACTGGAAATCCTTAGTTGGGCCAATAGCCATCATTTTTAAATATAATGGTTAAATGTTATTGAACGTCTGGTTTATGCAAAACTACAGTAACCAATATGGTTTACCCCAACTCTGCTTTTTCAGCTGTGGTCACATAGAAAATACTTGCTATTTTATGGTAGATGTATTGTTAAGTACATCATTTTTAATAAGGTGGGAAATGAAAGTGAAGTTCTCCTATCACAAAAATCAAAGCATGCCCAAATCACATTACCTTTTGACTCGCCATTTCTGTCTCCTGTATGATGAAAATATTTTGTAGACTCTGCACTTTCAAACTCAACAGAAATGTTATTTGCCCTTTTCTATCAGTTAGAATGGCATTGGTTTCCAGAATATTTGTTCTCCATTTTTTATTCTTCTTGTTTTATTTTTTATTTCAGCTCCTCAAAATTAATGTTATGCTGTAATTTACACTGCTCTTATATAACTTGATTGATTTGGTGACATTTATATGTCTATTTTGCTGCTGTATTTTTATATACCGGTTGAGTCTCCTCTATCCAAAATCCCACATTTTTGGAGTGCGACTAAGATAATGACTCCTTTACTTTATGATGGTTCAGTGTACACAATCTTTGTTTCATGCACAAAATTATTGCCAGTATAGTATAAAATTACTTCCACACTGTGTGTATAAGGTGTGTATGAAACATGCATTTCATGTTAGGTGTGGGTTCCACACCCAAGATATCTAATTATGGTATGCAAATATTCAAAATTTCAGAAAAATCCCAAATACTACTGGTCCCCAGCATTTTGGATATGGGAAACGTATTCTATAATCAGCAGCGCCACAAGAGGGGTGCAGGCCACACCCAGGTGTCACCCTTGTAGGGGGTAACACTAGAATGCCGGCTTCTCCACAGTGACCGGGTGCTATACTGTGAGATTATCGTGCAGCACCCAGCTCCTATCACTGAGGAGAAGCTGGCAGTGCAGGGGTCAGTCTCCCAGGGCAGCCCAGCGTATCTGGGAATGCTGCACAGGTCTCCAGACTGATGTGAATGATGGCTTTCCGTGAGGTCACACCCCCTTTTCAGTGCATGATGGGGGGAGGGTATTTGGTGCACAGTGTGTCACCAACCCTGGTACCCCCACTGCCTAGAATTCTTTATTTTGGTTGGTTGCAAACAGTAAATGATAAGAATCGTACAACCATGCAAACGTCAGTACTAATGTAAACCATTTTGCAGCAGGGTCATGTACAGGACATTTTACAACCTTGGACATGAAAAACCAGTTGGTAAAACCTAAATTCCTATATATTTTTTCCACAGGTGATAAGTGTTTGTGGGTGGACTAGTAGGAAAGGGAAACTTATGTATATATACTATAAACTGGAGATATTAGAAGGGGGTGCAGAGCATTAGGAAGCAAGGCAAGAACGTAGGCGTCATAATAGTTTAGAGCAGTGGTGGCCAACCCGCGGGTCTTTCATCCTCCGCATGCGGCTAGATCCGCTCCCGGCCACCGCTGCCCAACACACAGCAACTTCTAAGGTTTAGAAGTTGCTGTGTGTTAATCTACAGTCTCTCCGGCGTGTGAGGAGAGGGGAGGGGAGGAGAGTGCAGCGCGCGCCTCTCCTGTTCCTCTGACTCCTGCGGCGGTGTCCATCTTCAATTCGGTGCCGAGCCATGAGCCAATCAGAGCTCGCGGTCCAGCAGCTAAGCTCCTGATTGGCTGTCGGACCGCGAGCTCTGATTGGCTCACTGGCCGGCGCTGAATTGAAGATAGACACCTCCGCCGGAGTCAGAGGAACAGGAGAGGCGCGCGCTGCGCTCTCCTCCCCTCCATTCACAGCAGCAGCATGGTGAGCAGCACCTGGGGGGGGGGGGAGGGGAGCCACTGTGGGGACATGTAGATCTGCACTGGGGGCATAGCTGGCACAGTGAGGGCATGTGGATCTGCACTGGGGGCATAGCTGGCACTGGGGGCATGTGGATCTGGTACTGGGGGCATATATTTATCTGGCACTGTGTGGACATATGTGTATCTGGCACTGTGGATGAGGGTATATGTATCTGGCACTGTGGTGGCACCCATTTTTTGGCATTTTTATATGTATGTGGCACTGTACTGGGGCATTATATGTATGTGGCACTGTACAACATGACTAAAAACGGGGTTATGACACAAGGTCATACTCCTACAAATGTCATACCGAAAGGTGCGCGCACAAAAATAAGGTGTGGCTTTGTGAAAACTAGGCCACGCCCCCATTTTTGTGCGCGCACCTACGGCACGCGCATGATAGTGTCTTTTGCCCTTTACTATGGATCTTTTCTGGCTTTTTGCCTTTGACTGGTTGGCCACCCCTGGTTTAGAGAGAGCAGTGGCTGTAGAAAGGAAGGTGCAGCTTTTCATCATGCATAGGTTTGTCCAGAGTACTAGGGTGGGATGAAAAGCAGGTCTGTCCCTGAAAAGGATCCAGGAACCCAGACCTGGATGTACATGTGAACCTTATTCTGCAGGTAATAGGTGAGTTTCTCCAGAATTGCAGTCTGCCAGATTTTGTGGGGCAGAGAAGGATGTAGGAAGTGTGGGACTCAGTGTTTCCCAAACCATTGGAATAAATACCTGTATGATAAAAGAAAGATTCAGGTATCATTCTGTATTGGGCCTTAAATTACACAGGAGATTATGACCCACTTTCCAGTAGGGGCTTGTCACTGGACATGTCCCCTGAAGGTTGCTGGTTCTCCAACAGGTGAATGAGTGAGAGGGGTATTTTGGCTAGATCTCTTGGGGATATAGTACCATCAATAGTACAGTTTGCAGGATGTTTCTTTCAATGGAGATGGTGCTTTTTAAATATTCATATCATCATGTCCTCCCAGGCCTCCTCATCGGAAAGGGGAAGGAGGGAGAACCTTTGTTACTGTATCTTGCAACGTTTATGGCATTTTCCGATTTAAATAAACATTGTTTCTAAAAGCTATTTTTTTGTTTTGTTATTAATTTAGTATAGTTAGTATATCCTTTTAATCTAAAGGCTGTTTGTAAATTGTGCTATTTTAGAAAGTGTCCACAGCACATGTTAAACCAAATTATCATTGACTTAAATCTATCTGATTAAATTACTGGTTTTCATCTTCTGTTATTTCTCTCTTCTTAGCTTTGTTCCTTGATCCGCACACGTGTGGTATTTCTGATTCCTGTAATGCCACTAGATTCATTTACAAAGGGCAAGTAAAGGCCGCCAACATAAATGTAGGTTTACACTAGAGTCCATATATAGCTAAATCATACACTTTAAATGGCATAAATATAGGTAACATTGACTTACAATATATATAAATGTTCTGTATTGTTTAGTGGAGTCATACACATGGAAACAGCAAGCAGTATCTCTACAAGTGTGAGTGGTATGCTGTCTATGCTATTTTAATGTTATTAAACATCTTGGCAGCCATTTAGACAAGGATTTCAGACAGTGGCATAGTTGTAGCTAAACAAAAGATCTAAATTTAATTGTGACTTTCCATGTCCGTTATGTTAAAGTAGAGTATGGTTGAAAACTGCATTTTATATTCACCCTAAGTAAAATCATATATTTTACATGTTGACTTTGGGTGGCAGTATTATACATTGTAGTCTATGGATGAGTTTATCATTTTGCCTCGTTAGCTACAATTATTATAATGATAAACCATTCTCATTAACAATGAATGTTTCCCCTTTTTTTCTAGTATTTTGTTGTTTGTGGTACCATTTGACTTCTTGTTTCACCAAAATACTAATTTATACATTTATTCCATCCATATTTTTGGTGTCTTGTAGTGGTTTTAATACTTTCATCTACTGTACATTATACAACTAAAAGTATGGGATCCATTATATGGAATGGTTAGATTTTGTTGTTTTCCAGCATTTGGAGCCCCATGTCTAAGACTGGGTACACACTTGCTGCTGTCCGTGACGGTTCGGACGATATATCGAGTGCACATAGGCAAGTGTGTAGCCAGCCTAATATCTAACACAAGATGTGAAAAAAATGACCCCTGCGTTTCCTCACTCAGCTGTAGCATTGCATTGTCATTCATTTTGTTAGTAAGGAGACATTTGCTGACCACAACACCATGTGGCAGTAGCATGTTCTGGGGTTTCTCCTTTCCAGCTTCTGCAAGTTCTGAGTAATATATCCAATTGTGCATATTTGTGTGATGTAAAGTAGAAATGTAAGCCTCGTACACAATAAGCTAAGCCCAGCCCAGCGTATGATCCTTCAGTCAGGAGCTGACTCTCATTATCAGCTGCGGTTAGGATCTCTCCTGCCCAGGAGTGCTCCTTGATTAACAGACACTTGGCAGAGGCTAATTGTTAGTACTGCGACCTTGTACCATAGAACAAATGGTGTGGGTGCCTGGACCCCATTTAAGTAATATACACAAATTCATAAAAAAAGGTTGTGTATTCTATTATAGTAAGCACAGTATCCGCATCATTAATCGGACAGAGTTTTTTTGTGTAGATGACCAATATTTGACAGTGGTTTCATTGGCAGCATTTGTAAAAAATATTATGGAAATCATTATATCTACTCTACACCTATTCAGTAAGTTACCAAACCAAAAATGTCACATGCCTTTATTGAATAGTATTTTACGCATAGAAACCAAACCGCAAACCATGATTGTTTTCCTGCAAAGTAGTGGCATTTTAGTTGTACTGTTTAGAAAAATATTTAAGCCACTGTTCCATTATAAATACCATGGAACTTGGGTCTTTGTGAATCAATTTCAAAGCATCACTTCATTAAAACTTTAAATGTCTGAAAATAAATATGATCAATGGACTTTATGGCACTGTTCTCAAGGAAACATATACATTTTCTTACAGATCAAAGCTGCACTTTTGCAGAAGACAATAACATAAGCTCCGAAGACCTTCATTTTGCTGCTGGAGAGGACAGTGGAAGGTAACCTTTATTTGTAGTACATCCTAGCTTACTTTTTATAAGTGTTCTGTAGAGAACAGTGTAGATTTTGTTAGGAGACTAGAGCTATGGAAGGCAACTACTGCTGAAGATTAAAGTAGCCTAGGGAAGGAAACTCAAACTTGGTGTGGACAGGCCTGGAAAGGAAACAGATGCTGTGGAAGACAGTAGATCTAGGAAGGGGAAAAATGTTGTGGCTCTATGTAGGAGAACATTGATGGATAAGTGGTGATGTGTGCTATGTAAGAGAGCAAGGTTTGAGAATAGGGACTGTTGCTATCAAAGTGAACAGAAGTGGGAATGGGCTAAACAGTGACGCTGAGAGATCGAACATGGTGAAAGGATACTGGCACTGTGCTATTAAGCAGAGCTAGAAAGGGGTGCTATTGTGTGAAAATGGATGGGCAGAACACTGAAATGTAAGTTTAACACGCGTGCAGAGAGCTTTTTATTTTTCAGTTGTTTGGGATATCTACAATTTCAGCATCTGTTTGCTCTCTGGTCACTGGCGTATCTGTAATGGGTGCAGTGAACTTGGGTCTCAGTCGTGCCCACTCCGCACTTCCTGCACCCATTTTTTAAATGGAGTCCCACGTCAGCTGCAGCAGCGCTGCAGAAACCGCCGTGAAAATGGCACGGCGGCCAATTTCCCAGCTTTCGCACATGTGCACTGTGGAACAGCGCTAGGCTCTCCTAGTGACCCTAGTGCCCAGAGTCTATTGCTCTGCCGGCTAGAAAGGAGGGGCCAGGACGTAGACTGCACACAGGTCTCCTCTTTTTTTGATGCGACCCTGTCTCTGGTGCTGTATCTTACGCCTCTCATCACTGATTAAATGTTAAAATGGTAATTGTTGTATTTGGTGTTGCAGGGTGTGTGTATTCATACATTTCTTATCTAGGCATTAGGATTAGCTTATTGCTATGGGAGTGAGCAGGTTGGTGGTACTAACTGAGCTAAAGTACATAATGAGGAGAGTCACTTTAGGAGGGAGTGGCACTATCGTAACCACAACATATAGGGGCCAGTACAGAGTTGAACACAAATCGACTGTAATTACTCTCATATTCCATGCACAGACCCAAATGTTAAATTCACCCATGTGCAGTGTTGTATGCATTCTTGTGGCAAGATTTCACATATTTGTATATTTGGTTTCTCAGCAACCATCCTGTTTAGTGCCCACTGTCGCTAGCTCTATCTATGGTCCAAAAGACCTGTCTGGAACAGGCATATTTATTGTATGCAGAACTCTGCATGCCCCATCATCTTGCCCTCTCCGACTCCTACAAACAGGGCTGGATTAAGCCTTGGGGGAGCCCGGAGCACTTGAGACAGTGAGGTGATTGGGGGGGGTGTATATTATATTGTGCATACCTCCAAACATGAACCATTCTAGGAGGGACAAAGTGCTCTCTACTTGAACTTCCCTCTTAGTATATGATTGGCATCACCTGTGTTGAACTATTTAATTGATAAAAAAAGGCATTTCAACAAAGGTGTTTTCAATCATAAGATAAGAGGGGTGTTCAGGCAGAGAGCATTTTGTCCCTCGTGGAATGGGTAATTTGGGAGGTGTGGATTGTGTTTTATTAAATTTGAACCATTGGTGTATATTAGATTTAAACTAATAGTTTAATAATGTCTGGGTAATATTTATGGCTCAATCTAATTGAGTGACAACTATTTTATAAAGTTTTCTTGTAGTGGAATAAAGACCACTTAAAATACACACATAAAAAAATATCTATAATTTATCTTGTCACGCAAGAATAGCAGGAACCTCTGTACTACTTACACACTGGGGGACAGGACTCAGGAGGACTCTGTATGTGTGTGTGTCTCTCTCTATACCCAAATGCTCTCATTAGATAACACGTTACATAGGACACAGACACCCAGGCGTGGAGGAGGAGAAGCTGGGATCCCTGGGTCACTTAAAACTATCTCCCCCCATCCTGCCTCTTCTCTGGTCGGGAAGCTCCGTTGATACTTCTGTGTCTCTGCCTATGCTGCATATTGTCCTGCTCACATTATGGCTGCCTAGTTCTGCTGCTGCACAAGAGGGAGTGCTAGTGGTGGCAGTGTTCTCCGGCTGGGGGGGGCACCCTGACAGAGGGAAACCCTGGGGTACAGTATTCCCTGCCCACCCCCTTCTCCCTCCTTAATCTGGCAATGCCAGCAAGAGAACTTATCGCAGGCTAGTTACACCTGCTCAGTTGCAAGTAGAGATTCCCCTGAGATGTACAGATGTAGCCACGTTCATCGTTCCCATGGGCATATGCATCATGTCAAACTGCAGTGGCATTCACTTCATAGAAGTCAATGGCGTGCGTATGCGGGCACTTTAGTAGCACAATCCATGCATCGCAGGATAAATGAGCATGGCTACATCTGTATGAGACTCTTGATCTAGCATATGCTTTGTTTTGGCGTATATGCAGTGTGAAGGCACATACAGTATGATCTTCAGACAACTTGTGCTACACTTTTCATCAGCCTCATTACAAGGAGGCAGCATTTATGGAGATGAGAGGCTTAGGAAACTATTGGAGAGAACACAAAAGTGAGCAAGCTTCCCATTGTTGGAAGTTTGTGCTATTCATGTTAGCATCATTACATAGGGAATGGCATCAGTATTAAATTAACAGCCATTCATATAGTGACTATATATTACGCAGGTCTTTACTGAGAATTTTTAATCATTCACCACAGTTTCTGCACTGGTGGAGCTTACAATCTATACTGTATAATCTAAAATACATATGCGCTCACAAATTAATTTAATCAGAAGCTAGTTAACCTACCAGAGGAAGGAAACAATGAATATATGGGGAGAACATGTGAACTCCACACACACAGAGCATTTGTTGGCATTGAACCAATGACCCCCATTGTTGTGCTGAAGCAGTGTAAACAAAAGCATTTAACATATAGGCTGGTATTCAAATGATATATCACGCCCAATCTCTTTTCCAAAGTGAACCCAGTAATCGCACATATTGCGCCCATGGTAATCAGGGGTGGGCGCCTCACTACCCCGGGGGTAGCGAGCTGAAATGATAAAACCACACCCGTCAGCAGAAACAGAACAGGTGAGGAGAGGGGTGAAAATAATTGAATACCCCCACATAGGCACACTCACTAAATGTATTGGGTATAGCTGTAATTTTCTGGGGGGGGGTTTTTTATAAGGGAAGCTATCGGTGAGATCAAACTATTTCACTTTGGGCCTCACATACTTACATACACAAATGTTTACATTTGTCTATATTTACAGTATAGTATAGGGTCCGCAGCCAAATGTGTATACAGTACAGTATAGTAAGGGTCTGCAGCCAAGTGTGTTTCTTAATGCATCTTATGAGTTATGAATCTTTAAATGCTATCTATTATCTGCGGGCCTAATTCACAAAGGATCACTAATGTGCTCGCCAGCGCATTTTTCCGATTGTCGGGAAACTGCACATGCGCAGGACCCGTTTTGCAAATGTGCAGAATGGGTACTGAGATTGCATTGCAGAAATGCAATCGGCTCTGCCTGATTGATAGGCAGAGGGATTTAGAGGGAGGGATGCGAGCAGCTGGTATTGTCGGAAACAGGAGTGGCGAGGCCAAGGACTGTTTTGCGGCTTACTCAACCTGCTGTTGCAGATGAACATCGCCACCATATGCGATTGCATCGCAAATGCGGGCAGGAGGTGGTATGCATTTGCAATTGCAATCCATGCTGAATTAGGCCCTGTGAGCGTTAAATATTGCACTAACCTAAACCATGGTCAAGGTGGTGGTTCACGATTCATCCATAGCCGTTTAAGGCTCACATATGTACCTGATTTTATTTGGTATATAAAGATGCATACAACTGAATAAGTACATGCGGGAACACAAGTGTGCAGATGTAACATTAAGCATTTGGCACTGTAGACTAATCAGTGTGACTTAGAGAGTAGGACAATAGCCCATCTGTGACCTGATTTAAACCAGGCCAGAAATGGTGAATACAACAGCTATCCCTTGCAGTTCTAGAAATCAGTGGGAGGAAAAGAACTGTGGTGGCAGTGCTGTGCAGCTTATCAGCCCTTGTGCACTGCAGGAAGGATGCAAACATGAAGTGACAGGCATGATGGATCGGTAATGAGTGGGAACTGCATTTAGTGAGAAAGTGGTCATGGTGCTTCAGTAACATATTATGAGTCTGTCTCAGGAGTGAAGTAAACTGTGCTCTGTGACTTTAGATCTGTAATTGGTATATTTATGTTTGTTTTCTGGCCTAGGTAATTTGATGGAGAATATAGAGAACATATCGCTTCAATAATGCAGAGACGGAGAGAAGCAAAAATATCAGACTACTTACAGTATATCCAACATGGGATGCACACTCACTGCTGTAACTTATTTATATTACATACAGTACAAATATGTCTAGTAGCACTACAAATGCCCTTCATAAATCACATTTAACTAATACTAATAAACTCCTTTCATTCAAAAGGTCCAGGTACTGTAAATATCCACACACAGCTATTTCACATGATCGGTTATCTGCAGCAATCCTAGAGGAAGAAAAGAGCAGACTGTAATGTACTCATGTTTTCCATTGCTGTTCACTATATGTAAACATGGGGACCATTCCTATTCATTGCATTAAATAGAGGTTTAGTACATTTACAGTGCTGGTCCTCGCAACGTCATGTCCATAATGAACTCATTCCGTCACTTCATATGTTAGCAGGGAGGTGGCTCCTTCATCATTTCTGTCAGTGTGCCTTCAGTGAGGTCATCTGAAGGAGAGAGGTACAGTGCTGGCGCTGGGTGTAACAGGAAGTTCAAGGGAGGTGGAGGTGGAGACAGGAAAACCAGTGCGGCTGAAGAGGATTCCTTTTGTAATATCCAACTACAAAAACTCCTATTCATTTTTTGGCATTTCTGCACTGAACTAATGGCGAGGAATGTAGCTTATATACGCGCATGGTTACTGTAGGCGTTTGTAAGAAGCTGTAGTTCTCCATTTGTACTGTGGCTCCAGGGACGGTAAAGGCAATAATAATAATAATATACAAGAAATGCTTATCTGTTAAGAAGTAATGTAATTCTATAGATTACTTTTAATATATAAAAAATAGATAGATGCTAGAAGATAGCGATTACCAGCAATAAATAAATCTCAATATAGCGTAGATGTATATTTCTGTATTAAAAGCTACCATGTGTTCCAGTACTTACCTGTTACTGTGTGTGAGTACACAACACTTCAGGTCTGCGCTACTTAAAAGATTTCTTCAACCAGAAACATTTTTTTTCTGAGCTGATATGCAAACTGGGTGCCTTCACCTGTGTGCCAATAATGCATTCCATCTGAGGAAAGATGATATTGTCCACGACCGTGCAATGTATACAGTGTGAGAGCCATCACCTTCAAGGTAGAAAATGCACAACAAGCATTAGTAACACCCTTATTATGTTCATTGGCTGTTACTCTCCGTATAATATTCCGTTATCTCTAGGAAACCTGTAATCAAAACGAATTATTAATTGTGATGTAAAATGTAATATTTCATATTTATTTAAAGACCAAAAATGTTTTGACATTATTTAATGTTTTGTCAGGTCTAATTTCCAGGCTGCAGGCTTCAGTGCTTCAGGTTCTATTCATCAAGAGGCTTAGTATTTTGTCTAATGTTTCAGAAATTCTTTCCTCACACACCTCCAACAGCTCATGTTTTCTGATTTAGGTCTGTGGAAACGAAGTCACCTGTGCCTCATTAAAGAAATCCTAAAAACATGGGCTGTTGGAGTTACAGGAGGACGTAGGAAACACTGGCTTAAGGGTTTTCAGCAGCATAATGAAACAATATATATATATATACGATCAAAAGTTATTTTTTATTTCCAATTCATTGCTTTGTCACATCCAGTAATTTCATTATGTGTGCATATTAAGAATATTTTGACAGTAGTTTTCCTGTGGATGAGCTGTTATGGGGGAGTAACAAAGATAACAGTTAATTTTGTTCATTGTTTTACAAATACGGAGAATTTTGCACTTTAAAAATGGAGAAAAGAAAATGAAAGCAAAAATTTGTCTCATCTGTCATTTGCATTTCACAGACTGCGTTCTAGTGAGATTTCAATAACTCAATTATTAGTACATATGTTGCTCAGACAAATATTGCCCTAATCTAGTGAGCACCAGTGTGAAACATTAAGGGGTAGATTTATTAAATCTTCTAAAACAAAAATGTGGAGGTGTAATGCATAGGAACCAATCAGATACCAGCTATCATTTTCTAGAATGTACTAGATAACTGATAGCTAGAATCTGATTGGTTGCTTTGGGCCATACCAACAACCTTTACATTTAGAATTTATATTAATTCTATCTACAAGTCTTATAGCAATGATATTCAGAGACACATTGTTAAATACTGATCCCCAATCCTTATGAACACATTCATTTCCAACTGATGCTTTACTTAGTTACTGGTCATTTGTATACTGAATTCTTGTCAGTTATTTATTTCCCATTTGTATGGTGTTACGTTTGTTGAATCCTTCAAAAGAACTTTGTCTGCTACATAGAAAATTAGAAGTAACACTTCACACTGCTGAACAGGTTGTGATTCACAATTCTTTTTAAAATTGTTTTAATTATAAAATGTTTAAAAAAAAAAAATTATTATACTTAAACCTGCAAGGAATGTTGCTCATTCTGTTATGAATTAAGCAAACTCTGGAATTGCAAATACCGTGTCTGTTCATAGTTTTACTGCTGTATGTATTGTTGCTGTTGTCTGAAAACTACTATTAGTCCAACCTAAACATGAATACAATGTAAGCTGTCTTGTGTTCACTGTCCTTTTACTTGTGCATTCTCAGTTTTAAATCTATTGTTTACATGTTTATTTGAACTTTATATTGTTTCTGTTGCACTTTTTGTTAATAAAATTTAACATGGGGCATAGCTTCTGACCATTTTGTAGCCTCCATAAATTTCCTGTACAAGTGTTTTATTTTTATTTTAAGGTTTTAGCTGTGTTTTTGACAATGGCCTTCCAGTTTCACTAGTATGTCTTTTCCCATGAATAGGCATCCTCCGCTTGGTCTGGATATTGAAAGAACCAAAATCCCAGGCATAGTTTTGTTGTGAAATTGAGACAACAGTGGTGTAAGTTAACAAGGTTATATTAAAACAAATTTAAAAATGTGTACAAAAACAAAAAAAACTCTGAAAATGCTTATACATATATGATGACATTTGCCCATTTTGTCCAAATATAAGGCTACATCAATGGGTTTGTGTGCTAATATGGTTGTGTCTACAGAGGTGCAGGATCTTGCCCGCTTGATGGTAATATCAGTATCCAGATAGTAGCTTATAGGTCAACAGGTTCAAAAGGTTGACATGACATGTTTTTATGTTGTGTTTTTTTTTTGTTTTTTTTTGGGTGGGGGGTTACATTTTCCCCCAACATTTGCTTAATTTTACTATCCACATGGACTACGATCGGTAATGGTTACCTACTTGCAAGGGTGTGTGTTTCGACTAATGGTGGTGACATATTACACACAAAAGATTTAATGGAAAAACTTGTGTCGACCACTGTCATGTTGACTTTTTGAGCCTGTTGAACTTTTGTACCGGTCGACCTTAACCACTGTTGATCTTCCATACCACACCCGGTGGGATCATGGTTGTTCCGTGCTGAAAGTGGTTGGAAGGGTATGGAGTAGACGCATTTACCCAGCTGGACCTGTTTTTCAGAAGGATACACAGCTTTTTATGATATCCTTTCCGGTGGTAGCAATCGTGCTCATCCTATGCTTTTAAAGGGGCACATTTTTGACCTTCCATTTGTCCTTTTTCATATAAGTGCTGAAAATCACAAAAATTATGTGTAATAAATAAATATAGTTCTGGTGTCACCTCACTATGGTTTAATTAAAAATAAAATTAACCCCTGCTTTGCTTTTAGACAAGGAGTTCTGCAGTTACAATTAAATTCTTGTAATATTAACATTCAATCATGAAAGCAATAGTTCAGGGAAAGTTGAATGAGTAACTAAAAATGTCATTTTGCTGAACCACCCCATTTGCCCTATTCTGCTTTGGCCAATGCCTGTCGTAAATTGATTTGTACACTTGCATAGATTGTCTTGTCTTCCCCAGCATGCCTGTATGATGAAGATGTAAAATATAGTAAACCCAGTGGATCAGATTGGAAGTAGCATACAAGTTGACTGCAATTACACTTGCAGTGCGTGCATGGAGCTAAATGCACATATTCCCCCAAATGCCAAGTTGTATACATATTAGCCACTATATCTATGTTATCCATAGGCTTGTTTGAATAACCATCATCTTTATCAGCACTTGTAACAGGCCGATATCTTTGCAAGAGATCCATCTAAAATCAGATGGATCTCTGCATATGCACAAGTCCCCTTTGGCCGCAATTCCATCTACAAACCCCCTCTATACTTAAATGGATCTATAGACGGAGAATGTCACTGTACTTGTGTGTGCAAGTTGCAGCTGTGAGGGAGCTGGGAAAGGGAGTCCCCTCCTTTCTTCTCAAGTCAAGTGTTATAACCCTAAGCGCAGTGAACTATGACCTCTACAGGAATATACTCCCATTTGGAAAATCCGTTTCATGGACAAGCTCTCCATGAGAGCAGGTGAATAGCGCAATAGTAGGGAGGTCTGAAGAGCGCTGTCATTATCTTATGCTCCTATATCCGTGCGGGACAACAGGGAACCAGTTCAAGTAGATTCACTTCACATTACCAGTAAAGCCATCATGCATTTCTTACACACCCACTGCGGGATGCCTCTGATGTGACCTGTTTACGTTATTGACATTTTAAAGTACCACATTAGAGCTGGATTCTCTGAGTGACCTTTTACTTTTTCCGGGTAATTCTTTTCACACCAGAGTTAGTGTGAAACCTATGCTGCTGTTTGAGACCTTTCGTTTGGTGAGGAATAATTTCTAATTACTCCACACGCACTCGTAAGATTCCCAGTGGAAATAAAAACGGTCTTGAATTCATACCAGTCAGCGTCATGTGGATGGGACATGTTCTGGGTGAATGAACACCACCAGGTTACAGCAGTAATTTGCTATTGGACAGACTATTTTATACAACTGTCAAAGCTTTAATAGGCTTATGACTGTAATAGAACAGTGGGCAAGGGACAGACCTATGTCACGTTACACCAAAGCCCTACCTGTCACTGGATGTGCTTGAAAATTATCTGCCTGCTCTGCTTACTTGTTGGGAACGTGACCTGGGTAGACCATTTTCTGGAGTTTGATGGAACAAAATAATTAGGCAAACAACTGAATGCCTCATTAGTTCTCAGATGCAAGAAACATATTACAATTTTTTTTTTAAATGGTATAGAACCGCTAATGGAATGTACACAAGCTTACCTTTCTGTCAATTGTAGGCGCTGTAGATGTCGTCTAGCCAGAGGAACCTTTGCATGTATTCCGTACCTGCCCTCTAATTTCCCCTTACTGGGAGATCTGCTCTGCACAACACATCAGGGATTACTGGTGCGCCTTGTCTGATACTTAATCTTAGGCCGACACAATTCACAACACTGTTTCCCTGTGTTTCTGTTTCAATTTTCATAAAACAAAATGTGAAAAAGAATTTACAGTTTCTATTATATTTTTTGCTTACAGGAGAAGGAGCCGTACTAACTACAGTACATGAGTACTGCTGTAATTGTTTTTCATCTAACCATATTATGACTAGGGTATTGTCATTGTAATAATCCTACATCCATATGTCAATGCTACTTGACTACCTTTATGCAATACCCAATATTACCTGGTACTTTAAGTATTTTTAATATTTTTATTTACCACAATATTACTGAATATTCAATATTGACAGATGATCTCGTATGTCATGCTTGTTTCATTTGCATGCTTCTATATGACAAGACCCAACACTGTCTCTTGTCCACATACTTTATTAGCAGTTTCTGTACTAGTATATAGGCACTTGACATTTTACTAAATAGTATGGCTGACTATTCTGTTGAATGGTGTACTGGGGGGGATTCAATTGTCTGACAAAAAAGTAATTTACAGCGAGTAAACTTTTTGTGCATATCACATGAAAACGCGGCTTTTCACAGGTATGCACGCTCCCATTTCTCTGACGTCCTAAGTGGATGCTGGGGACTCCGTCAGGACCATGGGGGAATAGCGGCTCCGCAGGAGACGGGGCACAAAAGTAAAAGCTTTAGGATCAGGTGGTGTGCACTGGCTCCTCCCCCTATGACCCTCCTCCAAGCCTCAGTTAGGTTTTTGTGCCCGGCCGAGAAGGGTGCAATCTAGGTGGCTCTCCTAAAGAGCTGCTTAGAGTAAAAGTTTTATTAGGTTTTTTATTTTCATTGAGTCCTGCTGGCAACAGGCTCACTGCAACGAGGGACTTAGGGGAGAAGAAGTGAACTCACCTGCGTGCAGGATGGATTGGCTTCTTAGGCTACTGGACACTAGCTCCAGAGGGACGATCACAGGTACAGCCTGGATGGGTCACCGGAGCCGCGCCGCCGACCCCCTTGCAGATGCTGAAGAGAGAAGAGGTCCAGAAATCGGCGGCTGAAGACTTCTCAGTCTTCATGAGGTAGCGCACAGCACTGCAGCTGTGCGCCATTGCTCTCAGCACACTTCACACCAACGGTCACTGAGGGTGCAGGGCGCTGGGGGGGGCGCCCTGGGCAGCAATGAAAGTACCTATACTGGCTAAAAATACATCACATATAGCCTCTGGGGCTATATGGATGTATTTAACCCCTGCCAGGTTGTCAGAAAAACGGGAGAAGAAGCCCGCCGAAAAGGGGGCGGGGCCTATTCTCCTCGGCACACAGCGCCATTTTCCCTCACAGAACTGCTGGTGGGAAGGCTCCCAGGCTCTCCCCTGCACTGCACTACAGAAACAGGGTTAAAACAGAGAGGGGGGGCACTTATTTGGCGATATGATTATATATTAAGATGCTATAAGGGAAAACACTTATATAAAGGTTGTCCCTGTATAATTATAGCGTTTTGGTGTGTGCTGGCAAACTCTCCCTCTGTCTCCCCAAAGGGCTAGTGGGGTCCTGTCCTCTATCAGAGCATTCCCTGTGTGTGTGCTGTGTGTCGGTACGTGTGTGTCGACATGTATGAGGACGATGTTGGTGAGGAGACGGAGCAATTGCCTGTAATGGTGATGTCACTCTCTAGGGAGTCGACACCGGAATGGATGGCTTATTTAGGGAATTACGTGATAATGTCAACACGCTGCAAGGTCGGTTGACGACATGAGACGGCCGGCAAACAAATTAGTACCTGTCCAGGCGTCTCAAACACCGTCAGGGGCTTTAAAACGCCCATTTACCTCAGTCGGTCGACACAGACACGGACACTGACTCCAGTGTCGACGGTGAAGAAACAAACGTATTTTCCTTTAGGGCCACACGTTACATGTTAAGGGCAATGAAGGAGGTGTTACATATTTCTGATACTACCAGTACCACAAAAAAGGGTATTATGTGGGGTGTGAAAAAACTACCTGTAGTTTTTCCTGAATCAGATAAATTAAACACCCCTTAGGGTGGATAAGGCGCTCACACGCTTATCAAAACAAGTGGCGTTACCGTCTCCAGATACGGCCGCCCTCAAGGAGCCAGCTGATAGGAGGCTAAAAAAAATATCCTAAAAAGTATATACACACATACTGGTGTTATACTGCGACCAGCGATCGCCTCAGCCTGGATGTGCAGCGCTGGGGTGGCTTGGTCGGATTCCCTGACTGAAAATATTGATACCCTTGACAGGGACAGTATTTTATTGACTATAGAGCATTTAAAGGATGCATTTCTATATATGCGAGATGCACAGAGGGATATTTGCACTCTGGCATCAAGAGTAAGTGCGATGTCCATATCTGCCAGAAGATGTTTATGGACACGACAGTGGTCAGGTGATGCAGATTCCAAACGGCACATGGAAGTATTGCCGTATAAAGGGGAGGAGTTATTTGGGGTCGGTCCATTGGACCTGGTGGCCACGGCAACAGCTGGAAAATCCACCTTTTTTACCCCAAGTCACATCTCAGCAGAAAAAGACACCGTCTTTTCAGCCTCAGTCCTTTCGTCCCCATAAGGGCAAGCGGGCAAAAGGCCAGTCATATCTGCCCAGGGATAGAGGAAAGGGAAGAAGACTGCAGCAGGCAGCCCATTCCCAGGAACAGAAGCCCTCCACCGCTTCTACCAAGTCCTCAGCATGACGCTGGGGCCGTACAAGCGGACTCAGGTGCGGTGGGGGGTCGTCTCAAGAGTTTCAGCACGCAGTGGGCTCACTCGCAAGTGGACCCCTGGAGCCTACAAGTAGTATCCCAGGGGTACAGATTGGAAATTCGAGACGTCTCCCCCTCGCAGGTTCCTGAAGTCTGCTTTACCAACGTCTCCCTCCGACAGGGAGGCAGTATTGGAAACAATTCACAAGCTGTATTCCCAGCAGGTGATAATCAAAGTACCCCTCCTACAACAAGGAAAGGGGTATTATTCCACACTATATTGTGGTACTGAAGCCAGACGGCTCGGTGAGACCTATTCTAAATCTGAAATATTTGAACACTTACATACAAAGGTTCAAATCAAGATGGAGTCACTCAGAGCAGTGATAGCGAACCAGGAAGAAGGGGACTATATGGTGTCCCTGGACATCAGGGATGCTTACCTCCATGTCCCAATTTGCCCTTCTCACCAAGGGTACCTCAGGTTCGTGGTACAGAACTGTCACTATCAGTTTCAGACGCTGCCGTTTGGATTGTCCACGGCACCCCGGGTCTTTACCAAGGTAATGGCCGAAATGATGATTCTTCTTCAAAGAAAATGGACGATCTCCTGATAAGGGCAAGGTCCAGAGAACAGTTGGAGGTCGGAGTAGCACTATCTCAAGTAGTTCTACGACAGCACGGGTGGATTCTAAATATTCCAAAATCGCAGCTGTTTCCGACGACACGTCTGCTGTTCCTAGGGATGATTCTGGACACAGTCCAGAAAAGGGTGTTTCTCCCGGAGAAGAAAGCCAGGGAGTTATCCGAGCTAGTCAGGAACCTCCTAAAACCAGGAAAAGTGTCAGTGCATCATTGCACAAGGGTCCTGGGAAAAATGGTGGCTTCTTACGAAGCGATTCCATTCGGCAGATTTCACGCAAGAACTTTTCAGTGGGATCTGCTGGAAAAATGGTCCGGATCGCATCTTCAGATGCATCAGCGGATAACCCTGTCTCCAAGGACAAGGGTGTTTCTTCTGCGGTGGCTGCAGAGTGCTCATCTATTAAAGGGCCGCAGATTCGGCATTCAGGACTGGGTCCTGGTGACCACGGATGCCAGCCTGAGAGGCTGGGGAGCAGTCACACAGGGAAAAAATTTCCAGGGAGTGTGATATAGTCTGGAGACTTCTCTCCACATAAATATACTGGAACTAAGGGCAATTTACAATGCTCTAAGCTTAGCAAGACCTCTGCTTCAAGGTCAGCCGGTATTGATCCAGTGGGACAACATCACGGCAGTCGCCCACGTAAACAGACAGGGCGGCACAAGAAGCAGGAGGGCAATGGCAGAAACTGCAAGGATTCTTCGCTGGGCGGAAAATCATGTGATAACACTGGCAGCAGTGTTCATTCCGGGAGTGGACAACTGGGAAGCAGACTTCCTCAGCAGGCACGACCTCCACCCGGGAGAGTGGGGACTTCATCGGGAAGTCTTCCACATGATTGTGAACCGTTGGGAAAGACCAAAGGTGGACATGATGGCGTCCCGCCTGAACAAAAAACTGGACAGGTATTGCGCCAGGTCAAGAGACCCTCAGGCAATAGCTGTGGACGTTCTGGTAACACCGTGGGTGTACCAGTCGGTGTATGTGTTCCCTCCTCTGCTTCTCATACCCAAGGTACTGAGAATTATAAGACGTAGAGGAGTAAGAACTATACTCGTGGTTCCGGATTGGCCAAGAAGGACTTGGTACCCGGAACTTCAAGAAATGCTCACAGAGGACTCATGGCCTCTGCCGCTAAGAAGGGACTTGCTTCAGCAAGTACCATGTCTGTTCCAAGACTTACCGCGGCTGCGTTTGACGGCATGGCGGTGGAACGCCGGATCCTAAGGGAAAAAGGCATTCCGGAAGAGGTCATTCCTACCCTGGTCAAAGCCAGGAAGGAGGTGACCGCACAACATTATCACCACATGTGGCGAAAATATGTTGCGTGGTGTGAGGCCAGGAAGGCCCCACGAAGAAATTTCAACTCGGTCGATTCCTGCATTTCCTGCAAACAGGAGTGTCTATGGGTCTCAAATTGGGGTCCATTAAGGTTCATATTTCGGCCCTGTCAATTTTCTTCCAGAAAAAATTGGCTTCAGTTCCTGAAGTCCAGAAGTTTGTCAAGGGAGTATTGCATATACAACCCCCTTTTGTGCCTCCAGTGGCACTGTGGGATCTCAACGTAGTTCTGGGATTCCTCAAATCACATTGGTTTAAACCGCTCAAATCTGTGGATTTGAAATATCTCACATGGAAAGTGACCATGCTGTTGGCCCTGGCCTCGGCCAGGCGAGTGTCAGAATTGGCGGCTTTGTCTCACAAAGCCCATATCTGATTGTCCATTCGGACAGGGCAGAGCTGCGGACTCGTCCCCAGTTTCTCCCTAAGGTGGTGTCAGCGTTTCACCTGCACCAGCTTATTGTGGTACCTGCGGCTACTAGGGACTTGGAGGACTCCAAGTTGCTAGATGTCGTCAGGGCCCTGAAAATATAGGTTTCCAGGACGGCTGGAGTCAGGAAAACTGACTTGCTGTTATCCTGTAGGCACCCAAAAAACTGGGTGCTCTTGCTTCTAAGCAGACGATTGCTAGTTGGATGTGTAGTACAATTCAGCTTGCACATTCTGTGGCAGGCCTGCCACAGCCAAAATATGTAAATGCCCATTCCACAAGGAAGGTGGGCTCATCTTGGGCGGCTGCCCGAGGGGTCTCGGCTTTACAACTTTGCCGAGCTGCTACTTGCTCAGGGGCACACCCTGGCTGAGGAGGACCTGGAGTTCTCTCATTCGGTGCTGCAGAGTCATCCGCACTCTCCCGCCCATTTGGGAGCTTTGGTATAATCCCCATGGTCCTGACGGAGTCCCCAGCATCCACTTAGGACGTCAGAGAAAATAAGAATTTACTTACCGATAATTCTATTTCTCGTAGTCCGTAGTGGATGCTGGGCGCCCATCCCAAGTGCGGATTGTCTGCAATACTTGTACATAGTTATTGTTACAAAAATCGGGTTATTATTGTTGTGAGCCATCTTTTCAGAGGCTCCGCTGTTATCATGCTGTTAACTGGGTTCAGATCACAGGTTGTACAGTGTGATTGGTGTGGCTGGTATGAGTCTTACCCGGGATTCAAAATCCTTCCTTATTGTGTACGCTCGTCCGGGCACAGTATCCTAACTGAGGCTTGGAGGAGGGTCATAGGGGGAGGAGCCAGTGCACACCACCTGATCCTAAAGCTTTTACTTTTGTGCCCTGTCTCCTGCGGAGCCGCTATTCCCCCATGGTCCTGACGGAGTCCCCAGCATCCACTACGGACTACGAGAAATAGAATTATCGGTAAGTAAATTCTTATTTTTTTTACCTATCCAATTGCAAAGATGGGATTCGAGCGATAATTCTTAATGGCAAAACAAGTGAAAAGTGTAGGTGGGGAGATCTGCCAGTACCCCCAAAAAAGCCAAACTGATATAGGATAACAGTATAGAAGTGTATTAGTGGTCATAATAAAAGTATTTGTGTTATTTAAATTGTCAAAAGGCTATTATATGCATTTTTCTTAAAAAAAAAAAAAGCGAAATAAAATAATAGAAAGCAAGTGTTTTCATGAAAAAAAATAAATGCTCTACTAACATTAGGGGTACATAAAAAATGGGCATCAGTATATATGTGGGTGATTTTATGGCACTAAAAACAAAAGTAAAAAAAAAACCCTATAAATCCACATTACTCTCATCTACAAGCCTAAACACACTTAACCAATCATAAATCACCCCAATATACATGTCCCTTACCTTGTACCCCAATTTCCATCATTATGCACTTTCATCCCCAAAAAATACATTATTGGCCAATTAAGGGGCTTCTAACCAAATCCCAAAATTTTTACTGTAAAATAGGGATTTTCAGAACTTTTCACCTGCTCAGGAAGTGGTGAAAATAAATTTGCATTAAACCTATGGAGACTTATTGCCGGTAATTTTTCGCGGACAACTGAATATCGACTTTTCGCGAGTCGTGATAAAAGCCAGTTTTTATTGGGGGGGAAAAAAAGGGATTTCGCTGACAATTTAATTCCACCATGTATATTTGTTGGGTTGAGTTGTTATGTTGAACTGTTCACTTGCTTTATGGTGCAATTAAATGGTTTGTCACTCTTTAGCATAATGAGCTGGGATGGTTGCTTGTATTTTTACGTACTAGTATGGAAGTGGTGATGATTAAAGAAATGAATTCCTGGGGACGGGGTGCATGGTTTTTGTCTATACCTCAGGTGCCAAGACATCTAGCTCTGGCGCTGGTATTGATGTTTAATTGAGACAGTCATTTAGATCTAACTTAGACTTTCAATTACCATAGTTATTGTATAAAGAAAGACATTAGAAGATAGCTAGTTCATAGTTTTGTTTTATTACTATACTGGTCAAATCCCAACAATATTTTTTTTGTTATCTGATAGAACATCTTGCATTTTAGGTTAACACAGTTAGGTCGTCTTAACAAGGCTAGCTTAATCCATTTAGTGCAGGGTGCAAAGTCTTGTGTACAAAAAAAGCCTCAGGGAAAGGTGCATGTAAAGTCATCAAAATAAGGTGGAATATTTTATGGGGGGAAAAACAAAAACAAGCAATTAACATAAATGTGATATTTAAATGTAGATTTTGAAAAAAACATTTGTAGAAATACAGATTATGACTGAACACAAATATAGTCTGATTTATACACAATATTACTTGTATTCTTGATATATTTTAACATAAAATGAAAGCCAAACTTGTTGAGTGATAGCTAAATATAGAGTTAGTTTTTACATTTGTTTTGGTCTGGAATAATCTGGTCACACGGGAGCTTTATGGTTTTGCAGGTCTACATGAGGCACGCCCTTACCTTACTGTGCTCCTATGTCAGACCACCACATTATATTCATGTGTGTACACTGGCACTTGGACTGTATATGGGCATGCACAGCGCAAATTTGCTCAGTTTAGGGTTCATAAACTGGTGTAAGTTTAACTCTTGAGTCAGTCATTTAATTTTGAGGGTTTTTTTTTTATAAGCACACAAGATTTCCAATCCATAACACCGCAGGTTTTGCCACTATGAACCCTGTGGCACAAATCACAGATTTTCAAATTGCACTTAATTAAATCAACTCCTATTTGATGTGCCAACAGACATTTGTTAGTACCTGCAAGTTTTAGAGTGGAACACATGTGAGGAAGGGAAACAAGATTACATCCCACAACAAATATCGTGTAGTTGTAAAACATCACAAAGATCAATGTAATGTCAAGGTGGGAAAGGCGGTTTGGGTGTTTTATTTGTGGTGCACAGGGATGATTAACAGACCAAAAGTAACTTGAATGTTGAATGCAGGTCTGAGCGTTTGCATTGCTATCTTTCCTGTAACCAGTGATACTTTTTTTTGTGAGGAAAACTGATGGCACTTATAGGCAAGCAACATATTTACATATGTATAATAACCTGTCCTCTTGCCAGGTGCTGGTCCCAGCTATAGGAGATGAAATTTAAACCAAAACACGTTAAGATTTCTATATGCAAACCAAATAGACATTGCTCTAGTTTTAACTCACAGTGAATAGTTTCCAAGCAAGTAATAAATGTTAGTTGGATGGCTTGATATTGACACCATACGTTCATTTCTACCAGACGATGTTAAATGGACACTCCAGTTCTTTATCTGATTTTTCTATACATAGATTATTATTTTTTTATTATTTTTTCTAAACACACCAGCACTATCAGGAACACGCTAAATGTACAGAACACAGAACCAGAGCATTACAACTCTGCATTAACAGGTAAATAAATACAATGTTATATAGTTTCATAATGGTCTAATATTTTGTTTTTACATTATCACCAAGTTATACTGTCATAAATTACAATATACAGGGATGTTATATATCATTAGTTATAGGGTAGTTATTGCTTACATCAGCAAGCAGCAAATAAGGGCACAAATTTCTAATCACCAGTGGAATGAAGAGAGAACACTGTATTTCACAAACAGCTGCTTAATTGAAAGCGTAGTATCCAGAGCAGTATATATCGGAACAGTAAACCACTACTGTAGGTATATAGAAGTAGCACAGTAATGAGAATGTGGCATGGCTAGTGTGTATCAGTTGTTGTGACACTAATCTTCCCATCAAACATAGTACTACTAGTAAACTACTAACTTGTTTAAGGTGTTTCTACCCCATTTATTTTAGTATCTATTTGTGTTACCTCTATGCTCTTCACAGTTCACCTTAAGAAAAATGTACAGAATGTCATAGTATATTAAAAGGGCTTTCTGATATTTAGACATCTGCAGGAGACATAAGACTATGGGTCAGATCAAATTCAATACAATGTAAGATTGCATGATCTGGTGCGAGATCAGCAGTGCACGTACAACCTGAGGGGGCGTACATATGGTAGCCTTATAATTGTGCCTTTTCCTTTTTACCCCTATAGGGATGCAATGTGGGGTGATGCGGACTGCGTTCACATGACCTGCCAACATCACACTGCATATAATTGAATTCACCACCTAAGGTGTAATATAGTAGTGCACACTGCTCCAACCTTTTACTTTTAGAAAGCAAGTTCCTAGGCAGATATGGAGCAGCCATTGCTGAAGGTTGCCTAATTTCTGTGTATCCATCATTGTTATAATGTGAATTCTCCCCTGACTGTGGCCAACATTGTACCTGCCTGATCTCTGGTATGTAATATGCTGTATAACTGTACAACCTATGGATAGTCTATGGGAAACATTTCATTGTGACCACAGGGCAGGTGGAGAAAGAAGTTGAACTATGTACACTTCAGTTGAAAGCAAAATATAGCCTGCACTGCCAGTTGTTTCCATGAGACTTCCTGCCCATAGGATATTCCTGCAACAATTCTTCTGCAGCTACTAATACACATTCCCTAATACCTACATATGTGCCCTCTGGTGGCCGCATGTTCAATTAAGCAATGTAATCATAAAAATAAAATCTGACTACTCTTCAGCCATTTGTACAGCTATTTATTCTTATTTCAAGTTAATTTTGATAACTATAAATAATCACTAAAAATGCGTGCAATATCCTCTTAAATTATCTCTCATAAGCAGTCAAGTAAAAGGACTGGCCACTTAAGTTTTGTCAAGTGGTATAACGCAAGGGCAGTTACAGTACAAATACATTTTGCATACAACAGAAATTATTATTTTATATTATTAATACTGTATGATGAAATTTATTTTAAGGTTGATTCTGCTAACTTGAGCCTTCCACTCTACATATGTTGTTGGATTAGGACTACCATGAACTGTTGGTAATGGCTGATTATAAACAGATACATGGGACAATAATGTGTAGACCTACTCTACCAACCATATTAGAACACGGCCGCTTGCTGTGAGCCCTGTAGGAATTGGAGTTTAGCAGAGAGTTCTCTGAGAGAAGAGGAAGGAAATGGATGAGGCATGAAGCAGTTGGTAAAACACATGCAATGCCGCCAGGGGCTGGTAATTGTTACTGTTCCTCAGGGGTCAGACTTGTGCAACACTAACACATGCTGTCTCTACTGAAGTCCATGGAGCTATCTGCACGTTATATCTGTTTTTAATGGTGAGTACACTATGTTATATTCACAAGTCAGGGCCAGCCATAGCTAGAGCTGATAGGTCATTACGGTAACTGAAGTAATCCTAATTTATTTCATCTAATCATGAGACTGTCACAGTAAAAGGCCCTACAGACATGCCGATCCGCCGCCGAGCTGCCCGACAGCGGATACGGGCGACCCGGCGGTGGGGGGGGCAGTGACGGGGGGAGTGAAGTTTCTTCACTCCCCCCGTCACGTGGCTCCATTGAAGTGCAGGCAAATATGGACGAGATCGTCCATATTGGCCTACATGCACAGCCGACGGGGGACCAGCGATGAACGAGCGCGGGGCCGCGCATTGTTCATCGCTGGAGCCTCCACACTGAAAGATATGAACGAGTTCTCGTTCATTTATGAACGAGATTGTTCATATCTTTCAAACAAATCGGCCAGTGTGTAGAGCCTATGGGGTATATGCAATAGCGGGCGAATTTCAAAAAAAGGCGAATTCCGGAACGTTTTCGCCTCAAAAAATCAATTCGCCTATGCAGTGCAGTACTTTTTCGCAAAAAAACGGACCGTCAAAATTCGCCTTTTCTCAATTCGCCTTTTTCCGCATTCGCCTTTTCTGCAATGGTACAGATGCTGCAATTCGCCTCCAGCATATTCAATTCAAGTTTGGAAATTCGCCTGCAGTGCTTTTAGACAGCAAATTCGCGATTTTCAATCCGCCACACTTTGGAGGGTGAAAACAAAAAAATTTTAAACATGTTTTTTTTTTGTGTTTTTTTTTTTTGGAATAGCAGATCTATTTATATTAGAAGGGATTAGGTACTTTTTTTTTGGGGGGGGGAGGCACAAATATTATTTATATATTTTTTAAAATAATTTTTTTTATTTTTTTTTTTTTTTATTGCTGGAACGGTAAAATCAGGGGAAAAAATGGCGTGGGGTCCCCCCTCCAAAGCATAACCAGCCTCGGGCTCATTGAGCTGGTCCTGGTTCTAAAAATGCGGGGAAAAAATTGACAGGGGATCCCCCGTATTTTTAAAACCAGCACCGGGCTCTGCGCCTGGTGCTGGTGCCAAAAATACGGGGGACAAAAAGAGTAGGGGTCCCCCGTATTTTTAACACCAGCATCGGGCTCCACTAGCTGGACAGATAATGCCACAGCCGGGGGTCACTTTTATGCCGTGCCCTGCGGCCGTGGCATCAAATATCCAACTAGTCACCCCTGGCCGGGGTACCCTGGGGGAGTGGGGACCCCTTCAATCAAGGGGTCCCCCCCCCCCCCCAGCCACCCAAGGGCCAGGGGTGAAGCCCGAGGCTGTCCCCCCCCATCCAATGGGCTGCGGATGGGGGGGCTGATAGCCTTTGTGATAAAAAAAAGATATTGTTTTTTCCATTAGTACTACAAGTCCCAGCAAGCCTCCCCCGCAAGCTGGTACTTGGAGAACCACAAGTACCAGCATGCGGGAGAAAAGCGGGCCCGCTGGTACCTGTAGTACTACTGGGAAAAAAATACCCAAATAAAAACAGGACACACACACCGTCGACAGTAAAACTTTATTTCACACTACCGACACACACATACTTACCTATGTTCACACGCCGACATCGGTCCTCTTCTCCATGTAGAATCCACGGATACCTGAAAAGCAAAGTTCAATATACTCACCTCAGGGTCCAGAGATAAATCCACGTACTTGGCAAAAAAAGAAAACGCAAATACCCGCTCCAGAACGGACTGAAAGGGGTCCCATGCTGACACATGGGACACCTTTCCACGATTGAGACCTGTCAGTGACAGCTGTCACTGACAGGTCTCTAAGCCAATCAGGAAGCGCAACTTCGTTGCGCTCACCTGATTGGCTGATCGCTGTGACAGCGCATCGCACAGCTCCCTCCATTATATTCAATGGTGGGAACTTAGCGGCTAGCGGTGAGGTCACCCGCCGGTCAGCGGCTGACCGGCGGGTGACCCCACCGCTAGCCGCAAAGTTCCCACCATTGAAAGTAATGGAGCGGCTTTGCGAGGCGCTGTCAGAGTACAGACGGCGTCCAGCCAATCAGGTGAGCGCCACGGCAGTAGCGCTTCCTGATTGGCTGAAGGGACATCAGTGACAGGAGTCACGTGATGTCCCGGCATTCGGGGAAAGGAGTCTAATGTGAAAACATTGGACCCCTTTCATTAGTCCGGTGGATCGTGTTCGGTTTGTTTTTTTTACAAAGTACGTGGATTTACCTCTGGACCTGGACCTCTGGACGCTGGAAGGTGAGTATAATTTTTTGACAGGTACCCTCGGATCGTCGGAGATCGTTGCAGTCGGCGTGTCAACACAGGTAAGTATGTGTGTGTCGGCGTATGAAATAAAGTTTTACTATCAAGGTGTGTGTGTCCTGTTTTTATTTGGGTATTTTTTTCCCAGTAGTACTACAGGTACCAGCGGGCCCGTTTTTCTCCCGCATGCTGGTACTTGTGGTTCTCCAAGTACCAGCTTGCGGGGGAGGCTTGCTGGGACTTGTAGTACTAATGGAAAAAACAATATCTTTTTTTTATCACAAAGGCTATCAGCCCCCCCATCCGCAGCCCATTGGATGGGGGGGGACAGCCTCGGGCTTCACCCCTGGCCCTTGGGTGGCTGGGGGGGGGGGACCCCTTGATTGAAGGGGTCCCCACTCCCCCAGGGTACCCCGGCCAGGGGTGACTAGTTGGATATTTGATGCCACGGCCGCAGGGCACGGCATAAAAGTGACCCCCGGCTGTGGCATTATCTGTCCAGCTAGTGGAGCCCGATGCTGGTGTTAGAGTAGGGGTCCCCCGTATTTTTTTTTGTCCCCCGTATTTTTGGCACCAGCATCAGGCGCAGAGCCCGGTGCTGGTTTTAAAAATACGGGAGATCCCTGGCCGATTTTCCCCCTGCATTTTTAGAACCAGGACCAGCTCGATGAGCCCGAGGCTGGTTATGCTTTGGAGGGGGGACCCCACGCCATTTTTTTTTCGGGTTTTTCCCCGTTTTTTCCCGTTTTTTAAAATCGCGGCAAAATCCGCCAAATCGGCCGATTTTCGCCCGCGACTCTGGCGAATCCGTTTTTCATTGCATATGGTGAATTCCGGAAGCCACCTTCCGGAATTCACCTGGCGAATTTGGTCGAATTGAAAAAACGGCGATAATTGCCGCGAATTCGCCCGCTATTGCATATACCCCTATAAGGGGGAGATTCAAATGTTTGAAAAGTCAGTTGGGAGTCTGTTTTTTCCCCCCTATCTAATAGACAGGAAAAAACAGACACCCACCCGACTTTTCATACATTTGAAATCCCCCTAAGAGTCAGATTCTCTTATTGAACTGTGAAATATTTACAGTATTTTCTCTATTTTATCAGCCATCTTAACCATCTGTTTAATATCATTATAAGTTTTGTAACTGTAATCTGTTGCCACTTTAGATGATGGTAATAACAATAAGACATTTACTTTTTAATATCTAATTACAGTGGTTTAACTTGCTTCATCACATGTCGGTGTTTTTCACTTCATTTAACCGTCACTGACCTGTACAGCCATATTGTTCTTCCACTGAAAACATCTAGTGCAGAGGTTCTCAAACTCGGTCCTCAGGACCCCACACAGTGCATGTTTTACAGGTAACCCAGCAGGTGCACAGGTGTATTAATTACTCACTGACACATTTTAAAAGGCCCACAGGAGCAGCTAATTATTTAAATTGTGATTCTGTGATGAGACCTGCAAAACATGCACTGTGTGGGGTCCTGAGGACCGAGTTTGAGAACCTATGATCTAGTGCAGGCATTCCCAACCACGGTCCTCAAGGCACACCAACAGTGCAGGTTTTAGTGATATCCAGGCTTCAGCACAGACGGTTAATTCAAAATAACTGAGGTACTAATTAAGTCACCTGTGTTCAAGCCTGGATATCACTAAAACCAGGACTGTTAGTGTGCCTTGAGGACCGCGGTTGGGAAACACTGATCTAGTGGATACTGAAGATGAAAGTTTGCCTTTCTCTAGAGACAAATACTGACATGTCTCCTATTGTAGATATGTTTGAATTGACTTGAGAGCTGACCCATTTACTAGATTTTCATGCAGTCTGAGGCCCTTTTACATTGCGCCAGAGTCTGATTCATACATTCAGAGCTTGGTAGGAAATACCAAACAGACTTTTGAGTCTATTACTGACATATTTCTTAAACAAAGTTTTGGCAGTGAACTCATAGCTGTTTATACAAAGTTTAATAGGTTTTATTATTGGGGTATTAGCAAGCCACTGTTGTCGCTAGGTGACTCCTCTACCTCCAATGGCTGCTTTTTCTAAGAAAATAAAGAATTAAAGAAAACGGACAGACTGTTACTGGTCTAATATGGATGGTTATTGTGTATTTTCAATTTGTGTTTTGAATACTAGTAGTGGTGCGGGTTCAGTATGAGACGCACAAAACTGCAGTCTTTCTAGAAATAGTTTATACAGTAAGAGTTAGCGAGAAACACCCGTTCACCTTGTGTTTCAGTACAAGCTGACGTTTTATCAATAATATGCGTTTCCCTGATTGTACAGTGCGGCAAACCATGTGGGCATTATAAAAATAAATTAGAATTGTAACAAAATAAACATTTTAAAAGAATTATCAAATGTAAATACGTTTTCCTGATTAGGATGTTTATGAATAATTAAAATATGTGGTTAGTATATACAAGTGATATATGTATAAACTCATTTAAATGATATTTGCATAAGATTTTGGTATCATGTATAATCCTATGTTATCCTGTGTGTAAGGAACAGTTGTTTGTTAGAAGTAATCATGCACACCATAATGTAAATTATTACAGATATTATTATTATTATTAAGAAGTCACTTTGGACTTCTGTGACCTGTATGAAAGCACTTTGCAGATAGCATTCGCCACTTATATGGTCCCCTGACTTGTTGATGATTTCTCATATCCATCTATTTTACTGTAGCATGTGCATTCTCCATAACATTGATTAGATGGCCATTTGTTTTATAGTCTGCACATAGTAATCTGATTTATAATATAATAATAAAAGTGGTTCCACTGTAGACAATCTGCAGATATTGGCTTTTCACATAACCAGCTGCAGACTTTTAGTTGAAACACTATCCACTTTACATCTCCTGTGATTGTCATTAAACGCCTTATATCAGTGGTATTCTGCATGCGCCCCTCCAGCTTCTGTGGAACTACACATCCCAGCATGCAGTGCCACAGTTTAGCTTGCCTTAAATGCAAAACTGTGGCAGGGCATGCTGGGATGTGTGGTTCCACAGCAGCTTAAGGGCCACATGTATACTTTGCATTATATGATCCGTGCACAGTTGTTAATTTTAGTTTACCTTGGTAACACCAGCAGCCTTCTCTGTTAGTACAACTGTATCTGATGTACAGAGCGAACCTAAAAGGGCAACACTAGTGTGGTCAATATGACATAGTGGGGGGATTTCAAATGCACTCTAAAGGGAATGCAGTTAATTTACCAGCTGTCGGGATCCCGATGTTCAGGATACCGACGTGGGAATCCCGACAACTGGGGAAATGCCGGCGGTCGGAATACTGACCGAAGCCCCGTATTCCCACTCGGGTGGTGGTCCACGCTACCACCCGCGGGGGAATATAATGATGTGGTGAGTGAAGCTTGCCACTGTGCCCGAAGCATGGCGAGCCTGCAAGGGGACTCGTTGCGCTCGCCGTCTGGATTCTAGTGTCTGTCTCTTGACCGCCAGGATCCCGACCGCTGGTATTTCATACTGGATACCTTTTTAAAGGCCTTAATGAAAATACACACGGGAGACCAACCGAGAGCGAACATACCTGTTTACTCTCCTGTAATGTCTGGAAGACTCCTATTACGTGGAGTTATCCCAGGTTTCTGGGAGAGTATATCAAGCTGCTGGATCCTTTTCATTCCTATAGAACAGGCATGTCCAAACTGCGGCCCTCTAGATGTTGAGAAACTACACATCCCAGCATGCCCTGACACAGCTTTAGCATTCTCTGACAGCAAAACTGTGTCAGGGCATGCTGGGATATGTAGTTTCACAACAGCTGGAGGGCCGCAGTTTGGACATGCGTGCTATAGAAGAAGGTGGTTCCAAGGCCTCTCTGCATCATCTATTATAAAATTGGTCCCTGATATAAAAGATAATTGGGTCACACCTTATTGCCAGCTCCAGCTTCAACTGTGTGTGCCGTAAACATTGGGAGAGAACAGAACTCATTTTAGAGATTATTAGAACTTTTAACTGTTTATTACTAATAGTTAAATATAACGAATGCTTGGATTTTGTAATAGCTTTACTTGCAAGCTAATGCAATTGAATTTGCCTCCAAGTGACTATTAATCTGCTGTTTTCACAGTCCACACCGTCACATTGTCCTGATATTGCTAATGGGGAGTGTCCCAAACTTGCTGCCAACAGAGATTTACAGGGAAAATTTTAATACTAAAAAAATGACCTATGCATTTGTTCCATCGAAAGTGTGATGAAATGTCATGCAAAGGACACCGTGATGTTTACCAGATTAAAATAATGTTTAGTTCAGGAAGAAATCTTTTTCGTTTACATGTGTTAAAAAATAAAGTTTCACAGAAATAATGGATTTTTTTACTTATATGTATTGAATTGATTATGCTGCAACTTATCCTTAAGGCATGCACACTAGACGAGAAAGTAAAAGATCTTGCTCAGAAGGGCCAATATGAGCGAGATCTTTTACAATCTCATCTAGTGTGTACATTCAATGTCATTAACAATGAGCGCTTCCGCGAATCATTAACGCCCCTCTCCCTCATCTTAACATGTACAGACAAGGGAGATCCTCGTTAACGACAGCTTTGCAGCATGGCCGTCGTTCCACCCCTCGCCGCTGCTCAATTCCCCGCTGGCATCAGCAAGTGTGTATGCACTTGCCGATGCCGGCACTCTGCTGGGTCCCTACTGCCGCCAATATCGGTGTCGGCGGGGACTCATTTAGTGTGTATGGGCCTTAAGCTTCATGATACATTTAGTATTATGTCATACAAATCACATTACTACTTTAATTCAACAAGAAAACAGAAATTCACTGTGTGACAAAATCTACTGTATTTTGATACGTTGCTTTTGAGCTCAAATTAAAATAGTACATAAAACAAAAGGCTAAAAAGTATGTTAATTATTTAGATTTTTGATTGAGAAAAATCCTGCCTATAGTCATCAACAATTTAAAATCGTTTTTGCAAAGAAACATGATGCATGAAATTAAGGCAGCCTGAAGGTCAATAAACCCTTGTGGAAAGGAGCGTGCTGTGCTAAGTAATTAAATATACATGGTGTGTTTAACACCATAATAACCCTGTTTCTTTGTTACTTAATTAGATTTAATGCTTTAAATGCTAACACTTCTGTGAGTACATTTTCTCTTAAGCTGGGTACACAGTTAGCGATATGTCGTCTGATGTGGCGAATCGGATCGTCGTATCACTCACATCGGCACATATCGGGCAGTGTGTATGCCCGATATTGCGGGTACCTGCAGTCGCTAGTGGCGTCGTCACCTTTGATGTGTTGCACATGAAACCTGGCAATATCGCTAGTGACACCATGTATGCTAATGAAGACAGAACAGTGAACTTTTCTGGCCTTCATTAACATCGCTCAATGTGTACCTAAGGTCCGATATGCAACATATTGGGTGGGTACACATAGTTCCAGTGTGTACTTTGAAATGAGAGACAAGTGCAGCTGAAGTCAGATCAGATATCTTATGACTAAGGAGATAATGAATAGTGGATTATGACCTTCTGATTAACAGAATGGGGTGGTTTCTATAATGCAGTTACTGATTTAACGCCTTTTATACCTGAGTTTCCTCATACTAGAGAGGTTGGCTTATCCGCAAGAATCGCTTGAAACTGGCTGTATCTCACTGTACTCCAGCAGTGCCTTATTGCCATTATAAAGTGTGACATCTATTTAAAACTATAAAAATAACTGGTAAAAATCTCTAGCCTTTCATGTATAAAGGATACTTTAGAGGTACTGTAAATATAACGTTGCAATCATAGTTTACTTAGAGAGGGGTTGAATGCACTTATACAATCTGAAACTAGTCCACAACTGAAAGCCATAATGCTCATTACAAGATCTTCTAAGTTCGTCATTTATTTAACAATAATCTAATGATTGCGTAAACCACAGGTTCTCAAACTCTGTCCTCAGGACCCCACACGGTTCATGTTTTGCAGGTCACCTGTAGATTTTTAAAATGTGACAGTTGGTGATACACAGTGCAGCTGTTGGGTGACATGGAAAACGTGAACCGTGAGGGGTCCTGAGGACCGAGTTTGAGAACCACTGGTGTAAACCAATGATTTTATCAATTTAGATTTAAACCTCCATGGGGGCCTGCAAGCTGCATCACTGGGCACAGAACCTGTTTCAGATGAAGGCCAGGACAACAAAACCACGGGGGTTTCATTAAAATTCCTGGTGTTGTCACAACAGTTTCTAATGCATTTTATAGGTTACATTGTGGTTTAACACAGGATACACAAGTCACTTTCTAATCATTCCCTTACAGCAATTGCATTTTTTTTTAATATCACTTATTTTTTCTTTATTTCCCCCTAAATGCTGCATGTGACAAGGGATAATGTGGAAATGTGATAGAAACACAGCAGCAGATATGTCTCTCACTATCAACAGTGAGTTGTGGAAATGTCTATCTATGTGTAAATAGTATACCACACTGTGCAATGTTTGGGGTGAGATCAATACACTAAGATAGGAGAAAGATGCCATTAAAGTGTGGGTCTAGCTAACCTAATTCACTGGAGCACTACAGTTATATAACACACAGGGGAAGTCATGTTTCGGTTTACATTTAATAGATCCTATGTAGGTCTGCCAGTGCTATACAGTTGCTCTCTTTTAACAATGCTCTAGTCATCAAACGGCCTCTAAGACTAGTTTTCCTAGAAGCTACAGAGCAATGTACGGATATCCTATGCTTGCCAATGCTCTGCACTGGCACTGATAAAGTTGACCGTGCTTTATGAGAAGGCTTTTTGGAAGAAAGGAGCTTTGCAAAGTTTGGCTTGGTCTTAGTCCCACCTCTCCTCTTTCTGAAGTGTACAGGAGACGCATGCATTGAACCCTTCACCCCTACTTCCAAACACTCATCTTTTAACTCCTGGGGGCAGCATAAGCTCTCCTTTCTGGCCATCAAGATATTCACATATCCCAAGCCTTTATTTCTAGAAAAACTTTCATCCCACTCTCTCTCTCCACAAGCTGATAGGCTTTCTACTGACTCCTTCCTCACAGATTCTTTGTTTCCATTGGCTCTCTTTGGTGAGCTAGCTCTGGATACTTGGGAGCACGGCAAGCATTTGGCACTATATGGTTTGCCGCCACCTCCATGCAACGGGTCTAAATAGTCTTGTTTCTCTAAAACCTGCACTTCTGGACCAAGGTTCAGGCTAGTTCTATCTGTGAAAGACTCTTGACCATCATAACCTCCTAAGTCAGCAGGTGCTGAGCACTGATGAAGTGGCCATGATCCTTTGCATTCTCCTTGGTTCTCTTTGTCATCTCCATTATCCTCCTGTCCCTTATCAAAAGAGTTTTCTGTTTGGTTGTTCTCCTGGCTTGTGCTGTTTGCTGCATTGAGGTCCCTGAGAAACACCACAATGACTGTGATGTTGTCACTGGAGCCAGCATCACGAGCTGATGCCACCAGCTTATGAGCAACCATGCTGCTGTCTCCGTTGTTCTCCTTCAGATGGTCCGACACAACTTTCACTGCTTCATCTGGGTTCATTGTGTCATAAAAACCATCACAAGCCAGAATGAGATAATCTTCAGAACCATCAAGGACAATAGAGTCAGAGTCTGCATCACCGCAGATATATGGCTTGTGCTCAGCATCCCCTATATGACAAAGAAGACAAAATGTAATGCTTGCATAACGTGATCAACGCCTGTGTGAAATAAATAAAAGGCACCAGGGGTGATTTTAAAGAGGTTCATGCAGGGTTGACAAATCAGAACCAGTTTTCAAACATGTTCAAAAAACAATTTCATATCATTGTTATTAAATCTTTATGAAAACACATTGTTTCATTTCATATCAGAAATTCACTCTGCAAGTCCTTACCCTACTTCCACATTGTTTGGTAGTTACATGGCAGCAGCCCTTTCCTGTTAGAATGTAATGCTTTGATGTTTTATACTGTATATGTTTTGATACTAACCCACCATTATAAAACAGCAAAATGCTGTATTCTATATATAGGTTTTTGCAATAAAATCTGCACTAAAACATCAATGCATTTTTTATCGCGTCTTTGCCATCTTGACTTAAATGTAAACAAAGTGAAGGAACGCCAAGGTAGCCCCACAAGGCATACCATACGGAAAAACCCCTTTGCGCTGTATAACTCACACCTCTCTTCCTCCTCCAGACTTTGGGGTATATGCAATTGCGGTCGAATTCCCGAAATTGTCGAATTTCGGGATTTTTTCGCCCAAAAAAAAAAGTCAATGCAATTCAGTGCTTTCCGTCAAAAAAACGGACTTTCAAAATTCGACTTTTTGAAATTCGACTTTTGTCAAATTCGACTTTTCTGCAATGATACAAGTGCTGCAATTCGACCAAAGTGTATTCAATTCAAGTTTGGAAATTCGACAACAGTGCTTTTAGACAGTAAATTCGTCATTTTCAATCCGCCACACTTTGGAGGGTGAAACCAATAAAAAAAAATTAAAACATGTTTTTTTTTGGTGGTTTTTTTTTTGGGAATAGCATATCTATTTATATTAGAAGGGATTAGGTACTTGGTTTGTCTTTTTTGGTTGCACAAGTATTATTTATATATTTTTAAAAAGATATTTTTTTATTTTTTTTAATAGCTGGAACCGTAAAATCAAGGAAAAAAATGGCGTGGGATCCCCCCTCCAAAGCATAACCAGCCTCGGGCTCTTCGAGCTGGTCCTGGTTCTAAAAATGCGGGGGAAAATTTGACAGGGGATCCCCCATATTTTTAAAATCAGCACCGGGCTCTGCACCTGGTGCTGGTGCAAAAAATACGGGGGACAAAAAGAGTAGGGGTCCCCCGTATTTTATACACCAGCATCGGGCTCCACTAGCTGGACAGATAATGCCACAGCATATCTGGTGTTCAGGCAGGAACACCAGATATGGAAATGGTTTGGTGTGATGGTTTGTTAAGCATTTCCTGAAGGACAGAGATACATTTGCTCTGTAAGGAACCAAAATGAGATCATCGGCCAGAGTTGAGGGCATCAAACACCTAGCTGACAACTCCCTCAATCTACAGGGAGAAGCGGGCTCAACAGAAACCTTCGGGAAAATCTGGAGTTTGCCAGAAGGGATTGATTGGGGATAGGTGAGAGGTGATCTCCTAATGGGTTTGGGAATAGACCCAAATAGTACAAAACAAAAGCAATAATAGGATTGGATCACATAGATCGGGCCCAACAATGCCCTGAAACTCCAACAATGAATGACATAGAGGATACATTACAGAAGCTTTCTTCTAGGTGAATCTAACGGGGGACCTGCAAGGTCACAAATCAAGTTACAGCTTGTCTTAAATGGGTTGTGAAATAGTAAAGATGAATGACTGGAATCCATCCGCACCATTAGTAGTGGGACAGCGTAGAGTTGAAAAGCGTTGTGGTTTAAGTCTACACACAAACTGAACAAACCACCAATGCAGTTGACACAACGCAGAGCTCGGAAAAATGATAGGGAGATCTTTAAAGAGGTAGAGTAGTCTGGACATGAGATTTATCTTAATTACCGTGAACTTCCCTATAATAGGAAATAATAAGGTCCTGCCAGCGAAGAAGTCCCAGTTTAACAGTTTTAAGAAGGAGATAAATGAAGGGGATGGGATTTGCCACTTATATGCACCAAATATTTAAGTTTGAGGTGCGCCAGGTAAAGATAATTGTGCAGGAAAAATTGGATTTTTGTACTCCCCGTAAAATCCCTTTCTTGAAGGCCATCTGGAGAACACTGTTTTATCCGTGACATCTGGGGTAGAGGTGTAAGGGTTGGAATTAAACTGAGAAAAAGAACTTTGCTCCACTCTAACGCCTTCCACCTCCGCCAATCCTCAGTTTGCACATTTAGCAAAGGTGCATGGAGGAAAGGAAAAAGACAGAAAAACAAAGAAAATCCAAAACAAGAACAACACATCTGGGAGAGATCATAGTGTTCCCCATATGGCCTTCAAGGAAGGAATTCCCATCTGGGGAACACAGCATTTTAGCTGTGACATCTGAGACCTCCCAAAGCAAGCTAACAAGGGGGTAATCAGCCAGCAAGAATCTTTCGCCCAAAACTAGCATCCTTCACCCCAAAGGTATGGAAGCTGTAGAACTTTGTGAAGGTGTGCACAGATGACCAGGTTGCAGCTCAGGACAACTGCTCCACCAAGGCACCATGGCGAACTGGCCAAGGGGCCCCAACAGCACTGGTCAAATGAGCCCGGAGAGGGTTTGGAACCGGCACATCTGAAGAGACATAAGCCTGCCCCAGTGAGCAACAGTGCTGTTAGAGACAGACCAACTCTGCCTATGCGTGTCAACAAACACCAAGGGGTAAATTTACTAAGATGGGAGTTCTATTTAAGATGGGATGTTGCCCATAGCAACCAATCAGATTCTACTTCTCATTTATCTAGCACCTTCTAGAAGGTAATACCTGGAATCTGACTGGTTGCTATGGGCAACATCCCATCTTAAATAGAACTCCCATCTTAGTAAATTTACCCCCAAGAGTGAATCCATACAACAGATAGCAGACGTACGATCCAAGTAGATCCAAAGGGCCTGGACCATGTGCAAAAGGTGCAGAAAAGTGTAGACGGATGAAGATTAATCCTGACGATAAGCTGGAAAAACTATATCCCAATTGAGATGGCCTTACGATATATATTTTTTTAAACACATTTTATTGGGTGGATCACAAAAAGATTACATTGGTAACAGAACACCCGGACAATTTGGGTGTGTAAAGAGCAAATGTAGTTACAATAAATTGTTACAACAACAAAATAATTGATCCTTTTTTGTTTTTGTTTTCCCCTAATTTTTAAGAGATTAAAGTTAAGATGTATGCGGTGGGGAACTCTCGGCAACGGAGTGGCCTTCCGTCATAGAGAGTCAGCAGAGGCAATGAGAAGAAAAGAATACTCAGAGATCGAGTAAAAGGGGACAGGAAAGCAGATGAGGCTGAGCGCCTCCAATCGGAGAAAGAAGCAGGGGGAGTAGAGGGGGAGTGGAGGGGTGGCCCTCTGGGGCAGGAGGCGGATTGGGCCGTGGCGCACCGCGTCAGGTTACAAATGGGGAGGAGGCCTGTTGTAGGTTTAGCCACGGGGACCATACTTTGTCAAATTGTTTCGAGGTGTTACGTATGACTGCGGTCATATATTCCATTTTGTGGACATACCAAATCCGTGAGATTATCACCGGCATTGGTGAGGGGGTCGGGTTCTTCCAGTCTGTGGCAATTTGGCATGTCATTGCCGAAACTACATGTCGGAATAGTTTGTTTTGGTGTCTATTAAGAGTAGGAAGAGACATGGGGAGCAAGAAGTGTTGGGGGTCAGGGGGGATGGAGATGTCAAATAAGCGCGAAAGCAATGTAATGAGTTCACCCCATATTTTGTGAATTTTGGGGCAGGCCCACCATATGTGTAAGAACGAACCACTGTCCGTGCAACCCCTCCAGCATCCATCTGGAGTGTCGGGGAACATAGTATGTAGACGGGCAGGGACATAGTACCAACGGTAGAGTAATTTATAGATGTTTTCTTTAATTCTAACACAGATAGAACTGGAAGCCGCGTTGTCCCATATATCTACCCAATCCTCATTGTCTATAGTTACTCCTAGTTCCTCTTCCCATGCCGCCTCGTGAGGGGCCTGGGATGTATTGGGGTGGTCGTCAAGTAAGGTGTAAATATCTGATATGAGGCCCTTAGTATCGGTGCGTTTCCAGCTAATGTATTCGAAGGGGGATAAATGTCTGTGGAGAAGGGTAGTGGTAATGGTGGAGTGGAAGTGTCTGATTTGCAGATAGCGGAAGAAGTCCGAAGAGGGGATTACTGTTCCTTCACGGATATCCGCGAATTGTGGGAAAGTAGCATTGGAGGTGATATCGTTAACATATAGTATACCACTCGAACGCAAAGATGTATGCGAGGCTTTACCCATGCCTGGAGGGAAGGCTGGGTTATGAAATAACGGAATTAGCGGGGACGGGTATGGGGCTAAACTGAACCGTCTATTTGTCAGGTCCCATGTCGCTAGTGAGCGACTTACTAAGGGGTGCGAGAGGGCCGCGCGCGGGCGCTGGTTCCGGTGAAGCCACAATAGGGAGGATAATGTAGCCAGGCCCGTCTCCTCTGCCTCTATCCCCACCCAGACCTTTCGTGTCCCACCCTCGTTGCACCATTGTGCGCATTGAGCAAGTTGTGCCGCATAGAAATATTTCTTAAAGTCCGGAATACCCAGGCCCTCCGCCTCTAGAGGGGCATTGAAGCAATTTAAGTCTAACGCGGGGACGTTTATGGTTCCAGATAAAAAGGGAGGATTGGCGTTGCAGAGTCTTGAACACGTAGGTAGGGACATAAATCGGGAGGGTCTGAAATAAATACAAAAGTCGGGGGAGTACGCTCATCTTGACGGAGTTAATTCTGCCTATCCATGATATAAAGTAGCTGGAGCATTCCACCAAATTCTCCTTGATTGTCTGCAATAAACGGGGATAATTTGCTTGGAAAAGTTGGTGGTGATGGTGGGTCAGGTACACACCGAGGTATTTGATTTTCTTTGTATACCAGTTACAGGGGAGGGTATTTTGAAGGTCTTGTTTGAGAGCTGCTGGGATATAAAAGTTGAGGACCTCTGTTTTGTTAACATGTATTTTATATCCAGAGAACTGGGAGTATAGGCTGATCTCAGATAAGAGAGCGGGGAGAGAGTGGGCTGGGTCTGTGAGGGAGATCAGGACATCGTCGGCATATAACGCTATCTTGTGTTCGGATAGGCCTGTGGATATTCCATGGATAGTATTGTTATTACGGATTCTTGCTGCTAGGGGCTCCATGACTAGTGCGAAGATTAAAGGGGAAAGGGGGCATCCCTGCCTGGTACCATTGGCGATCCCAAAACTGGAGGAGGAGACACCGTTAACCATAACCTGGGCCGATGGGGAGCGGTAAAGTGCTCTGATCCCTTCCAAAAATTTTCCAGAGAATCCCATTTTGTCAAGGGCTGCAAAGGCAAAAGACCACGATATACGGTCGAAGGCCTTTTCCGCATCGAGAGCCAGGATGAGAGAGGGAGATTTCCTTTTTTGAATTGAATATATTAGATCTATGGCCCTTCTAGTGTTATCAGGTGCCTGGCGTCCAGGGATGAAGCCGACCTGGTCCGGATGGACCAAACCGGGCATCAGGGGACCCAGACGGTTAGCTAATATTTTCGCGTATATCTTCAGGTCGACATTCAATAGTGAGATCGGTCTATAGTTTAGGCAACTAGTCGGGTCTTTGTCGGGCTTTGGGATTACCACTATGTCGGCCCGGGTAGTCTCTGGCAGAAAGGAGGCTCCCTCAAGAATACCGTTAAATAGGGAAGTTAGGTGAGGGGTCAGCTCCTTCGCGAAGAGTTTATAATATTGGGCTGTGAAACCATCCGGACCTGGAGCGGCCGACGAGCGCATGGATCGTATGGCGGCTATTGTCTCCTCCTCCGAGATTCGACTATTAAGGGCTTCTAACTGAGTGTCCGATAGGGTTGGGAGGGGGGTATCAGACAAGTATGAGCGCACTCCCCCAGTCTCGTCAGGAGACTGCTGGGGAGGGCCAGGTAGGTTATAAAGGGAGCTATAAAACAGACGGAAGTCTTCGGCCATCACTTCAGGGTCATATGTATAGGTTCCCCTTTGTGACGAATACAATTTATCTATTGCGCCCAACGCTTGCTTGCGACGTAGTTTGTTGGCCAGTAGGGAATCTATTTTGTCCATTTTATCATAAAAGCGTTGTTGCAGTTTCCGAAGGATTAATGCCGCGCGATTGGAAAGAAGGGTGTTAAGTTGTCCCCGGAGGGAATCTATCTGGGTGAGCAGGGAAGGATTGGGGGATGCTTTATGTTTGGATAGTAGGGTGGCTATTTCTGATTCGAGGGAGGATATCTCCTGCGCGGCTTTTTTCCTAAGTGCTGACGATTTTGCCAGTAAGGCTCCGCGAATCGTAGCTTTATGGGCTTCCCAGAGAACATTAAGTGAGATGTCGGGAGACGTATTTTCGGTGAAGTAGTGTGTGATTGCTAGTCTAGTTTCCTCTAGTGCTGAGGAGTGTTGTAGGAGCGAGTCGTCCAGATGCTATTTATATCTCCTACGCTGCGCGCGGTATATGTCTATAAGGAGATAGACCCCAGCGTGGTCCGTCCATGACAGAGGTGTAATGCCCGTGTCCGAAATCAGTGGCATGAGGGCAGAGGAGATGTGGATCATATCGATCCTGGAGTAGTGTTGGTGTGGAGCTGAAAAATGCGTGAAATCTTTGGTGTGAGGGTGTTGGGAACGCCAAGTGTCATAGAGGCCGTGGTGTTTCATGATGGCGGTAAGTGTGCGGGAGGCCCGAGGAAGGGTCGTAATGGAAGCGTGAGGGGGAGGGCCGGATCTATCTAGCAACGGGTCGATTATGGTGTTAAAATCGCCACCCATGATAATGCTCCCCTGTGCTTCTCGTGATAAGCGTTTAGACAGAGAGTCGAAAAACAGAGACTGGTCTTGGTTGGGGGCATAGGTGGAGACCAGAGTGAGAGCCATAGAGCGGAGGGTACCCATTACCATAAGGAACCGTCCTTCTGGGTCTGTCACTGTCCTAGAGTGAGTAAACGGGATGTTACGGCGAACTAATATGGCCACACCCTGTTTTTTACAGTCTGCCGAGGCGAAGTAGGACTGGGAGAACCATTTGCCCTTAAGCTGGGTGTGGGGACCGGTGAGGTGTGTTTCCTGGAGGAATGCTATGTCGACTTTCTCACGTCTGCAGGCGCTCAGGAATATGGTACGTTTCCTAGGGGAATTTAGGCCATTTACATTGGCCGAGAATATTTTAAGGGACATGGCTATTTACGTGGGGGTGTATGGCATGTTGCCCAATATGGTCCAATAACGTACCATCCGCGCCAGACGAGGGCCACCCCTCTGGGCCAAGCAAGAAAAGGAGCGGGAAGGTCAAGCAGAGGCCACAAGAAAAGAGAGAGGAGGAAGAACATAGAGGAGAAGAAGAAATACCCCAAACGGGGAAACATCCCTAAGGTTGTGGGTCCCATTCGGGAGCCGCCAGGGAAAAAGCACTGCATCAGTAACATTGTAAGCAACAATAAGGGATTATGGGGGGGTAACCAAGGTACCATGTGGGAGGGCGTAGGGTGCCCGGGCCACAAGGGTTGAGAATGGCTTTGGCCGTTTTTTCATCTATATCGGACATATTACAATATAGGACATTGAGAACTGTGTCCAGACAACAAGAACTTCAAACATAAATTCAAGAAAGGAAGGGGGGAGAAGGAGGGGGTTGGGGAAGAGGGAAAGAGAAAAAAAATATATATAGGGGTGGGGGGGGGGGGGAAATACCACAGGGGTGCAGACAAATATGACTTAATTATAACAACAATAACAGGATAGTTACGACACTGGCATATGGATGGAGGTCGAATCCTCCACGACTCTGGCTCAGTTCGAGGCGCGGAGATGTTGCGCCAACATTTTGCAGACAGTCCACAGCGGGGGGCTCCCCAGGTCAGGAATGGTCTTTGTCCACATTGCGTTGTCGGGTCACCCTCGTCCAGTCGGGAAGGGGTGGCTGAGGGTGTGGTGGTTTAGATGAAGAAGTCGCCGTGTCGACTACGGATGATGCTGGGGGGAGATCTAACTTTGCCAGCAGTTCCTGTCCTTGGTTTAAGGTCTTGACTGAGTGGACAAAGTTATTGACCGAGACGTGAAGTTGAAAGGGGAATCCCCATCTGTATCTGATCTGATGCTGACGCAGGACCCGGGTGACCGGCTGGAGGTCCCGCCGTTTCTGGATCGTGGAGGGGGCCAGGTCCTGATAAATCTGCAGTTGCATACCCTTAAACAGAATCTCCGATGAGTCTCGAACGGAGGACAAAATTTTCTCTTTCGAACGGAAATAATGGAAACGGATAATAACATCCCTGGGCGGTTGGGCGGGAGACGGTTTTGCACGGAGTGCTCTATGTGCCCTGTCGCAGAGGCATTCTTCGTCCGTGAGGTCTGGTACTATGTGTGTGAAGAATTCTCTCAGAAATGACGGCAGCGATGGTCCGAGGACCGATTCTGGAACGCCGCGTATGCGTAGATTATTTCTACGCGAGCGATTTTCTTGGTCTTCTTGTCGCTCTTTGAGGGTCTCCATTTCCTCGTGTAATCTAGTGAGCTCACTGTCAAGGCGGTGTTGGGAGCGGCAGAGATCGTCCGTCTTAGTTTCCAATGTGTCCGTTCGATTGCCGAGGGCTGTAAGGTCCGATTTAAAATCAGCTATGGCGTTCGAGAGTTCCTGCTTGAACGCAGATTGTACCCCCTCCAGTAGGCTCGACATGACCGCCTGTATCTGAGGGTCGATACCTGCTTCCGATGAACACGGAGAGGGGGGGGAGCCTGCGGACATGTTGGGGTTCTGCGGGCCCTTAGATTTTGAGCCAAAGAAGTTAGTCGGGACTTGTGTTGCTTTTTTGTTTTTGGACATAGTGGCATATATGTACAAAAAAAAAAGGGGGGGAAGGATAACGGTGGAGGTGTAAAAGAAAAGGGAATAAAAAATTATTGACGAAGGGAAACAGTTCAGGGTCCGTATAGTGAGCGGATAGTCCGGGGAGGTCAGGTTGCTATTTTTTAGCTTCATATCCCGACAGCTGCATCCTGCCCACCAGAATGCTGGCAGCAGGGGGAGTGCAAAGAGTCCCCTTGCGGGCTCGCTGCGCTTGCCACAGGATCTATTCCCACTCTATGGGTATCGTGGACACCCACAAGTGGGATTAGTCATTTTTCTGGGATTTCGGTTGGCAGCATTGCTGGCTGGCGGGATTCCAGCGTTGGGATCCTGACCGCCGGTATCCCGACAGCCGGGAAAATTTAAAATATGCCGTCTGGCATGAAACCTGGAGAAGGGTCATGCCGTGATAGCGGTAACCATCTTCCCTAGTAGCTGCATGCATCAGAGAACAAAGACCTGATGCAGGTGAAGGAGAAGACTGCACATTGGACTGGAGGTTCCAGATTTTCTGGGATGGAAGGATGACACACGGAGTCTTAGTATTTATGGGGCTGCTCTTCGATACAATTTGCTGAGCAGGAAGGAGCTTCAATTTCAGAAAAATTACAATCCGACCGTAAGGCGGCAGCGTAGAAAGCATAACCAGCAGATGGGGTTGCAGAAGGGCCGCCGATGGAGCCTTGAAAAGGAGATCATCCAAATATGGAACAATGGTGACACCAGCACAACGTAGTAAAGAGACCATATGGGCCATAACTTTTGTGAATACCCTTTGTGCCGTAGAGAGACCAAAGATTGAAAATGGAGGTCACCCAACGCAACGCGGAGATGATGATGATGATGAACTCTCCAGGTGGGGATGTGGAGGTAGGCAACCTTGATGTCTATGGATGGTAAAAACTTGCCGGCTTCCATAGCGCCGATGAAAGAGCGCAAAGACTCTATCTTGAACCTTGCCAGATACATGTCGTAAGTTAGTTCTCAATTCGGATACATTTACTCAGATGCCATTATCATGTGGCATTATGTTATATTACCCAGAAGGGTTGTTATTATTATTATTATTATTAGTACTTGGGGCAAGTCTGGGGTGCTGTTCCCCCTGGATTGGTGGGGCTGGGCTGCACTCCAAGATCTTATTTAGCACCCCCTTAACATACTTATTAATCCTTCTGGTCTTTTAATTACACCTTCACTAGTATATTAATTTCTGCTGCGTGGTACACTGGGCTCCACAAGGAATGGACAATGGGGTGTAGAGTAGGACCTTGATCCGAGGCACCAACAGGCTCAAAGCTTTGACCTTCTTCCCAGAATGCATAGCGCCGCCTCCTATATCACCCCGCCTCCCTGCCAGCAGGGGGATAGAGCTTGGACCTGAAGCCCCAGCCCCAGGGCGCCTTTTTCTGCAAATGTTCCCGCCCTGGAGCTACATATCTGTCTCTCCCTCACTCCCTGGCAGTGTCTGCGGCGCCATTATCCCTCAGCTCACTGTTCCTGGGAATGCTTGGGCAAATCCTCCTATGTAAAGCCGCTTGGTTGTCAGTGCTGTGACTTTACAAGACACTTAAGTATTCTACCTGCCTTTTTTAGTCAGTGTTAGTTAAGAAAAAGTGCACTTAGGGGGTAATTCCAAGTTGATCGCAGCAGGAAATTTTTTAGCAGTTGGGCAAAACCATGTGCACTGCAGATATAACATTTGCAGAGAGAGTTAGATTTGGGTGGGTTATTTTGTTTCTGTGCAGGGTAAATACTGGCTGCTTTATTTTTACACTGCAAATTAGATTGCAGATTGAACACACCACACCAAAATCTAACTCTTTCTGCACATGTTATATCTGCCTCCCCTGCAGTGCACATGGTTTTGCCCAACTGCTAAAAAATTTCCTGCTGCGATCAACTTGGAATTACCCCCTTAGTCCGGGTTTCCTAGTACAATTACCCTGTGATATACATCCAGTTCTTACTGTGTACTGTTATATCTATTGTTATATAGCTGTGTAAGCTAGTCCAGTGCAGTATTATTGTTAGTAATAACCTCTGCATTGTACAGACTGTGACTATTTGTGTGTGCATTTGATAGCTGAGTGGTGTCCATTTCGTGTCTTTCACTCAACCTGCTATCCCTATATTTTATAACCTGAGGGGGCTTGGTGCGTCAGGTTTTATCTAATATAGGATTTTCACAAAGACATACTGTATTACGTATTTTTCTCTGTGATTTAGTCACCATATATCTTCTTTATCTCTGCTGGTGCTGACTACACTGCGCAGGGGTTTGGGCTAGAGGTATTGTGCTGCTGACAAATTGTACTGTGTTACCTGATACTGCAAGTTATATCATGTCTGCTTCTGAGGGTAACGGTTCTGGGGCTGAACACACTGCCGTTGTTGCTGAAGCCGCAGATACCGATGAGGAGAATATAGCAGCTTCGGGCTCTGGTTCTGGGGGCTCCTTGCCCCCCAGTGGGACGGTGGCAAATAATGACCCGCCGTGGGCCGCTGTTTCCACGCTTCTGCATACGCTAGTTCATAAACTAACACCACCTATGGGACCCCCAATGCCAGTGCAACCGTTTGTGGTCCCTGCAGCTAACCTGCCATGTGCGGATGATTTATCTGCTCAAATAAAGAAGTTGAACCAGTCCCTGACTACTAAAAAGTCTGACCGTCGCTCGCCTACGTCCAAGGGGTCCTCTAAGTGAGTGCTTGTCTCCTCACAATCCACTGCTGTCACTGACACCTCGTCGGATGAAGACGGCACTTACACTAACCCCACTGGTTCTGACTCAGATACGGCTGATGGGGAGGGTGGTTCACATGTGGATGTTCCTGATCTTTTGGAGGCTATTAAGTTAATTTTACAGATTACGGATGATCCCGAGCCATCCGTTCCTCCTAAGAAACCAGATAGGTTAAAGCGTCAGACGGTGATTAAACAAGTTTTAACTCACTCTGACCACCTAATTGATATACGTCAGGAGCCCTGGGAAAACCCGGGTACGAAGTTTGTGCCTCAAAAGAAGATGCTGGCTCGCTATCCCCTCACGCCGGAGCTGTCTAAGAATTGGGAAACTCCTCCTCCAGTGGACTCACATGTGGCTAGGATGGTGGTTTTCTCAGCTCTACCGGACACCACCGTCACGTCTCTAAAAGAGCCTACGGATAAACGTGTGGAGGGTTGTCTGAAAGCGATTTACACCCTCACGGTGCTGCACAAAGGCCCACTATTGCAGCTACTTGGGCTGCAGAGGCCATTGAAGCATGGGCCTTGGAGTTAGATGCTGAAATCTCCTCTGACCATGCTAGACAATGCTTGTCTTATATTGTCACAGCTTCTCGTTATATTAAAGAGGCGGCTTCTGATGCCGGTATCCTGGCAGCCAAGGCCTCTACTACGTCAGTCCTGGCTCGCCGGATATTGTGGCTGAGATCCTGGTCTGTGGATCTGGACTCTAGAAAAACCCTGGAGGTACTCCCTTTCAAGGGAGATATTCTGTTTGGGGAGGATTTAAATAAGATTGTGGCTGACTTGGCTACTGCCAAAACTGCCTGTCTGCCAAGTACTGCTCCTTCTGTGTCGAAGGCTAAAGGTACTTCCTTTTGCCCCTTTCGTCCTTCAGGTAAAGCAAAAGGTCAGGCGTACAACAAGCAGGCCCGCACTTCCAAACCTGGTAAGCCTAAGCCCAAAAGAGCCTGGGTGGCCCGTCAGCCAGCTTCCAAGACAGATAAGCCTGCCGCATGACGGTGCAGGCCTCCCTCTGGGGGATCCCAGGGTGGGGGGCCGGCTTCTAGGGTATACCCAGGAATGGTTGAAGACCACTTCAGATGCCTGGGTATGGGAAGTCGTCACTCGAGGTTACGCCATAGCCTTCAAAAACCGACCCCCTCATCGATTTTGCCAGACAGATGTCCCGTTGGACAAGACAAAGGCAAAAACTCTACATTCGGTGGTACAGACCCACCTGGATACAGGAGTCGTAGTAAAGGTGCCTCTTGCGCAGAGGGGCCGGGGGTACTATTCTCTGCTGTTTCTAGTCCCGAAACCGAATGGGTCCTCCCAGCCCATTCTCAACCTCAAGGCATTGAACAGGTTTGTGAAGGTTTCCAAGTTCCGGATGGAAACCCTTCGCTCTATAGTTCTGGCCTTGGAACCTGGGGACTTCATGGTCTCCCTGGATATACAGGATGCTTACCTGCATATTCCTATAGCAGTGTCTCATCAGTAATACCTGAGATTTGCGATTGGCAACTGCCATTACCAGTTTCGGGCGTTACCTTTTGGTTTAACAATGGCTCAGCGAGTCTTTACAAAAGTCATGGCAGTGATTACGGTGGTACTCCACCGTCAAGGGGTTAGGATACTGCCGTATTTGGACGACTTGTTAATCCTGGCTAATTCCCCAGAACTTCTCCTGCGTCATCTAGATGTGACGGTCCGGTTTCTGCAAGCCCACGGGTGGCTCATCAACTGGAAGAAGTCATCCCTGATCCCTGCTCAGAGCATAGTGCATCTGGGAGCACTATTGGACACTCACAACCAGCAGTTGTTCCTGTCTCAGGAGAAAGTCCTGAAACTTCAGGACAGGATTCGTTGCTTCCTATCTCGTCCGCAAGTGTCGATACATTCGGCGATGCAGGTGCTGGGCCTCATGGTGTCAGCATTCGACATGGTGGAGTACGCTCAATTTCACTCTCGACCTCTCCAGAGGCTGATTCTAGCCAAATGGGGCTGCGGCCTCACCGGATCAGGTCTCAAATGATCTCATTGCCTCCGGAGGTCCGTCTGTCGCAGCTCTGGTGGCTCTGGGACCAACAACTGTGCAGGGGCCGTCCGTTCTGGATATCCGACTGGGTCCTGTTGATGACAGATGCCAGTCTAAGAGGTTGGGGCACGGTGCTGGAGCAACACTCCCTTCAGGGGCGGTGGACCAAGGAGGAGTCCCTCCTCTCGATCAATATTCTGGAGTTGCTGGCGGTCTTCAATGCCTTGAACCTAGCCCAGCATTTAATTCAGAACCGTCCTGTTCAAGAAAAAAGGCGGCACTCGAAGCCGCCTAGCAATGAAGGAAATCTCACGGATTCTACAGTGGGCAGAACGCCATCTACCGGCCACATCCGCAATATTCATTCCGGGAGTCCTAAATTGGGAAGCGGACTTTCTCAGTCGTCAGGACGTGCATGCCGGCGAGTGGGGCCTCCATCCAGAAGTGTTTCAACTATTAGTGGAAAGGTGGGGCCTTCCAGACGTAGATCTGATGGCGTCTCGACACAATCACAAAGTTCCGGTCTTCGGAGCAAGGACAAAGGATCCTCAAGCAGCATTCGTGGATGCGCTGGCGGTAACGTGGAGGTTTCGGCTGCCGTACGTGTTCCCTCTGGTGTCACTCCTGCCCAGGGTAATTCGGAAGTTCAAGCAAGAAAAAGGAATTCTGCTTCTCATAGCTCCAGTGTGGCCCAGACGGCACTGGTTCTCAGACCTGCAAGGCCTATCGTCAGAGCGTCCAATTCTACTTCCACAACGCCCAGACATCCTCGTTCAGGGCCCCTGTGTCTACCAGGACCTAGCCCGGCTGTCTTTGACGGCGTGGCTCTTGAAGCTTCCGTCTTAAGGGCTAAAAGGTTTTCTGAGGCGGTCATTCAAACTATGTTGCGGGCCCGGAAACCGGCTTCGGTTCGGATTTACTATAGGGTCTGGCATTCTTACTTTGTTTGGTGCGCATCTAACGATTATGATGCTTCCAAGTTTAGTATAGCCAAGTTGTTGGCTTTTCTTCAGCAGGGCCTAGACTTAGGCCTGCGTCTGGCCTCCCTCAAGGTTCAAATATCTGCCTTGTCGGTGTGGTTTCAGAGAAAATTTGCGACCTTACCTGATGTGCATACCTTTACTCAGGGCGTGTTGCGTATCCAACCTCCCTATGTCCCGCCTGTGGCTCCTTGGGACTTGTCGGTAGTTTTGGAGGCGTTACAAGAGTCTCCGTTTGAACCTTTTGGTTCAGCTGACCTTAAGTGGCTTTCCCTTACGGTGGTGTTTCTGCTGGCTATTGCTTCAGCTAGAAGAGTGTCGGATTTGGGTGCCTTGTCCTGTAGTTCCCCATATCTGATATTTCACCGTGACCGGGCGGTTCTTAGGACTCGTCCCGGCTATCTACCTAAGGTGGTTTCTTCGTTCCACCTTAATCAGGAGATTGTAGTTCCGGCACTTGTGTTTCCTGATCTGTCTCCCAAAGAGCGGTCTTTGGATGTGGTATGGGCTCTCCGTATCTATGTGAAGAGAACTGCTCCCATTAGGAAATCTGATTCTCTTTTTGTTGTGTTTGGGTTTCACAAACGGGGCTGGCCTGCTCACAAGCAAACTCTGGCCAGATGGATTAGAATAGTGATTGCACATGCTTATGTGAAGGCTGGTCTCTCTGCTCCTGATCACATTAAGGCCCATTCTACTCGGTCTGTTGGACCTTCTTGGGCGGCCCAACGTGGTGTGACCCTTGAACAATTGTGCAAGGTGGCTACGTGGTCCTCTGTGAACACGTTCATAAGGTTCTATGCCTTCGATACTGCCGCTTCCCAGGATGCTTCCTTTGGACGCCGGGTTCTTGTGCCCACTACAGTGCGTCCCCTCCCATAAGGAACTGCTTTAGGACATCCCCATTGTCCATTCCTTGTGAAGCCCAGTGTACCCCGCAGCAGAAAACGAGTTTTATGGTAAGAACTTACCTTTGTTAAAACTCTTTCTGCGAGGTACACTGGGCTCCACAAGGCGCCCACCCTGACGCACTTAGCTTCTTTGGGTTGGTATGGCATTAGTCGCTGACACGTCTCCTGTCTTGAGAATGCGGTGTTGTGGCTACTAACTGTTGTCGTCTCTCTTCCTGCTACTGCATTGGACTGGTTAACTAAAAACTGAGATCCTGTGCAGGGAGGCGGGGTGATATAGGAGGCGGTGCTATGCATTCTGGGAAAAAGGTCAAAGCTTTGAGCCTGTTGGTGCCTCGGATCAAGATCCTACTCTACACCCCATTGTTCATTCCTTGTGGAGCCCAGTGTACCTCGCAGAAAGAGTTTTAACAAAGGTAAGTTCTTACCATAAAACTCGTATTTTGTATATAGATTTTGCTTTTGTTTTATTAACACGTACTAACACTTTAACTTCTCGCATTATGCTGCCCTGGGGTAGCTGGCCTTTGCCGGTTTGTGAGGTTTTGGACCCCAGACCTAGAGTCAGGAACCACCAGCATCAGAGCAGTTTTGTTGGGGCCTGGTGGCTTATCATATGCAAATGTATGTAACTAAGACCTCTGGATTTCTTATCTATCTATCTATCTATCTATCTATCTATCCATGAACATTTTGGCAAGATAAGGTGAGGCTATGTAACTAAAAGTTTCATAATAAGTGGCCAAAAAGTAATTGAGGCCTGGAGCTTTATTAGCTTTAAGGCCCTTGATCACATTGGAGATCTCCTGAACCTCAGTTATGGCACAATGGTGTAAGAGCGGAGATAGGTAGCTTAGGTAGGTTGCAGTGGGGCAAAAAAATCTGGATAGCGTCTATAGGAGGAGGAGAGCTATTCATGGAAGATTACATTTTATACAATATGTAGTGCAAAATCTCTAGAACTCCCCAGTAATTTGGACAGGATCATGGATAGATATTCAAGAGTAAGTTTTGATCGCAAGGACATTGTTCTGCGAGATGTGAGACTGAAACCTGGATGTCAACAACCTATCTTAAGGGAGGCAGTTTACAAGTTTGGGATAGTCATCAGCGGTACCTAAAGTTTTACGCAATCCAATAGAGCGACCAGTTCAATAACGTCAAGAAGTTTCCTAGATATAGTTTTTGAAGCATGAAAAGTGGCTCTAATACAATTGTCCCTGATCACCTCCTTATGGAAATCCCATAGTAACATGGCAGAAATGTCAGGGTCAGCATTAAAGGAAAAGTAGTTTTTAATATCTGTGTCTAGTTGCAGTCATAACTGAGGGTTTTGGAGGAGTTTCTCATTGAGGCATCAGGTAAAGAAGGATTTACAGGAATAAGGAATTACAGCCTCAAGTAAGGGAAGGGAGAGGACACGGAAGAATGGTAGGAAAGGGTGGGGACTGGGCAAAAGCCTGTCCACACTGTTGGAGGATCGGCTAAGAAACATGGGATTTCCGAAGCTGGTTATAGTGATTGTATAGGGTTAAATGGCCATGCGAGAGCCATTAAGCTATGTGAAGATTAAAGGAACACCAGTCAGTACCTGGTGTGTGTGAGAATGCACTGAACTAAATGAGGCAATAATGTGAAAGAAGCTACTAGAAAAAGTGTGTGTAAGAGGGGGAGAATAACACGACATCCGTTGCAGTGGGAACAGGTACGAAAGGGAGCATACAGTATATGTAATAACAATGAGGAATAATACCCTGAGATCAGAACCAAAGTATGTAACACAGAAGTCCAAAAACTGCTGCCCACATCATCCACGACCCAACCAAGCACCAAATTAATAGCATCAACCCTCAAGTAAGGGGAGAACAGCATGGTGGATCGCGAGTGGAGTACAGGGAATGCATTTAATTTGCTGGTTGTTGGGATTCCAACGGTCAGGATACCAGCTGACAATGCTGCCAGCCAGAATCCTGTCACATTAGGGCTATTTCCAGTCGTGGGTGTCCACGACACCCTTAGAGTGAGAATAGATCCTGTGGTGAGCTTCCATCCGCTGGTCATTCATACTGAATCCATATACAGGGCACATTGAATTCAATAGACATGTATGCAGAACTACAAACAGATTCATTGTTATGACATCAACAATAAGATAAGATCATGGAATCAAAGTATAACTCAACATGGTCTATAGGATAAAGCAAAAAATGGGAAAAGGGATTGTCCTCTAAGGACAGGAGCCTCAAAAATTCCAGCCTGTAAGGAGAAAAACAAAAGCAACTAGAAAATAGGAAAACAACAAAAACTGGCATAGGCAAGTATACTAAACCGTTGGTACAGAATACCGGAAAGGCACAAGGCCAACAGTAGGTCCTAATCACCAATCAGGAGTGAGAAGTCTAAATCATGGAGTAGCATGAGGCAAATCAGATACCAGTATGAGTTTGGGAGCAACCGTGTGCTAGTCTTTTGAGGCAGAAGCACATCACCGGCTGGAGGGATGCTTGCACTGTGGGAAGAGGGTCTTGGAAGATGCAGCTGTGGAGAGCTTAATTTGGAGTCCTGACAATAAGAACTGTTGCATCCGACTGTACTTGTAGACTAAAGGGGAAATCCTAATTATACCAAATATTATGCTCTTGCAAGGTTTTAGTGATGCCCCTCATTTCATGCCACTTCACAAGGGTGATAGGAAAGAGATCTTTGAAGATAAAAAGCTTTACACCATCAAACGCAATTTCAGGAGATCGTCTGGCTTGTGTATAAACCTGGTCTTTCATTTTAAATAGTGGAACTGAAGTAAAACATCTCTTGGCAAGCTAGGGTCGTACGGCACGGTGAGCCCTGTCAAGGAGGAGCATGTTGTCAGGGAGGGAGAGAGCAAGGATGCGCAAAAGGTAAAGTAGATAGTCATCCAGTGGGACTGCCTCCATGGTCTTAGGGGTATTGAGAATAGTCAAATTATTTTTCTGTCCCCATTTGTCATGGTCCTCCTTGATGACTAGTTACACATAATCATAATTAAGCTGGATATTGTCCTGTACAGACATCTGTTGATAACTAATAATATCATCCTGCTTCCTTTTACAAGCAGCCACACGAGAGACCAAGTCAGTGACCTCTGATCGAAGATCTGAAAACCACTTTGTGGACTTCATCATGAATGGGCTGCAAGTCCACATGAAAGAGACTGCCAAGGGAGGGAGTAAAAGGCTGAGAGTCTCTGCTTTAAAATAGGACACAAGGCCTTGCGGAGCAGATTTTTATTTTCAGGCAAGGTAGTTGTGGGAACTAGGAAACAGGAATGTGCCAAAATCAGCGAGTGGGGAGGGGATCAGTATGAATTACAGACGCCGGTGATGCCAGCCGTCAGTATACAGACAACGGTCTTCCGGCCGACAGTATGCTGGCAGCGAGAGTCCCCTTGCGGGCTTGGTGGCTCGCTGTTCTCACCAAAGGTTCTATTCTCACTCTATGGGTGTCGTGGACACCCACAAGTGTGAATAGCCCCTGTGAGGTGGGATTCCGGCTGGTGGCATTGTCATCAGGCGGGATTCCGGCGTCGTTATCCCGACTGCTGGTAATGTAACTGCATCCCGTGGGGAGTAGTACTGTAGCACCTTGTTTGCAAGGAACGTACATGAGAAAGGATACTCCATGGTAGAAGGGTAAAAGGACACCTTAAGCGAAAGAAGCGTGGAGGCCACACACACTACTGAGCCTCATTTTGACTTGTTTTAAGGACATTACATCAAAGTTGGATCAGCCTGTAGTGTGTTTTTCCACTTTAATTTGAGGGTGACTCCAAATCCAGACCTCCATGGGTTAATAAATTTGATTTCCATTGATAATTTTTGTGTGATTTTGTTGTCAGCACATTCAGCTATGTAAAGAACAAAGTATTTAATAAGAATATTTCATTCATTCAGATCTAGGATGTGTTATTTTAGTGTTCCCTTTATTTTTTTGAGCAAGTATATATATGTGTGTGTGTATAGAAATTACCAACCTAATTAAAATTAGTATTCATGTGGAAGATGTGTCTTCTATTGAACCCTGCAGCTTAAGATGTTTTTCAAAATGAAAAGCAAACAGCTGACTGTGGAAATAAAGCTTGCAAATGAAAAGATGTTTTAGTTATTTGCTTGGTTTAGCTTCATTTAATTGACTGCCATGGCAGAGAGATGCTTTTGACTGTATGAATATGAGTTGCAACTATGTGTTGTTTCAACATAAAATTATACACCATGTATGTATGTATGTATGTATGTATGTATGTATGTGTATATATATATATATATATATATATATATATATACACACACACACACATATATACAGAGAGAGTTATTCATATATAGATATATATAGAGATATGGATATAATTGCAACATGCAGCACTCTTGGATCCAAAGAAACCTCACAGTGACGCCAGCTTATATCAACATTTCATGGGTTTCATCAGGATACAACATACAATCCAACCCAAGTAATGACTGCACCAGCAATGCCCCCAACTCATTACACTAGAGGCAGCCCTATGCACGCGATTATACTAGCAATACCCCCACTGTCCTTCGTTAGTCTGACTTCTGCTACTCACAAATAGTAAATGGACATAGAAAGCTGTAACATCGATGATTTTAAAGCAATCATCAGAAACTGGTTTAGCAATCGATGAGTGAAACCTCAACCATCGGGCTGCCGAAGTTTTCTCAACATCAACCACTACAATCAATGGTGCAGCATCAATGCTGTGGCATTGATGGGAAAGAAGAAATAACCCAAATGCCATTGGTCATAACCATCAATGGTTGCAAAATCATGAAATAGCAGTAAATGCTTAGGAAAACAGGTGACTCAGCTGGCATCTGTTATCTAGCACTCAGGAACCCTAATGATCAGAATGAGGAATTACTCTGTGCTGCTCTATCTCTGTCAGAGCTCACTGACAGAGTGGCCGTGAGCAACTCCTCACTGATATCTAAGCCCCTGCCCATCAACATTGTTCTATGGTGGTGGCACATGCTATACGGCACTAATTATGGCCCTGGAGAGGGGGCATGACCAAGCATGGTGCTGTGGCCATGCCCCATATAGAATATGATTAACTGTGAAGATAAGGGACATCCACACACCTTACTTACTGGCTCATGTCCCCTCCACGCCACCTAGACAAGTCCGGCCCTGTATAATCTCTTGATGTCCCTGATCCTGGGGACAAGCCTTTATCCTACAGACTTTGCAGTCTACTGGAGTAGGTGCTTTTCTTTTCAAATGAGCACAAACATTCTACATACTCTGGGCTTTGTGTGTGAGTTAATATTTAAAGAGAGACTTTTGGCAGATATTCCACAATGATCATTCAGAATCCATCAATCTGCAGACATAGCACTCTTCTCATAATCCGAGGGTGGAGGGTAACTCCACAAGGCCCAATGAATTAAAGTCATGTGTGCATCAGGGATCCCTGGCAGCATCTGCCCAGAGTGCTTCCTCTGAGACGCCAATCCCTGGGGACTCTTTGGTCTGTATGCCCAAGCTTTAAACTCACAGTACAGGCACCTACTCCAGCTATAGCTGCTCGTTAATTAGTTTGCACTGTACAAAGACCCCCTCCTCCAAAGTTATGTCTGGAGCAATTGGCACACAATAATCAGCCTACGGATATTTTCTCATTATACTGATATAGTAAACACCGACCAGGGTGTGGGAATAAATCTTGAGCACATTATTCAGTTTATCTAATGGAGTCCTTGGGCCTTTATAATTGATTTGCATCCTAGGTGAGATGACTTTAGATTTCCCAGTACAATTTATCTTCTATTTCATGTTTCTTTAGCATTCTGTATTTCTGAGATCATCAAATGCTTAATTAAAATCAGGGCCATAAGGAGGCTGGGAGAAGAGGAAATAATTAATTAAAGTCAATCTCCTACCAATAGCTCTGGAGACAGACAGGCTTCCATTAACTCTCCATGCTCCAAACCAGACCACACACCCTCCCAAGGCCTCTATGCGATGTTTCTCATCCTATAAAAGAAACAAGCACAAACATTATTAGCAGCAGCTCCTGTGTAACATTCAAACACATCTATGGGTACAGCCAAAATGGATTAAGTCTAATGATAATAGTCTGACAATGAAATGTATTGGAGCAGTGACCATATTATTGGTTTGACCCTATGCACAAATTCTACTCTATGGGACTACATCAATGTGCCCTGTGCAATACATGTACAATGTAGGGGTATTTCTGCTCTGGGTAGTGGCATCACTATGCAGACATGGGAGAAAAAGCATGCCCTGAGCAGTATATCCACACACAAGGAGGCAGTATAGTGACACCATTATCACACCAATAGTCAGACAGTTTAGGAGAAACATCCAGAGATCAGACAACTAGAATGATATGGGTTTGGTGACAGTTGGAAAGAGAAGGCGTCATGGAAGTCACCGAACATAAATGACCTATAAAGTAAAATCAGAGCCTCCTTAATAAAGCCAACATTTCCATATCATAAGATATTGTGTGATATTTCCATATCATATAGCTTAACGCCAAGTTTCTGTGTTTACAGTTAATTACATAGCTTGCTGTGAAGCAGTCATTCTGCCTGTAATTGTCCCAGCTTTGTAATAGGTAAGCATCCATTTATGCTGTAAGGTTCCAATTAAGAACAATACTATTTGCTAGCGGCATATTTAGTTTATTATCACTGCATCCTGCAATGATACTTACTAATATGCTGTCGGAATTTAGCATGACTCAGCTGCAAGGCAAGGTTCAGTAGTGGCCCTGCACTATAACCCCCTCCCCAGCACCTCCGCAGTGTCCTCTGCGTATTGCCACAAGTTACTGACAAATGTCTATGCACCAGAAACAGGTGCTAAAGGGTTTATGACTCATTCTTACATGGAACCCTATTCATGGAGTCTCCCATCAGATTCCTACTATAACTGGAATGCATCCATGGTTTCTGCTCCACTAATAACTTTGAGAGGGAAAAGATTGCACCACTGAGGAGACCTAACCTAGCTGTGTAAGAGGGTCTACTTTTGAAGCAGCAAGCTAACACCTTCTTCTGGCTCTTTTGCCACCACTTCCTCCTGTTTATGAAGATGGATACGACATAGAAATCACAGATTTCTCATGCATACCCTTTATTCATTGGTTACTACAGTACACCATTCTTAGAAATCTGCTATAGGGACAGCTTAAAAATCTCTTTTGGTAGGTAGCACCATCCTCAGATGCCCTTCTAAGGGGGACCTGTGAAGATGGAGAGGTTTGAAAGGATGTTTTCTCTGGGTCATGTCTCATTGCACATGTGCATCTGCTGGCTGTGCATAAGTATATTGCCGGAAATTCCTCTGCATAGAAATTGGGGTTTTGCTGGGCACCAAAGGGAACCACAGATTGATAAATACCAAACAAAAGAAAAGCCAAATCACGGCAATATGGAATGTTAACTTTTGTGGCCATATCACGGGTATTAATATATTATATATTAATATTAAATTACATACAGTAGTTCACTAAGACGCTGCAAATAAACAAATCTGGAAATAGGTTATGCGTCCAGAACAGTTGGCATTTCTTTTATATCATTACTATACATATGGATGGGTCCTTAATTAACTATACTTCTGGCTAAACATAGACATAGCTTTACATGAACCAAAAGTTATCACAACACAGGATAAAGTGTCAAGCTCGTATTCTGTAGAGTTCTATAGAATACCAGCTAGTGACACCTTATCCCTAGCAGAGATATATTATTACAAGATATTATATATATATATATATATATATATTTATTTATTTTTCATTTTACTAAAATTTGCTCTATCTAAGTTATGTCGGGCCTGAAGGATAGTTAAATGAGGATACGCCAGTAGATTTTGGGGAGCATACCATCTATCTACACAGTACTGATAAAATAATCTATTTCTAGATAGTAGTGTTCATTTTGAATGATCATTCTGCCTTTTACAGAAGAAGACAATTTTCACAGACTAATTAAAAGTGGCGTAATCAGCTCTGTATGCCTCACCTCTCTGTCTGGCTTATGTGGTTTCATTAGTTCCACAGCTTGTCCCTTCCGTACTAGCATAACCTGTGAGTCTCCCAGCCAGGCCACATGCAGCATGTTGCCACGGATAAAAGTCACCACACCAGTTGTGCCGCATCGTAGGTTCTAAGCCAAAAATATAAAAATAAAGGTGTTTAGTTTAAATATAACATACCAATACACTATACCACAGAAAGAGCCTGGGCTATAAGAAATTCTGTTTATCACATGACTCAAAATATTTAAAGAGGTCCACACATATAAAATAACAAAAATAAAAAGAACGTGTTTATCAATATGATTTGATCATCTGCAAAAATATGCATTCAAGTTTATGATTAAAAAAATGCGTTGAGAGACAGGGGCCCTCATATTGTATTATAAGAGTATTGGAAAGCAACAGTAGGTCGTTGCTAGCTGTCAAACTCTACTAATTCAATCAGTCTACTATGTTTTCAATCTGAAGTCTGTGGCCATTGTCCTTGTGGCACGTTTCTAGTGCCTAATTTTCTGCATTGATCCTTGAACCAGGAGGCAGCTGTTCCTGGCTATCAGCAGCATTTCAGGTGTAATGTAATGATATTACAACTGCTGGTGGAGAAGAATTGAGAGAGAGGAACAAGATAGGACTAAGGTATGGTAACTACTGGGGTGAGGAGGAGTACAGAATATAACATAAAGAGAACAAATAGACAGGAGGATCATAATACATAGGCTTACCATACTATCCATTTATACCAGGACGCTCATGAATTACACAGGTTCTGTGGCTGATTAAAACCAGGTGCAATGCAGGCTTAAATTAAGCCAGCCACAGAACCTGTATAATTCATGAGTGTCCAAGTTTAAAGGGCTAGTATGGAAAGCCTAATAATACAGAATATATAGTGTGGGGAGGAGTACAATATAGGACATATGCGGGCCAAAATTACAATACAGGAAATATATATGTGGGGGAAGAGCACAATACAGAACATACAGGAGCATAACAGAACAGATAGAGGGAGGGGGAACAATATAGGAAGCAGTGAGTTGTGGTAAATGGAACTTTTTCGAAATGGACTGAAGTACTAAGTGGTGTGCCACAAGGGTCTGTACTTGGACCACTATTGTTCAACATTTTCATAAACAATCTAGAAGTAGATCTAGAGAGCATGGTGTCAATTTTTGCAGACAATGCCAAACTATGTAAGGTTATAAATTCGGAGTCTCTTCAGAACGACTTATTTAAACTGGAGGCATAGGCAGCAAAATGGAGAATGAGGGTCAATATAGACAAATGTAAGGTAATGCACTTTAGTAGCAAGAACATAAATACTACCTACATACTAAATGGGGTAAAACTAGGGCATTCTGTACTGGAAAAAGACTTAGGTGTTCACATAGATAACAAACTTAGCAGTAGTACCCAAAGTAGGAATGCAGCAAATAAGACAAACAAGCTATTAGCATGTATAAAGTGGGGAATTGATGCAAGGGATGAGAGTGTTATACGCCTATTATATAAATCACTAGTGAGGCCACATCTTGAATACTGTGCACAATTATGGGCACCATACTACAAAACGGATATCCTGGAACTAGAAAAGGTTCAGAGACGGGCGACTCAATTGATTAAGGGGATGGAGATGTTAGAATACGAGGAAAGGCTTGCTAGGCTAGGCATGTTTACACTGGAAAAAAAGGAGATTAAGAGGGGGCATGATTAACATTTACAAATATATAAGGGGACAATACAGAGAGCTAGTGGAGGATTTGTTTTTGGTAAGTTCAACACAAAAGACACGTGGACACCCTCTTAGGTTAGAGGAAAGGAGATTTTGCACACATCGGGGTATATTCAATTGCGGTCGAATTCCGGCGTGAATTCAACCGTTTTAGGATTCGACACAATTCGACAGGCGAAACCCTCCAGTCGGGACCCGAATTCGACATATTCAATAAATAACGGATTCGACAGTCCCACTGTCGAAAAACGGACCAATTGACGAATAGTGGGCGGCCTGGATTCGACTTCATGGACAGGACAAAAGTGTTAAATAAATCCTGAAAAAAATTGCGTGGGTCCCCCCTCCTAAGCATAACCAGCCTCGGGCTCTTTGAGCCTCTCCTGGTTGTAAAAATACGGGGGGGAAAATGACAGGGGTTCCCCCATATTTTAACAACCAGCACCGGGCTCTGCGCTTGGTACTGGTGCAAAAAATACGGGGGACAAAAGACGTAGGGGTCCCCCGTATTTTTTCCACCAGCACCGGGCTCCACTAGTCAGAGAGATAATGCCAAAGCCGGGGGACACTTTTATATAGGTCCCTGCGGCCGTGGCATTAAATCCCCAACTAGTCACCCCTGGCCGGGGTACCCTGGAGTGGGGACCCCTTAAATCAAGGGGTCCCCCCTCCAGCCACCCAAGGGCCAGGGGTGAAGCCCGAGGCTGTCCCCCCCATCCAAGGACGGCGAATGGGGGGCTGATAGCCTTTTGTGACAAAAAAAAGAATTTTTTTTTTGTAGCAGAACCACAAGTCCCAGCAAGCCTCCTCCGCAAGCTGGTACTTGGAGAACCACAAGTACCAGCATGCGGGGGGAAACGGGCCCGCTGGTACCTTTAGTTCTACTACAAAAAAAATACCCCAAAAAAAACACAACGCACACACCGTGACTGTACAACTTTATTACATACATGCACACCTACATACACACATACTTACCTATGTTGACACGAAGCTGTCGATCCTCTTCTCCAGTAGAATCCAGGGGTACCTGTAAATAAAAATTATACTCACAACAATCCTGTGTAGATCGGTGCTCTTCTTGTTTGTAATCCACGTACTTGTTAAAAAAAAACCCGAAGAACCCGAACCACGTACTGAAAGGGGTCCCGTGTTTACACATGGGACCCCTTTCCCCGACTGGTGGGACCCCCCGTGACTGCTGTCAAAGAGGGTCCCTTCAACCAATCAGGGAGCGCCACGTCATGGCACTCCTGATTGGCTGTGCGCGCCTGAACTGTCAGTCAGGCGGCGCACTCGAGATACAATGTAGCGCATAGGCGCTCTGTTGTATCCAATGGTGGGAACTTTGCGGTCAGCGGTAGACCACAAGAGTGACCCCACAAAACCGCTGACCACAAAGTTCCCACCATTGGAAACAATGGAGCGCCTATGCGCTACATTGTATCTCAAGTGCGCCGCCTGACTGACAGTTCAGGCGCGCACAGCCAATCAGGAGAGTGCCATGACGGGCCCGTTTTTCCCCTGCATGCTGGTACTTGTGGTTCTCCAAGTACCAGCTTCCGGGGGAGGCTTGCTGGGACTTGTGGTTCTGCTACAAAAAACAATATTTTTTTGTCACAAAAGGCTATCAGCCCCCCATCCGTCACCCTTGGTTGGGGGGGGACAGCCTCGGCTTCACACCTGGCCCTTGGGTGGCTGGAGGGGGGGGACCCCTTGATTTAAGGGGTCCCCACTCCTCCAGGGTACCCCGGCCAGGGGTGACTAGTTGGGGATTTAATGCCACGTCCGCAGGGACCAATATAAAAGTGTCCCCCGGCTGTGGCATTATCTCTCTGACTAGTGGAGCCCGGTGCTGGTGGAAAAAATACGGGGGACCCCTACGTCTTTTGTCCCCCGTATTTTTTGCACCAGGACCAGGCACAGAGCCCGGTGCTGGTTGTTTAAATATGGGGGAACCAGTCAATTTTTTCCCCGTATTTTTACAACCAGGACCGGCTCAAAGAGCCCGAGGCTGGTTATGCTTAGGAGGGGAGACCCCATGCAATTTTTTTCAGGAACTTTAACACTTTCAACACCCCTTCCAACTGAAAAACATGCACTGATCTCTCCATATTATTGAAGTTAGTAAAAAAAAAAAAAATATATTTAAAAAAATATATTAAATAATACTTGTGGCTCCTAAATAGACAAACCAAGTAGATAATCCCTTCAAATATAAATAGATATGCTATTAGCAATCAAAAAAGCACCAAAAAAAAATGTTTTAAAAACTTTTTATTAGATCACGACAGAAAAATTAGGCGGAATGAAATTGACGAAATGACTGTCGAAAAGCACTGTTGTCGAATCGACATTCTTCAATTGAATATACTTTTGTCTAAAATCCGCATTTTAACATTGCAGACATGTCGAATTGAAAAAATTACGAATTGCAAAAAGTCGAAAATGAAACGGCAGTTTTTTTGTTGAAAAGTACTGTATTGAATTGTCAAATCAAATTCGACAGGTTTTTTGTGTCGAAAATGACCCGTTTTTCGACAATTTCGGCAATTCGCCCGCAATTGAATATACACCAGAGAAGGAAAGGTTTCTTCACAGTAAGGACAATACGTATTTGGAATTCCCTGCCTGACAGAGTAGTAATGGCAGACTCGGTCATTGCTTTTAAGAATGGGCTAGATAAATTCCTAATGGGTAAGGATATACAGGGTTATGGTGGGTAAATCATGCAATATAGTAAGTAAATAAATAAATAAATAAGGAATAGACATAACAGCAAAAATTGGTGAATTTTTGCAGTCTTAAAAATATTACAGTGTAGGTGATCACTAACAGGTTGAACTCGATGGACAAATTGTCTTTTTTCAACCTCAGAAACTGTTACTATGTAATATAGACCTTCCAGAAACAGGGAGCACAATGTAGAATACAGAGATTTGTGGGACTCAGTGAAACACATACAGATATATAGCGAATAAGCACATTACAGAACATACAGACATGGGCGTGATCCTCAATCATCCCCATGTCTGTATGTTCTGTAAGGGAGGGATGGCGAATGAGGGGAAGTACAGTAGGTGAGGTATGGGCCAGGGACTGATGACAAGTGAGGGATATTACAGTAAGTGAAGCTATGGATCAGGGAATGATGGCAAATAAAGGAAATTACAGTAGGTGAGGGGAATTACATTATGTGAGGTATGGGTCAGGGAGTGATGACAAGTGATGAATATTACAGTAGGTGAGGTATGGGGTCTAGTTACAGCTCGGCAGCTTACAGTACAAGTAAATAGATTAGAAAAATATAGCCTTATTTTTCCACTGTAATGCAACAGAAAAGTTGATAAATATCATATCCTCATATTAATGGGTGACTGGGGTTTAAAAAAGTGTAGCTATTTATTTTAAACTATCCTAAAATCCAACTGGCTTTGCCTTTTGATGAGGGTGAGAACTGATTTGCGATTGACATGGGGTAAGTGTGTGGAATTGTTTAATATTAAAACAGGACACCATTCTTTCTGGAAAAATTCCTTTGCATGCATTCAGTGAGGTAGCAGACATCATCTTTGAGTGTACGAGCAGCTTATTGCTGTTTTGTTTTGGTCCAATGTCACCTTAAGCCTCATGTCGCTGTGATAGATATCACTATGACACACGCACATCTGCTCCAGTCTGAAGGAATATAGCTCGTGCACAGAATAATTTGTCTACCACCCCTTATCTCCCCCCATCTACAGCTCCTGACAGTTTATTTTGCTTCAATGCTTGGCAGCAAGAAATAATCAAGCTATTCAATTCTGTCCAAGTATATGCATCTCTTTTACTCAGACCTATTGTATTTCTGCGCCTAGGTGAAAAATGAGTTGACTTTTACAGATGTAGCCTTGTCAAATAAACTCCACCCAAAAAAACAACAAAGCGATATAAACAAAGTGTTACACATCTGCCACCTTTAACATATTTGTTTCTACAATGTGATCTACAGTATGTGAAAATACTCAGTTTAGTAAGCTGTGCCTCAGACCAACATCATATTTATTTAGCCCACTATGACAAAAGGATTTCATAGTTTTCCAGTTCCAGTCATCACTGAACCCTAGCAGCAAATGTTGGTCATATCATCTTGCTGGTGCTCAGACAGTTAAATATTGACTCAGTCATTTTAAAAGATCCACAGGTGGTTCTAATTATTTAAATTGTAATTCTTGAGGAGAGCTCATAAATACTCACCCTAGAACTGGGTACACGCTGGGCGAACTATCGCTAGTGGGTCAGCATGTGTGTACACCCGACGTCGCTCAAAGAAATATTGAGTCAGGTGTGAAGTACAGCCGCTGCCCAATATATCTGCAGACAAGGGCGTAGTTACCATAGGTGAAGGGAGTGCAGCTGCTATGGGGCTCAGAGCTGAGACGGGCCCACCATCCCTGTCTAAGGTCTATATTATATTTTTCACCACTGGATGGTACATAGGGGCTGTTACAGACTTGGCGCCTGCAACATAGGTAAGCCTCTCGACCTGCTCATTGTAATGTGGTATAAAATGAACTGGAGGGCATTATAATGTTGCATAATATGAAATGGGGGCACTGAGTTGCATACTGTGTACTGACAGCCCTGCAATGTGACACAGGGAGATATTCAATTAGCCGTGGTAATTTACCGCAGTAAGTTGATCCCTGTGGGGCTATTCATTTAGCTCCAACAGCCGGTAGTATAATGGATTTGTTCCCACCTGCCCGAGGCAGGAGAAAGAAAAAAAAAATCACAATAAATGACTTGTTTTCGTGATCGCGCCAGTGAAAATACATAGGTTTGAGAACTTATGCCGGACCCTTTTTCGTTAACGAGGTCCTAATTCGCCTGGACTGTTCAGACGAGGGAAGGGGTTTTTAACGATGCGCAGGACTGCGCATCATTAATGATACTGAGTGCACACACTAGACGAGATAGTGATAGATATCGCTCAGAATGGACCTTCTGAGCGATATCTTTAACTTTCTCGTCTAGTGTGTGTGGGGCTTAAGTCTCCTCTTTCACAGATGTCCACAGGGAGGGATTTAACGGGGCTACCACTCCTAGTACTAGTACTTAATGTTTCAATTATGTTTGGCTATGTACTGTACAGATACATGTATTTATCTAAACACTATGGGGGCAATTCAAATGTTTGAAAAGTCAGTTGGGTGTCTGTTTTTTCCTATCTAATAGACAGGAAAAAACAGACACCCAACCGACTTTTCAAACATTTGAATTCCCCCCTATGTCAGAAAAATTTGGGTTTTTTTTGTGTAATTTACTGAATATCAACACTGAATGTGGGACACCTGAAGCCAAATTGCATTTGAATAGTAGCCTTTTCCTATAGGATCAGTGCAGTTTAAATATGGCATATTATTTCCTTCTGAGGAAATCTCCTTGAGATTGTGGCAAAGAAAAGTGTAAGAGCTGTGGAACATTAAACAGCACCTCTGGTTTGATATACAAAGTTGAATTTGGGCACCCCTTGTTGGAGCTGCAGATTAGACTCTGAGTAAGAGGTTCAGCAACTTGTGCTAATCTGGGCCACCTTAACATATAGGCACACTGTTCACGGCCCCACAACTCCAGGGGTCTTCAAGCAGCAGCCGCAGGCAGGGGTGTAGCGAGGGTGGCTTCTGGCACCGAAAAAGTTAGAGGGCGTGCTGCCGCCTGCCACTCCAGCTTCCTATAGCAACTGTACTGGCAGCTACAGAGCAGGAGAAGCAGTATTTTTCACTTTCTGCTTGTAGCTGTACAGCAGGGTTACTTCTGTCCTGTAGCATCTCTCTCTGCCTCCACTGCTGCTGCTGCAGCACCTCCCTCTTTCCTGGAAGCTGCAGCACATGTCTTTCTGCCCCAGCTTCTGCACAACCTCTCTATGCCCTGGCTACTGCAGCTCTTCTCTCTACATTGGTGCTGCAGAACCTCTCTTTGCCCCCGCTGCTGCTGCAGCACTCATCTCTGCAGCACCTTTCTTCATCAATAATTCTGCAGCACCTCTCTCTGCCCCTCAGCCTGCTGCGGCGCAGCTCTCTCTGCCCCTCAGCCTGCTGCGGCGCAGCTCTCTCTGCCCCTCAGCCTGCTGCGGCACAGCTCTCTCTGCCCCTCAGGATGCTGTGGCACAGTTCTCGCTCTCTGCCCCTCAGACAATTCTGGGACATTATTTTCATTGAGACATAGTGGGATTATCAGGTCTGGGATGGCAGTTCTAGAGTATTATTTTCATTGAGGCATTGGGGGATAATCAAATCGAGCGGGGGCAATTTTGGTGCATTTATTTTCTTTGAGGCATTGAGAAGTTATCAGATCTGGGGGGTCAGTTTTGGGGAATTATTTTTTTTATTCAGAGATTGTGCGGTTATCAGGTCTGTGAGGGGGGGAGGGTGTCACATTTGGGGCTTTATTTAGTTAAATACAGCTACTTCTATAGCGGCTCTACCATGGTTAAAACGAAAAGAAAAGAAAGACTCTACATTGGGGCACTCTTTATAAAGATTACTAGACAATAAAACTTAACTTTTAATTAATTTTCTAAAATATAGTGACTCAAGAACAAATATAAGCATTGGTATTAATACATACTTATATACCATAAGCTTAATTAATGATACAAATGACAATAATTGCAATAGAAAATAATAAAGCGCCTTGGTGAAAATTATTTAATAATTTGCACCAAGGCGCTTTATTATTTTCTATTGCAATTATTGTCATTTGTATCATTAATTAAGCTTATTGTATATAAGTATGTATTAAATACCAATGCTTATATTTGTTCTTGAGTCACTATATTTTAGAAAATTAATTAAAAGTTAAGATTTATTGTCTAATAATCTTTATAAAGAGTGCCCCAATATAAGGGGGTAATTCTGAATTGATCGCAGCAGCAATTTGTTAGCAATTGGGCAAAACCATGTGCACTGCAGGGAGGGCAGATGTAACATGTGCAGGGAGAGTTAGATTTGGGTGGGTTATTTTGTTTCTGTGCAGGGTAAATACTGGCTGCTTTATTTTTACACTGCAATTTAGATTTCAGTTTGAACACACCCCACCCAAATCTAGCTCTCTCTGCACGTTACATCTGCCCCCTGCAGTGCACATGGTTTTGCCCAACTGCTAACAAATTTGCTGCTGCGATCAACTCAGAATTAGGCCCATAGAGTCTTTCTTTTCTTTTCGTTTTACTCATGTATCTCTACTGACTCTGGGAGCACCACCGACGTCTAATCATCACATGTTGTGTAAATAATTAGTAATTATAGAAAGTCGGTTATCAGACCATCATCCATTAGTGGTTTCTGTCTGACACTATAACCTGCTGCAGAACTATCTCTTTTCGTATTAGGCTCTACCATGGTGTAATGTGTATAAGGGGCTCAACCATAGTGTAACATGTATAAGGGGCTCTACTGTGTGGCATAACGTGTATAAGGGGTACTACTGTGTGGTGTAATGTGAATATAGGACACTACTGTGCGGTGTAATGGGAATTGGTACTATTCTGTGTCCACACACCTTCCCAATTAAACCATTATTTTATTATTACCAGTTATTTATATAGCGCACACATATTCCGCATTGCTTTACAGAGACTGTTTCGCCATTCACATCAGTCCCTGCCTCACGAGAGCGCACACACACACACACGAGGGTTCATTTTTGTTGTGAGCCAATTAACACCTACCAGTATATTTTTGTATTGAGTGAGTAAACCAGAGTACCCAGAGGAAACCCACTCAAGCATGAAGCACAAGCAGAATATACAAACTCCACACAGTTAGGGCCATGGTAGGAATCGAACCCATGACCTAAGTGCCGTGAGGCAGCAATGCTAACCATTATGCCATCCATACTGCCATGCCCCACCCTATATTGTTGTTGCAAGCTTTCGGCATGCACTGACCCTATTTTAAGAATGGAGGCATCCAAAGGAAACTCGCCCTGAGCTCCACAAGGTCTAGAACCGGCCCTGACACCAATTTACGATTTTTAAATATTGTTTCTTTTCAAATGTAACATGCCAACATATGTCGGGTAGGCCCCCAATTCAGTACAGGGGAGAGAGCGCAAAAACATACACTTGTTTCAGGCACCATGGTGCCTAGCTACACCTCTGGCAGCAGGTAGTGGTCACACATTCAAAGCAACAAGGCAGCATTCTTTACTTGCCTCCCAGCCAGATAGTGATTGGATGTCAGCCAGCTGATTTGTGTTTACCTAGAGCTATCCACTAATCATAGTGACGACAGCCATTTACTGTATGGAAGCATGTAGGGAAAAGGCGCAGGACCACAGGGGGGAAAGTTATGGGGTTTTTTATTTATTTTTTACATTTGTGTAGGGTCCCCGGTGATTTGCTTTGCCCAGGGCCTACTATGCTGTTAAGACAGCTCTGATGCTAATACCTGTTGGACTCTGATCACCACTGATTGGTCTATGCAATACATTTCCTAGTGAGAAGGATATTCAACACAGTTGCACTTACCCATAGCCGTCATTCAAGTGAAAGACTGCAGCTTTCTGCTTAATGACTGATATGCTAACCATGACTCCTAAGCCATTATTACACTAAGGGGGGTATTTATGAAGGTATCCAGACTCCAGGTCGAAACCACTTAGGTCAACACCAATTGGTCGACACACCTTAAGTCGACGAGGACAAAAGTTCGACATGGAGAAGTTTGACATGAGTTTTCCAATTTTTTTCATTTTTTTAACTTTTTCATACTTTACGATCCATGTGGACTACAATTGTGAACGGTAACCTTGCCCAAAGCATGGGGAGCGAAGCCCGTCACTTTACGCAGAAAACGACACCAAAAACAGTAAAAAAACTCATGTCGACCTTTTGCCCATGTCGACCTATTTCTGGTGTCGACCTAAGGTGTGTCGACCAATTGGTGTTGACCTAAGTGGTGTCAACCTAAATGGTGTCGACCTGGAGTCCCAGAGTCCCAGACCCTTTATGAAAGCTCGGAGAGAAATAATATTGTGAGAGATAAAGAACTAGCCAATCAGCTTTTGCCTTTTTAAGGGCTGTATTTGAAAAATGACAGAAGCTGATTGGTTGGTACTTTATCTCTAACTATGTTATCCATTTCCAAGCTTTGATAAGTATCCCCTAAGCAGGGGTATATCAAGAGAGGAAGAGGCCCGTGTAGATATTCTATCTGGAACCCGTCCTCTCTAGCTGGCAACACTGTAGACTCTGGACACTAGGGGATCCTAGCTCTGTCCCAAAGTCTAGTGCGCATGTGCAGGTCTCCGGGAAAATGGCGTGGTGGACATCTTCCCAGAGATTTTCTGACTGTACATGTGCAAAACTCTGTGCCGTTTTCCTGGTTATTTTCTCTTGCTGCCAAATTGGGACTTCGGAGGGTAAGTATTGAAAAAAAGGGCGCAGAGTATGCAACATGGGCCCCCCTGGACCGCACACACTGTACCCATTCTAAATATGCCAGAGCCCCTAAGACTTTATATTTTGGAAAGCCATTGCGAGCAGGAAGAGAACTGTTTTTCTTTTCTTTTTTTTCTACTTAATGTTGGGCTCAGCATATATTACCCTTCAACATTCCTTGAGGATACAGAGAGACTTTTATACACTGTTTTAGAGGAGTCCATAATCAAGATAATTACACTCAAGTGAGGCGGCATGTGCTGGTTGCCACATACTGTACACTGCTATTATCCACCTTCTCAAGATATTCCTGCAACATTTTATTTAAAAAAAAACAAAAAACAAAAACATTAGTTCCGTTTTGAGGAACGTTGTATATTACCTAGTTGATGGTATTTTTATATTTTTATTTACTTTGGATGTTTTATTTTTGGTGCTGTTTGTTGTAAATTTTTATGTTTGTTTGTTATGCTGATTATATGTTACTGAATACATTTGTTTGTTTTTCTCTAAGCACATTAAGTTGATCTGCGCTTCTGTTGGTGGTTTATCAGATATCACCATTACCTGTTTATGCACTATAAGAGAGAGAATGGTATAATAGGTCAACAGTCACAAGGTCTACACCAAATGGTCAACATGTGAAAAAGGTCGACACAGTGACAACGTCGACATGGGAATGGTCGACACATGAAAAGGCCGACATACGTTTTTCATAGGTTGTGTCGACCATTGTCAGGTCAACCATTTAAACCTGCACAAATATGCAGCATGTAAAAAATTCTCGGGAAATGTAAAATGTACTGGGTACCTAATGTCATAGAACTTGATTGAGAGGTGGTCTCACGGGTGTCAGACGTAGTGTAGTGATTTGTTGCTATTAAGCATGCATCTACGTCGCACCACGCTTACACGCAGGAAGAAGTGCAGTGTAAATGTAGTGGGCATCCCTGGGCTGTGACAGGGTGGTGTCTTAGTGCATGCACAGACAGAGGAGGGCTGGGCTGGGTGCCCCCCCTGGTTCCGGTATGAATGGTCGACCATGTTATGGTCGACAGCCATTAGGCCGACCACTATTGATCGACATTGACATGGTCGACACATGAAAATGGTCGACTCATGGAAGGTCGACACATGAAAAGGTCGACATGATTTTTTTTAAACTTTTTTTTGTGTCGTTTTTTGCGTAAAGTGACGGGGAACCCCAATTAGTGCACTGTGTCCCCTCGCATGGCTCGCTTCGCTCACCATGCTTCGGGCATTACCATTCCCAATCGTAGTCCACGTGGATCATAAAGTATGGAAAAGTTCTGGAAAAGAAAAAAATTGTGAAAAACTCATGTTGACCTTTTCATGTGTTAACCTTTCATGCGTCGACCATTTTCATGTGTCGACCATGTCAATGTCGACCAATAGTGGTCGACCTAATGACTGTGGACCATGGTCGACCACCTGAATGGATACCGATTCCCCCCCCCCCCCCCCCCGGGTGGTACAAGTTTAGTGATTCATGGCCGCCTGCTTCCTGGCCACCCTGTTCCATAACCTGTAATCTATTTTTTTACCATGTGCATTTTGTCGGGGCCACTAGTTTGCAATTGTCCCCAAGATTAAAAGTTGCCAGCCAGCCCTGTGCATTTGTCCCCCAGGTTAAAAGTTGCCAGCCAGTCCCTGTGCACGTCTTATAGGTAAGTGGGAAAGTGACGGGTGTGTTGATGAAAGTGGTTTGCATACACAGGCGCTGGACTGCTCACATAGGAGGTCATATATGGAAGGAGAAACTGCACCTGTAATAAGGCTGGTGCAAGTTTAGATGGTCTAAGGATGCACCAATCTGTGTTCACGTGTGCAAGGGCACAGACGGTAGGCATTTCAGTCCTTGCATTTTCAGATGCACACAAGGGAAGGATTTTGTATTGCACTTGCATAAAGCTGAAGACAGGCAACTGCCAATAGACACAGATGCAGGTGCTTCTGCATCCATTTCTGAATCAGACTTATAGGGAGGTATCCAATTACCCGCGGTCAATGACCGAGGGCAATTGTATCTCTGGGGACTATCTCTGGGGTCCATTTTCGGCCAATGAAAACAGCCTGTAATAGGATACCGCGATAATGACCATCGGTCATTAATCGCAATATCTGGCTGTTTTTATAAGCCGAAAACAGATCAGGGATAATTGGATAACCCCCATTATGTCTAATCAATCCTCATAATGATGCTGGTTTTAGTTTGTTGTAAAAGAGATTTTTTATTTATCTATTTATTTCAGGATTGTTGCCAAAAACTTGGACCATTTATACTAAATCCTGTGTCACATTCTAGAGACGCTATTTCCTTCGCCAACTGCATCAGGTTAACTGACCACTGAAAGTCGTAATTGGCAGAAGGAAAGCTAACATGCACGGGTGTATCTAGAGAGGAGGGGATCCATGTGTGGGCCCCCTCCTCTCCCGTCCCATAGCGGGCGGCGCTGTTAGCGCTCTGAGAGAGCACTAGAGACTCTGGAACAGTGCCAGAGTCTACAGCGCATGCGCAGGTCTCCGAAAAATGGCACAGTGGCCATTTTTTGAGACTTGCGCATGCGCTGTAGACTCTGGCTCTGTGCCAGAGTCTCTAATGCTCTCTCAGAGCGCTAACAGCGCCGTCCGCTACGGGATTTGGGAGAGGAGGGGGCCCACACATGGACACCAGAAAGGTAAGTATAGGAGAAATCGGTAGGGTGTGGGCCCCCTCTGAACACAGGGGCCCTGTGCACCACACACACTGCACCGATTATAGATACGACACTGGCAACATGTAATCCCCTGCACTGATCAGTAACAGATGGGAGGAAAGAGGCCAAACTGGATTGCTATCAATTATGTGGAGGAGAGGACGGGCAATCTTTGGGGCCATAGCATTTCTGGAAAAGTTGACTTGTGGCCATATTAAACTACTGTAGCTACTCAAATGTGTGTATTAAGTTCCCTTTGCATACAACCTCATTTACAAAAAAACAATTCTCACTTCCTAGGATACATGTGTAAAGTTAAAATACGAAAAGAGGGGAATGCATTTTTACCTACAGTAGTTGGCTAAGTGTGCACTTACTGCTCTGGGTGGGAACAATTCATGATTCATCTTTCTAGCAAAACAGTATAAACATTCATTGTATTTAATAAGCTGACTATTCACTATATTACAACTAATAAAACTTATAGGTGGTCACTTATAGGTGTACAGTATATCTATATATATCTATATATATCTATATATATATATATATATATATATATATATATAAAAGGTAAACACCACTGACTCTCCTGAACCATAAGGGCTAGGAACTTGAAATTTGGACAGTAGCTTGATTTTGTGACATAGGCACCCTCTAAGGAGGGATTTTTCAAAATTCCACCCACAAAGGGGTTAAAAAGTGTGACATGATTATTGGGAATTTCTCCCTCACAGAGGAGAGTTAAGACAGCCCACCTATAAAGAATATAAAGAATGTATGGTGCCAGCGATACCAAGTCACGGAGCTGGGAGGACACAGTGCTCTGTTCCTGGAGTTACTTGCCAGTGGCAGTTGCAAAGCAGTGCATTATTCAAATAGGGGAGCCACATCAACTGACCCCTGTAAACACTGTCAAACATCGCTGGGTGTGGCTCCCCTATTTGAATAATGGACTGCTCTGCAACTGCCACTGGCAAAGAAGTCCAGCCTTATGGTTCACAAGATTTTGTAATGAGCAAGTGGTACTTGATATATATATATATATATATATATATATATTTAGACAAAGTAGTGGTTTCAAGCACTGGACCACCCACATAGAACAGATGTATATAGTCTTTAGATATACTTCCAGTTCATATAAATAGTCCTTCCGCTCTCCCCTATATTAAGGGTGGCAGCTTTTCCTCCAGGTGAACCGATGAACGGTCCAGAAATAGTAAATCTAAAAAGAGATGAGAAATAGCGCCTTCTAGTGCAGTAAATAGGAATCTGATTTTCGAATACCTTCACCAGTATAATACACCCTTAAAAATGCATAAGTACCAGTTCACATATCCACTTTTTGTGTCACATAGATCCGGTGGGTAATCGCAACCATGATGATTTTCTTCACCATAAAAGAACCTCGTATATCTCCAGTCCCGATTCGTTTGGAGAACCAACGCATTTCATCCGGTTTGGACTTCATCAAGGGGTATATAGTAGCAGTTTTCTGACTGTTTGTTTGTATATATATATATATATATATATATGGAACGGAATGGCGGCACTCCCAGACTTTCTTTCAATGAAAATAGTGTCTTTAGTGAAATAAATGAAATAAAGAAACTATTGTCATTGAAAGAAAGTCTGGGAGTGCTGCCATTCCATTCCATGTATCAGAGATTTCCTCATGGAGGGCACCCCAAGCAAGTAAAAACGGCTTCTTCAGCGAGTGCCGGGTGATTTGGATGGTATATATATATACATATATATGATATTTCAGAATTTCAGATATCAGTAACTGGTGATGACAGTGATATACAGTATTTACAAATCAAGATAGTGTAATAATGTATTTATGATACATTAGATACAACTCTAGTGCAAAACCGATAGATAGATAGATAGATAGATAGATAGATAGATAGATAGATAGATAGATAGATAGATAGATAGATATTACAAACCGGTCTCACTCACATCTCAAATAGTCCACAGCTGCAACTGTGATAGATATGGATATGTAGATATAAAACAATGTGAATTTAGCTTGCAATAGGTGAATCCTGGATTCTCAGCCTACGAATGAGGGAAGACTGTTTTGCAATCTTCTCAAGAGATGTGTATTCTGTACAGTATTAATCACTCTTGACACCTAAGATATTATTAACAGCTACAAGTATAGTTGCCCGAGGGTAGCGGGCAGCAGTGCGCGCTCTAACTTTTTCGGTGCCCGAAGCTCGTGCTCCACTGGAGCCACCCTCGCTACACCCCTGATCAGTGTGGTTTATGATAAAATTATACTAAGAAAAATCTTTAATGCCTAAATTATTAGGAAATAAAACAGGCTTCCTCACTGAAACTGAACATCTCTTACAGTGCATTGCTATTGTTTTATTTATTTTTATTCAGGCTATTTAAAAAAAAAACAGAATGTAGTCACGATCCCGGCGGTCGGGATCCCAGTGGTCATCATACCGACCGCCAGAATACCGCATGGGGGCCGAGGGCTATTCTCACTTGTGGGTGTCCATGAGAACAGAACCTGTGGAGAGCGCAATGAGCCACCGAGCCCGCTTCGTAGGGTTCGCAGCAAGCCATCAAGGGGCTTCATTGTGCTCACCCCCCTGCTGGCATTCTGGCAGCTGGGATCCCAACCACCGGTATACGGAACCCAACCCCAAAAAACGAACACAAAGAACCCACCTTGACGTTCAGGTCTTTGGTGACCCAAGCAATATGAATGGTGGCACTTCTGTGCGCACTGTAACTGGAAGCCTGGATGTTCCAAAAAATAATAAAAATAAAATATTTTTTTTTTCCTGTGTAGTCTCTCAGCTAATTTCACCCCTTTATCTATCAGGGCACAGCGGCTGCACTGTTGCTGTCTACGATAAACAGGCTTAGTATTGCAAGAGTGAAGGCCACCGCCAGCAATAGTCATTACAATAAGGGGGGGCTTTAACAAATAGCCCTAAATGTAGGTGGTTAGGAAGATGGAGCTATCGCCATCGTCTTTAGTTATTATTGGTGAAAGCTTTTACACTGTACAGTAACGTTTTCAATGAAGCAGCCGATGTTCGCTGCTTCAGTGCCGGGGAGGTTTCTTGATAGTGTGTAAATCATTTTATTTCTCTGTGATGATAAGTGCAAATAAAAAATGTTTCTTTTCATCAGAAAAAGGGGTATGATTGGGAAATAGACCTTTATATACCTTTTATAAATAGACCCCTTTCTTGTCATCAGTGCAACAAGTGGACAATTCCAGGAGCACTCCAAGCTTTACAACACAAGCCATTAGGCCACATCTACAAGGCATGCTAAGTTAGATAAGCAGTTCTGCATGCATAGATCAGTTACAATTAGCAATGTCGGTATGCACAACAAATATGCTTCTGTATCTTACATTTTTTTGTATCATAGATTTGCCTACTCTTACAGGCATGCAGGCAGAATGGGGACAGTCCAGTGTACGTTGAGTACAGTAAGTGTGCATTAGTTGTAACATGATTAGATATTCACACATCCCCAGATACACTTTTTAGGAGTTGTATCTACATACACAAGGCCTACACCAGACTTGCCAACTCTCCCAAAACAGCCAGGAGGAGAAAGGTGGGCAAGTCTCCCGGAATCTGGCTGCCCCCATCACTTACACCAGCAATGACTTAATTTGCCCTGAATCGCATCATCAAAGCCAACCTGACTGCCCTCTCTTGGAGTGGGCAGTCAGAATGTCGGTAACTATGACCTAAACACACTGAAAGACTGCTGCAAAGAAACACTGATTTCTCTTACGTCCTAGAGGATGCTGGGGACTCCAAAAGGACCATAGGGCAGGCATGTCCAAACTGCGGCCCTCCAGCTGTTGAGAAACTACACATCCCAGCATGCCTTGACACAGCTTTAGCATTCTCTGACAGCAAAACTGTGTCAGGGCATGCTGGGATATGTAGTTTCACAACAGCTGGAGGGCCACAGTTTGGACATGCCTGCCATAGGGTATAGACGGGATCCGCAGGAGCTTGGGCACACTAAAAAGACTTAAAACTGGGTGTGAACTGGCTCCTCCCTCTATGCCCCTCCTCCAGACCTCAGTTAGACTTTGTGCCCAGGAGTGACTGGATGCACACTAGGGGAGCTCTACTGAGTTTCTCTAGAAAAAGACTTTTGTTAGTTTTTTTATTTTCAGGGAGCACTGCTGGCTACAGGCTCCCTGCAGCATGGGAGTGAGGGGAGAGAAGCAGGACCTACTTCTGTGAGTTTCAAGGCTCTGCTTCTCGGCTACTGGACACCATTAGCTTCAGAGGGTTCGATCACTTGGTGCGCCTAGCTGCTTGTTCCCGGAGCCA